>NW_027176617.1:1810599-1868099 GCF_023349555.1 Cebidichthys violaceus | reverse complement strand
GGAGACTCGTGCGTTTGGGGGCTTAGGCTGCTAAGTCACATACCACTTACAGGTTTTATTCTGCATTCTAGAAGAGCTTTAAGTGATTTAAAGGGTCCAAGGCTCAGACTGCAACATGTGGGAGCCGACACAATGTGCAAAGATGGAGCCTAGTGCTGAAACAATTACACCATTAAGCTACCAATCCCCAATAAATTAGTCAACAACAATTTAAGTTATTTGGCAAGAAAAAGAAAAACCAGGCAAATCTTGGTCCCAGGTTCTCAAATGTGAGGATTTGATGCTTTTCTCTCTTTTAGATGATTGTAAATTGAATATTTAATGTAATTTCAGGATCTGCGATGTTTCACTACTTTATGACATTTACTACACTGAACGATTAATATTATAACAACACTATCAACAGAAAAGCTGCAGCTTTAATAGATCCACTAGGTGCTCAAAAATAACATTTGTTTTGTGTGCTGCAGAATTACATTAGCCTTTTTATATTGTCATATTGGCCCAGTTACATTTAAATGATGACAGGATTTCCCATATCCCACAGCTCTGCCCAACATTACTGAGGATGAGGGCGAGAGAATGGGAAAGACAAATCATAACTTAATTTCCTGTATTTGAGATATTTGACCAAACTTCAATAAGCACCTGGAGCTCTTCTCCTCACCACTGATAACGTGTATCTACTCATAACAAAGCACCCAAAAATGTCTTAAAGCAGTTCTCTTAACTGGAAGGTTTCTACTATGAAGCACCTGTAGGAAGAGTTTACAGGAACGGCAGGTTAAGAGAAATATAAAAACGTATTGATGCTGCAGTGGATACATTTAACTGATAAATGCTGACTGTAGAGAGTTTGCATTGTGATACATATTGCATCATGGTTTGCATGTAAAAATAATAAAGCATATGACACAAAATCAGAGTGTCTGGTCGGAGCAGCCTGGTAGTATCAGTATCCCTCGATCAGTACAGTCATCTGGCTGCGCTGCCCAGAGATGCAGCATGCAATATTAATGCCCTCTGTTTTCATCTCTGGGAGGATGCGGGAGAAAGGCATATGAGAGGAATCTGTTCTACCCACTGAGCAAAGAAAGAAGAAGGTGATGCTGACTAATTGTAAAAAAATTAAAAAAATAAACAGACATGGACACAAGGGTGAAATGTGGAGACGAAGAGGGCCATGGAGCAAGAGGAAATGCAGTATTTTATCCATTCCTAGAAGAGGAACTTCGTTGTGCGATAGTTGCCTTTTTCCGAACATTTAAAGTATTTATGAGCCCAGACTTGTGTTTTCCACTCACCTACCCTTACACCCTTTATTCCTCCCGTTCTGGATTCCCCCTCTTTTTCATCGTCTCTCCATTCATTCATTCATCCCCCTCTCTCTCCCCCCTCTGTCTGTGCTGACTCAGCATCTTGTTCACAGCTAATTTTTGCCTGACAGGCAGCCACTCAGCATCACTAAAAGCCTGCTGAATGAAGGCCTCGGGGTGGGGGGTGGGTCACATCTCACCCACTCATCACCGCCAGACACTGAGCTCATGTTACTGTATGTGTCGTCCACATGAAGGAACAAATCTGAACAAAGGGACACGTTAACTTGTTACAGATGGAGATGGAATTCATGGAGGTAGATTCAATGGTTCACCTATTCACATCAAACATGGTGGGTCTGCTCAGTCATTTGAAAGGATGCAGGAAAACTGCATCATGTAACAACATTCATCTTCAATTGATCTTTATGTCTTTTTACGGTCATCTCATACAATCACTTAAAACACACTACTAGAACGTTACTGTTGTTATGAGGAGGCTAGATGCAAAACCAGAGAATCATGGGAGTGTGGAATCTGTAATTATTCAGAAATTGGAGGACGCGTATAGGGAACTTGTTGAAAGCTAAACCTAATGATTTAAGTCTTTATTTGTCAATGACAGAAAACAAATGCTCAATAAAGTTGGATTGGTGCTTGAAGTACAGTAGGCAACCAAAATAGCAGTATTGGCACGTCTTTATCTACCTCTCAATCTACCTCTCAGTGTAAATGGAAATTAGTTTACAAAGTTGTATTAAAAAGATTATGACAACAAAAATGACAACCAAGTCAAATGAACATTTGAGACTAAGAGAGGATGCTTTTCTTTAAGCTGAATGTACTATTCCCACACTCTCACAGTCTTGCTGAGTCCTGCACATCAGTGCAGACAATTTCAATCAGTTCAGAGCGGGCTTCAAATTTCAGCCCGCCTTGAAAATGATTGCAGACCGTTTTGTCTCGCTGTCTGGATCAAGGTGATACCGTGGCAAAAAATGTCCCATTCCAACGTATCTGAGATATGACAGAGAGTGCCGACAATGCCTCCACACACACACACACACACACACACACACACACACACACACACACACACAACAGGAGAGAGAATGGAGAGAAAAATGCGAAAAGCGATAAAGAGAGACGGAGAGAGTGTCTGTATGTGTGACAGAGGGAGAGAGAAAGAGAGAGCGAGGGATGGAGAGAAAGCATCGGGTACAACAATGAGTCTGCTAACCCCTCCCCCATCCCATCCAGCGCTACAGTGGTCCACAATGGGTCCCCCTCCACACAGACGCACAGTCTCAGCCAATCAAACAATATGAACTCTAACAACCCAAAGGAATGCCCTGCAAAAGTCCTACTCTGTCACTGGGAGGACATTTAAATGTCTGCCTCGTGTGATCCAGGAATAGACGACGAGAAACACATAAGCTTAAGCTTTTTCTAGGTTTGGTAAGATGATGTGCTGCACATAAAAACGATAATTAAACTGTGCATCTTCTGACTTGGCTTAGTCAGATAAGAAAAGGGGGTACCAGTTGGTCCTCTTCAGACCACTGAGGTGATGACAGCTCATTTGAAAGGCCATTTCTCTGCTAAAGTTCATCGCATTGAAACCAACCTCTTGGCAAGTATCATAACATTCCCGTTACTCCCCTCTCTCTCTCTTCCAGCTGACCGGGTAAACTGGAGGAACAATAATTCATGAAACAGCCCGAGAGGATGACTGCTGCAGTGACACTGTGATACCCTCGTGTGATGACTGGCCAAGCTCTCTCCCTCACCTTGAAATTGCTGGAGTTCACCCATCCCGTCAGTTCGTCTATGGTCTTATCCAGCCGGGGTTTGTCCTGCTCCACGTCCGGGGAGCGGTTCGGGTCGTTGAGGAAGTCAACGAGGTCCTGGCCCACCTGCAACCTACGGGTGACATCTTTCTGCAGCACCTGCTGGTAAAAATAGTCCATGTTGTCATGATCCTCCATCGGGCACTCAGTGCCGTGTGGCCAGCCACTGGAGCCAGCCGAAGACGAGAGACAGCGGTCGGGGAGACGATGCTAGCTGAAGGTCCGTGGAGGGGCAAAGAGACTGTGTGTCTGACTGATGTTTGATCATCAACATGCAATCCCTTATAGAAAAACACTGGTTACTGTAACGCACAAATCACCCCACTGCTCAAATGTAGACTCCACTTTGTACGACAAAGACGTAGCTCGCTAGCTTCCTTATTATACAATGTTAGCTCCGAGGGTTGAATTAAAACTTCGAGAAAGTTCAGGAAACGTGGATTTTTGGTGAACCCGAGCAGGTTCCTTCAGCGTATCAACATCAAAACAAGCCAGCAACCCTTGGTTGGCTAATTGTTATGCTAACAAAAATAGCACCTAGCTAGTTAGCACAGCGACCCAAACAAGGATGAACTGCCTCCCATCAGTTAGCTCAGCTAGCTAACGTTAGTTTCCCGCAGGCCTAGCGCCTGGCTCCACTTCGTTCTTCTTATTCCATGACCACTAGAAAGTCTGCTGGTCTTTCTCAGCTGTCGACTCCTTAAAGCGGTAAAAGTTGCACCAAACTTCCACAATAAGGGCTCAGCTCCAGTCCCGCGCTAACTGGTTTCACTTTAATCCAGTAAATAATCGCGGCTACCGCTAAACCCGTTTGAGAGGCGCTGAAAGCTTGCGCGCTGCCGGTGACTGCAATCCACCAGGAGGAGCAACCGATCAACGATCAGGCCGAGGGGTCCTCGGGCACCGCACAGCTAGCCAGCATAATGCCTGATGTAAAATTACAAATTATCAGATGTACTGTGTGGACCTCACTTGTGCTTAAATAAAGACATACATACAATAATTAAGTAAAAACATGAAGTATGTGTTCATCCCTTCTGGCTAGATAACGTATGTTTTTCTGTAAAAGAGTCATGAATCAAACAAACCGCACTCTTTATGTGGGCGTGTCCGCCGTCTACACGGCTCTTGGTTGACATCTAGCGGTTTAACTATGGTGTGGCCTGTTCGGTTTGCCGCAGTTTAATTCATTACTCTTCAGGTAGTAGGACACAAAATCTTACACTGGAGAGACAAAGCACATTTACTATTAGTCACTTTATTTATTCATTTGTTTATTTTTTTTCTCATTATTTCTTTATTTTCTTAAACATAAAACTGTTATAACAGCTGTCAAAGAGAGGGCATTAGTATCACAGCCAGTCAAGTCAGCTATGTATCCATCTGAGTCTTTCTTCATCTTTCCATCTGCTCTCATCGTTTCAGTCCTGTCCATTGTCCTGCCAATCTCCCCGGTCTTTGAGCACTTGGCACTACACAACATTTGCCAGTCTCTTGTTTAGCGCGGAAATGTGAGCTGCTTCTGTTTGTTGTATTTTCAGTGCTTTGAGTAGTAATATTTCATGCCCAATACATGTGTTACTCTGCATGGCAGGACATCCTGTTGATCAGAGGGAGTGTCTGTACAGTGAAATAAACTGTTGGCTCTGGGGCTTTTCAGTCACTGTATTCTTGTTGTCACATGTGTTTTGTAGAATTGAATGAGTGGGAATTTGTCGCTGATCAATCTAATAGATTAGACTGGCCTACCAGATCAATGTTAAATGCTATTTCTAAATCATTTCATGTTTCATCTCATGTGCTGCTTTATTAAGCGAGTGGAGTATTGAATACAGACAATTATTTATATCCTACATCATCAGTAAATTGCCAATTGCACAAAACTTCACTGAATTATCTTTCAAATACATACATTTATCTGATTGTCAAAAAAGTTGAAGTGCCTTTGCTCACATTCTCAAAACTATTATCTCAGCTTTAGGGCAAATTCCCATTTCAATTTGAAGCAAGGTTGCACCAACATTATCCCTGATTGATATCCAAATACACACAGCAATAAATTTGAATAATGGACTTCACAGTCCAGATAAAACAGTGGGGACACCACAGTTGTATCAGTGTTACTAAACTCACTCTGAATAGTAGGGAGACTGGAAACCTACTGATGTAAACAAGCTTGTCTGTGGTGCTAACCTAATCCAGGATGTAAACAAATGCTTAAGTGGTCAAATAGGAGCTAGTGCACAGGGCTACTGACAGGATTGGATCAGGGCCAACATAAACACGTAGAACACAGGAGAGGCCACTCATCCCAGCAGCATATAGAGTCCACGTAACACTATTAGACGCTGAGGGTCAGAATCATAGGTCCTTATTCTGTCATTAACAACAACAACAACAGTTGCTTCTTTTCCACTTCAAAAACAATGACAAACATATATCCCTCTCTGGATAGACAGGCATGGACAATTACAATAAGCACTGAAAAAACAGAAAAAGAAAAAGAAAAAAATTTCCCTCAAATTTTGAGTGAATTGCCAGAAGTGTTATTCTTTTTTTTTTCCATTGCAAAACATTCTCTGTACAAACATAATCTAAATCTCAAAAAAAGTTTATCAGATGCACAAATATGTCACGTGTCCCATTCTGTACTTCCTGTTTTTTTCTTCTTCTCTCTTCCACACTGGAGAGTTGAGCTGGCTGTTCCAAAGCTTCACTGAAGATCACCATTTCCCACAAGCCAGCTCTCCTCTCCCTCCGTGCTGCGTGTTTATTGGTCAAAGCAGAATGAATCACAAGATGGTCACATAGAGGTGTCATGTGATTGGTTGAGATGATACTCCACAGAGAGCAAACTGTTGTCCAAGTTGACAACATTGTCATTTTTTTTCTTTTAGTTTGAACATGATGCATTGTAGTTCCACTGTTCAGACCACCCATACCCCCCCATCTCCAGCTATCCTCTTCACCCACAGGTGGGCGGGTCAGGGGTGTGAGGAGTAGGATGGAGTTGAGAACCTGTTTCTGTCTTTACAGAGAAAGAGAGAGAAAGAGAAAGAGAAAGAAAGAGAGAGAGAGAGAGAAAGAGAGAGAAAGAGAGAGAGAGAGAGAGAGAGAGAGAGAGAGAGAGAGCGAGAGAGAGAGAGAGAGTCCATCCATGTCGTTTCCACCCGCCCCTCCACACCCAAACCCGGGGCTGCTGCATCCTTATCGGTGAGCAAGAGGAGAGAGGAGGGGCGGGTCAACTGATCAGGGGCGATCAGTCTATGTATTGATCAGTGATCAGGAGCAGTGAGTGGGTCCAGCCCCTCCTCACCCCTACACCTACCCCAGTCCCTCCCCCTCCCCCCAATCCCATCAGCCCATATCAGAGCAGCAGGACCTGTAGACAGAGGTGGCCCCCCCTGGCCCTCCACTGTCAGAGGATGATGCAGCAGCGGCACAGACGCTGGCCACCTCCATGTACAGAGGGAGGGGGTGTCACTGGGGCAAAGTAGGCGTGGACTTTTATCTCTGGGAGGTGGGCCTGTGTAGGGAGGAGGTGTGTTAATACAAGGGTATAAAGAGACCGAAAAGACACAGAAAAAAGCATATAACCAGGATTCTCTTCTGTGTCCAGTCAATTGTTTTTGGGAAATACACTTATTTGTGTACTTGGCGAGAGTTAGATGAGATAATCAATAACACATTTTCATACGGTATGTGAGAGTGGTTTCGATCTCCTCATCTAATTTACTGCAAGAAAGCAAATAAGTGTATTTCCCAAAATGTCGAAAGGTTTCTTTCAATCAAGTATAAACTACAATGTATGATTTTAGATCAAATAAAGTAGAGAAGAACTGAGCGGAGACATGATTTTAACAACAAACTTATCCAATCCCCGACAAGAGCAGATTCTATGTGATCAAAACAGTGTTTTTACCCCCTCCCCCCATGATTTCCACTGACCCGGATGCGCTTGATGCCAGCCCTGGTGACTTGCTGACAGTCGTAGAGCTCGATGCGCTCCAGACGATGGCAGCTCTTCAGGTGCTCCAGTGTCACATCAGTGATGAGGGGGCAGTTGTCCAGCTCCACCACGGTGAGGCGCTCTTGGCCACAGGTGCTGCTGCTCAGAGCTCTGATGCCATCGTCCGTGATCAGCTCGCAGTGGGACAGGGACTGTCCGGGACAGAGCAAACCGGGTAGAAGACAAACGGACAGATGGATTAAAGCTCCATATACGTATGCACACACAGGATGAGGCAGAGCCTGGCACAAAATCAGAACTGCAGGTGTAAATGTTTACCAGTGCTTGCAGGCGAGGGCAGTGGATAGACAGCTGAACCAGAGTGTTATCCGTCACCTGAGGAGAGGACAAGCTTGATTAACGAACTGTTCTCACATGTCTCAAGACAGTTAATTCACCGTTTGTGGAAGCATGTTTGTGTCTGGTTTTGTATCCGGTTAAAACTTTTTCTCCCATGTCCCTCCTTTTCTGTCTCCCTCTCTGCTTTTTGTCAAAAACAATTTAAATATTAAACCATGGGACTGCTTACTCTCTCTGTTGGCCGGAGACAAACCCTGCCATGCACACAATCACCTGCGTCTTTTTAATCTAATCTCTACCCAGACAAATCAATGAAAGCCACGAATAATACCAGATTCAACATAGATAAATACCATGAGCACGATGGTGGGAATAAATGAGGAAACAACAAATTGTCTTACCAAAATACATTCTTCTAAGTCCATTTTTTCAAGCTCATGACAATTCTGTGAAGCAAAGCAAAAATCATCAACTGAACTCAGAAATATCGAGGTGAAATGGGTGACCCAAGAAAAGCTTCACGGGCAAGAAGACAGGACAAAGAGCAAAATGAAACCCACCCTGGCCAGCACAGTGAACCCGGCATCTGTAACATGGGAGCAACGTGCAGCTTCAAGGATCCTGAGAACACACAGACGCACAAAAACACAACGTGTGAAGGCAACTCTGAGGGTATGTTTTAGCGTGGTGAGATCTTAGACCTCGTCAGATCGTAATCCTGTCTGTTTAATACTTTTTTTTTTTTTCCAAGCTTTGGGGTTGCCCTAAAGTGACTGCTCTGATGCACCCGTCTCTCAAGACTTTTTTATGTTTACGAGCATGTGGAAGGACAACACTGATGAAAACTTTGTTTGTTCTGTGGATTCTGGCATTTTCAGGCAGCTAAAATTGTGAAATACTTGTGAAGGACAGTGGGACAAGTGTGTTTTTCTCACTTGAGTCTGGGACAGTTGAGTCCCATTGCAGTAAGGGAGGCATCAGTGATGTTACTGCAGCCAGACACACAAAGGATCTGTAGCTTGTGGCATCCTCGGCACAGACTGACCAGGCCATCATCAGTTATCTGCTGGAGGCAACAAAACAAATTACAAAAACATGGAGGCTAACGGAGACATCCGTCATGCATTCTCATCAGTTTGCCCCCCCCCCATTTCACAACCAAATGTTTTACTTACTGTGCAAGACTGCATATTGATGGTGGTGAGTTCTGGGCAGTGTTTCTGGAGGTGCTTCAATGCTCCATCTTCCAGCTGGGTTAAGATTAAAAGAATGCGCAGTATTGTTAACTACACACCTGGATCAATCCTTTATATGTGTGTGCAAGTTTTTGTGTGTTGATGGGAGAAAGCTTTCCTCAATTACATCCTCTTTTTCCAATGAGTTAAATCAATTCACGTGTGACTGTCCTCTCTGAGTCCTAAAAAAATGATTCATGGAGGTTTCATGGTATTTTTCCAGGCAAGAAATAGAGACCAGACTTTGGTTACAACAACTGAGCACACTGCCTTAAGAAAACACTGGCCCTACTGAGGCAGCAGAAAAAGAAAATGCCAGCCTGACACAAACCACTACATCAACAAAGACCAACCAATACGATTATGTAAAACAAAATCCCAAATTCCATGGGATGGAAAATGTACTGTGTTGGGAACAGTAAGTAGGGAAAAGGGAAAAGTTCTCTTCAGTCTGGCTTGCTTCAATATTTCCGCAGTGGGAAAGATTTGGGTTTTATCTTAAATAATATGGGAACACATACAGATTAGTTTTGAGTTTTCTGTATAGTTTAACCATTTGTTTTTAGCATGGTGCATAGGAGCTATCTTTACCACCAGAGGACACTGTTTATAGTAAACTGTAGTGAACAGTGTCCTCTAGCAGCAGGTAGGACAACATATTGTTTTGTCTTCTATGATATTTGGGAAACATAAAACTTTAGTAAGTATTGCATTTAAAAAAAAATGTGTTTCAACGTGGTATAAAAGGACTCTGGAAACATTCCAATAAAGAAAGCCTAAAATGCCAACTGAAATAAAAAATAAATTGTACCTGTGTGCAGCCTCTGAGGAAGAGAGCTCGTAAACCAGTGCAGCCTCTAGCCAGAGCCTCAATGCCATCACGTGTGATCTGGTCACACCATGACAGGTTCAACATCTCCAGCATTCTGCAGCCATCACTGAAGATAGAATCACACAGCACATGTGAACCACATGAAGATATGGCTTCAATGGCATGTTGGACAATCTATTTTGTCTTTTCTCCATGTGTAGTGTATATTTGTATCTGTATATTGTCACTTGTTATGTTTCTGTTAGTGTTACCTGCCCAGAGACTCTGGATGTTAACTAGCATTTTTTGCTAACTCAGACATGTTTACATCTTGTATTTTATACTGATGTTACCATCATTATTACATATTGTGTGTGTGAGGGCTTAAGGAGGAATTGAGAACAAATGTCTTCATGGAATAATAAGGGTTATGTTATATTGGTGTGGGTAACAATACAAAGTCTGTAGGTGCTACCTGAGGGCCTTGAGGGAGTGGTTGCTGATGGACACACAGGAGGTGAGATCCAGCTGTTTGAGTTTGTAGCAAAACTTGCTGAGGCTGAGACAGGTGCTGTCTGTGATCTTGGTGCAGCCGTTCAGGTTCAACACTTCGATGTTTCTGCAGTTCTGAGCAAATGTCCTGGGAAACAGTAGAGAGGGAGGAAGGGAGTTACTGAAGAGTCGCTTCATTGAATAAATAAGACGTAAGATGCTCGGAGTTGCTCAGGAGCTAATTAACAGAGTCATCTTCAGGCCCTTGGGAGGTTGTTGTACCGCTACTGCAGCTTTCCTTTTTTTACGAAAGACTTACTCTCCAAAGAACAGCTTGTACTTCTTTAAATCAGTTATAGAGGTTATGGATACCTTCAAGAGAAACCATGTAAATTAACAGATCAAGAGGTACAACAGTTTCATGTTAAAAAAGACACCCCTATTGTTCTTTTGTTTTTCGTGTGTGTGTGTGTGTGTGTGTGTGTGTGTGTGTGTGTGTGTGTGTGTGTGTGTGTGTGTACACAGTAAAGTGAGATAAAATGGAGTCCCTTGAGACTGAAGAGGCCCAAACTGCTTAAATGTTGAATAATTCCACATGAACATAATCACTTTAAATGAAAGCAGCGAGTAATCAAACCAACAAGAGATGAACGTTTTGTAAAAGTCAAAGCAGGGGCACACTTATTGTATGCGTGCATGTCAGAGTGACAATGACAATCTCACTTCATGGAGGCATCTCCCACGCTCAGGCAGCCCCTGAGGCTCAGCTGCCTCAGGAAGCCTCCGCAACGCTTGGAAATGTTCTCCACCACGCGCCCCTAAGAGACACAGTGAGAAAGAGAGAGGGAGAGAGATGGACAGATAGATGGGAAGAGAGGAAGAGAGTGATATGACTTGGGCCACAGGACAGAGGATCAGCTGCGACGTCACAGTCGGCACCAAACCCTAACGACCCAGCGTTAAGCCTTGTGCTGGATAATACTACACAACACACACACGCACGCACGCACGCACGCACGCACGCACGCACGCACACACGCACACACGCACACACGCACACACACACACACACACACACACACACACACACACACACACACACACACACAGACAAGCACACACATACACTCAAAATACTGTCAATGCTTCCTCCTGTTCTCTTTAAAACACGCACCCCTCACCTCTATGTCTGTCTGGAAGTTGAACAAGTCAATCTTCTGCCAGTTACTGCCGTCCAGGGCCAGGACATTCCACGCCTGAGAGGGTGACAGACAGGTTGTTGACAGAGACGGACTTGTTGGTCAGACAGAGGTGAACGGTGACTTTGATATAATATGCGGGAGAAATTAATGAACTCTGTTTCATATCCACGAAGCAGGTGCCAAAGCTGCTGTTTTCACTTCTTACATCCATCTATAGCCGCTTTAAAGTTACGATTGGCTACTATTCTCTGTTCTATATCATTGTTTAGGGCACTTAAAGACGTCATGATGGGGTGTAGGAAATTATAATGGGTATTTTTCACTGTTGTGTGATACTTCATAGTCATCAATTGATCGATTAATCAAGAAAATAGTCTGCTGACTGATTATAACAATGATGGGAAATTTAGATACACTGAACACATGCATGAAGCTCAGCAGACCACACATAAACTATAAGATTAAACATGTGTATTTACAGAGAAATAACACTTTCCTAATAGAAACACAGAGTTGTTGTACGAGAAGCAGCCACCACAGCTCTGCATTCACAGTGCATGTGCCAAGCCGTTGTTATTATTCACAGATAGTTCATTCATAAATGGCTTTCAGCTGCGGTGTACTTTGGCTAAATAGCGGTCCACTTACACTTAACCAGCAGATGGCACAATATTATAGATGTTTCAAGAGAATCCAATAATGGTAAACCGGTTTTAATTCAACCATACCATAGTTTAGAATGACATTAAACCATTCTTTTAAACCAATGAGTGTGTTAGTCCACAGTGGGTGGTTTGGAAGTGTAGAGAGGGAAGAGCTTACCTTGGAAACTTGGGCACACCTACAGAGTGTAACCACATCTAGATAGGAGAATATTCTAGAAATAGACACACACAAAAAAAAAAAGAGCATGAGTTAGTCACAATCGCTCTCAGATAAAGAGCTCACTTTGTATTTGACTATCTTTCCTTTTGTGTGATTTAAGATGTGTGTGTGTGTGTGTGCGTGTGTGTGTGTGTGTGTGTGTGTGTGTGTGTGTGTGTGTGTTTGAACTGTAGAAAGCATGTGTGTGTGTGTGTGTGTGTGTGTGTGTGTGTGTGTGTGTGTGTGTGTGTGTGTGTGTGTTTGAACTGTAGAAAGCATGTGCGTGTGTGTGTGTGTGTGTGTGTGTGTGTGTGTGTGTGTGTGTGTGTGTTTGAACTGTAGAAAGCAGAAAAAAATCCCCCTATGGTGTTTGGTTGGAAGCAAGAGAGCCCCACAGACAGGCAGTGTTTGAGCTGTGGGGCAGTCCGCCACAAAGGGCTGCATGCAGCCGGCTACTGGGTCAGCTCAATCCATTAATCTGCCAATGAGTAATCTCTGGCACTCAGACAGGCAAGGCCACAGACAGCATGGGACAGACAGACAAACGCACATACATACGTACAGAAGGACGGACGTACATGAAACCAAACATGTATACCTCATCTGAGTTCCCAGTGATTGAATGGTTACTGCTCATAGAGGTGCCTTAAAGGGCCAATCTATAGAAAATGTGAGGTATTCAGAGAATTGTCATGGTGCCAAAGCTTTGAGTGCAGCTGGGGTCTGAATGTCCTTTTAACCCTAGGAAACAGGAGCTGGCCATTGTTTCCTCCATATAGATGCGGACAAAGGCTGTGTGTTTTGATGTGCGTTGGGCCAGGGCATGTTGGGACATGTCTGTATAATCTATACCGGAGTCTTGTATCAGGGGGTACATGCACACAATCGACAAAGCAATGCAAAGACACACACACACACTCACACGCACAGTACTTGGAGTGATTGCAGGACACCAGAGAAGCTGACCAATCAAGCAGACCCTTATCGATCTCCCTTCTAATAACTGGTTAATGGCTGTGTGACGCTGATCATTGACCGACCGACTGTTTTAATCAAACACAATCTGCCTTTCCATTATGTGCGCGCGAGTGAGGCCTTTTACCGACCACAGAAGAATTTTGTTAATCACACTCAGAGGAAAGCCAGTCAGATTTGTGAGACCTGTTAACCCTATTTGACATTTGCGCTTGATAATAAAAGCATAACGGTTGAGAAGAGCCCTGATGTTTTGATAGAGACAGACTATTGAATACAGATGGACTATATAGCTGTATCACTCAGTTTTTCACAACAGGTAATATAATAGAGCAAATTCAGACGTCCCACGTATGTTTTTTACTTTACGTAACACAATAAAACCCTGATGTTGCCTCTGAACACAGACAAGAACTGAAAATATGGATGTTAGCTTTAATTGCTTTGTCAAATCCTGCCTTTTTTTCTGACATGGTACATAATGAGATTTTAATGGAGCATAGTCCCATTTGTAGGCAAAATGTACACCTGGCCTTTCAAGCATGGCAAGATAAGAGTCAAGCCTTCGCCGTGGTTGCCTGAGTAACTACAATCGCACATGAATTTGTGTGTTGGTGGGAGGTGCTGACTCAGGGCTCCTGGGTAAGAGGACCCTGAACCCCTCGGAGCTCTCCGAGGCTCGTCTGCCAGACACGGCTCTTCTATATCGTGGCACAGTTTTCACAATTTATATCTTATATCCATGCCGCATGGCCTAGATAACAGCTGTTTACAATGCACCGCCTGAAAGGCAGACAAACGCGGAAACAAGCCAGGTACCCGGGCTCGCCCACGAGTGATACATTAAACATAAACAGTAACGCTAATGAGAGGGCTAATTAAACAAATTAAAAGACTAATTAACAATTATACCTCTGGCAACGTACTTGCTACTACATACGACGTGGGTCATCTACTCCAGACCTTTTTCTGGCTGGTGACCGTGACAATGTAACAGCGTCTGCTTGCACCTTCTCTTCTCAGGTTACTTTACAAAAATTGATCAGTAGCTATTTTGATAATCTAATAATCCTTTAAATCATGTTTCAAGTAAATGTAACAGCTTCTTCCTGCTTCTCAAATGTGAAGATTTGATGCTTGTCTTTGTCATATCTACATATCTTTGGGTTTTGGAAGAATAACACAAGCAACGTGCATTCCTGACATTTGACTACAGTTCATTTTTATTGACAAAATGATTAACTCGTTAATTAATGGTAGCAAAAATAATTGTAAGATGTAGCCCTGTGTTAATGCCTGGAGAGGTAAAAGGGTCCAGCATTTCTAAAGAGAAATAATAATGTTCTACTACTACTTGAGAAGGAGAACATTATTTTTCTTCTTTCCTGTCCCATTAATCATCTGACGACCACTTAGATTTATCTTGCCACACGTTGAACCAATCTCCAGGCTGGGAACCTCTGATTTACTCTGTACTCCTAATATGTAATTATAAGAGTGGTGTGAACTAGTTTCCCATATGTGATTTTTGTGTTTAAAATGTCTTTACAGAGATGTCTAGTTGCATTATACAAATGAAGCAGGGACAGATAAAGTCTCTTCTTCTTGTGAAACATGGTGACTAGGCATAAGAAAATTATAAATGCAAAAACAAATGGCTCCAGTCAACCCACTTTCCATGGTTTAAAAACAAGATTAACCACCATAACAATGCGTCTTCCTCACATCTGATGTTGTGTAAGTGTCTCGACATGACACCCGTGGCAGTAGATCATGTGTTGCAGCCAGCAAGTGCATGTGAATGTGTGTTTCTCTGCCCACCAGTGAAAGCAGTGCTGGTGGTAATGGGTGTACTGGTAGTCTCTGTGGAGCCCAGCTGGGGCAGCAGTAGAGCACAGCACTGCGGAATTCCCCACCAGCTAAGACAAGCTATTTATAGCACGCATACACAGACGTACAGTTTGCACACACATATATAAATCAGTTTGGAGGATGGACACGTGTGAGAGCGTGTGTTATGTCAGATTTATGGGTCATGTGCAACTGCTGCTGTAGAATAATATTGGTCTGTAGGTCACATAGTTAACAAAACCTCATTTCAGACTAGTGACCAACATACATCATACAAACACACACACACACAGACACACAGACACACACACAGACACACAATTGTTCAGCTAATGAGTAACCCTGTCCTGAGCCCTTGTCCCAGGGTTTGTTGTGCGTGTGCTTCTGTGTGTGTGTGTGTGTGTGTGTGTGTGTGTGCGTGTGTGTGTGTGTGTGTGTGTGTGTGTGTATGGAGGGGTGAGGTTTGTTATTATTAATCTTACCTAAGAAGAAGCTCTTTGGGGAGCTTCTTGTTAATGGGCGCTTCATCGCTGTTTGAGAACACCTGCCAAGACACACAAGAGAAACAACAACAATGAGTGTGTGTGTGTGTGTGTGTGTGTGTGTGTGTGTGTGTGTGTGTGTGTGTGTGTGTGTGTGTGTGTGTGTGTGTGTGTGTTCCGTGTTTCAGGTGGTCGATGGCAATGATACAAAAAGGAGACAAGCTGTGTGTAAAATGGCTCAAAGACATCAAAACATAGAAAGCACATTATCAGATAACACTAGAGAAAATACATATCTGTACTTATACAACTCAGAATGTTCTGAAAGCATAAGTTCAAAGCTTCAGTAATATGAGGCTTCAGCAATCAGAGTTAGTCCAATTAAATTGGTATATTTCATAGTTAGTCTTCTCAGTATGAAATTCTACTAACCCTCCACTGCATCTCAACACGGAAGCACAGAGAGAGAATCGGTGCTGTAACAAATATTTTATCAGTTGCATTGAAAATGCTTTGCAAAGGCCTCTCTTCGTAGTCGATATGGACAAGAGGACCGATCACCCGATCACACTTTTAATGCACATGTGAGCATGTGAGTGTTGGTTTATGACAGACTTTTAAAAAAATGTGAACCTAATCTAATAATAAATTACAACCTTAAAACTTTCCAGCTACTAGTGAGAAATAAAGAGAATTACATCCTTAAGCGATGCTAATAAACAAGCCAGAGCTACCATTCGGCTTACAAAAGCTTATAATTCTGTTAGCCTGGTCAGCTTGTTGGCATGCTTATCTCAATTAGTCTAGTCGCTGGACGTCTGGCCATCTGCTGAGTGGGACACACTCACACACTCGCAGGTGATTCAAGTCAGACCTCTCTGTGTGAAGAACAGAGGCAGAACATTCCAGATCAGGTGGGCTGTATTCAGCCATGAATTTAAATTGCGTCAAACACCCACATTCGGTGTGCCTCTGCAGACACGCAGCCTTGCTGCTGATACACTTGTATCCTCAAAGACTCAGGAGCCGTATCTAATGAGGGGGGGGGGGGGGGTCCCTGCTGTTTCAGACACAAACACAAACACTGAGATGGTGAAACACACAAAAAGGGGGAGCCAGGGGAAGGCACGGGGGGAGCAAAGGTGGATTCTGACAATGTCTTGGCTCCAGCTATCTCCATGACAGACGCAAGCTCTCCTCGAAAGAGAAAGCACTAAAAGGAGAGAGAGAGAGGGAGGAAGGGGGGAGCAGGAGGAAGTGAGAGACAGCAGGCAAACAAAGAAATGCTGCTACAGGCAGGAACTTACAGTGAAAATATATGGACAAAAGTAATTATTAAAATCAGGGTGAACAGAGAGGACTGAGAGGGAGGGAGACAGTGAAGGAGGAAATGTGTCCAAAAGACAGTTAAGGCCCAGTTAAGGCCCAGTAAAAGATTAACAAAGCTGGTTTGATTGTTTACATCCATGCTCAGGTAACAGCACAGCAGACAAAGAGCTTTGAAACAGACCTGAACCTATTCTTTAACCATATCCAATAATAGCTCCAGGATACAGTTAAAACCTTTTCCATTATTGCTTCCCACATACCCATGTATTGAATAACACATTCTCACAATCTACCCATGAGGGTTCGGGCCAACTACTTAATGAAGGTTCAACAAAAATATCTGTATAAACGCTTCAGAATAAAGCCTTCACCACCATGATGTCACTCAGCTTCAGTTATACCTACAATCCGTATTAATTGAGTAATCTGAGAGTTAATTGTGCTCTACTGTGTGTGCTGAGTGGTAGGAAGAGACAAGGCCTTCAGTTCATTGACTCAGTGTCTCTCTAAAGCCAGAGGTGGCTTAGGATTTAGGACTAAATTTAGACTTAATTCCAAACCACCTCTGCAACACATCACTCACCTTTGACCTTTTCTTCCTTCTTCATCTGGCATGCTTTATAAACGACGGCATTGACAACCAACAGAGGCGAAATAATCTTTTCGTGATTTGGTTTAAATGTGCAAACTGAAACAAGTGTTACTGTATTTTTAGTTGCTAGATGTTGAAGTGCAGATAAAAAAATTCTGACATTTGAGACTATTGCTGAATCTTGCCATTTTGGGCTACAAAATAGAACTGAAACACTCCTGTACACTGTCCTCTTCAATTGCAGTCAGAGATATTTAATGATAACAACATTTCAGACATATTTTGGAAATAACCTGATTAACTGAAACATTGTTTTTATTAAATATCTTTGAGGGGAAGTGAAGGGGACGCTGTGCTGGAGTCTTTTTGTTCTATATTGTTGACTTAATGTCTCCTACACACCTGTTGACCTAAAAGGTGAGCACAAGTTCAGCTCTTTTCATATCCGCTGCCACGAATGATACTATAATAATCATACTCAGCATAATTCTCGAGAGCTTGTCAAAAATCTTGAATCTCAAAAAGACACTTGACTATCGAATGAGAAAAGAAAAAGCAGCTAATTCTCACATTTGTGAACCACAAAAACTAATTGAAAATTGACTTAAAACAACTAACCAATTATAAAATAGTCGATTAAATTTGATTCGTTTGATGAATCGTCTGATAATTAAAAAGTGGTGTGTAGCCCAAACCCCGATGGAGAAGTTGCCAGGTGGAATGGCATGAACGCAGTATTTGGTGTGTGTGATCTCAGCCACAGTTTTGACATTGACATTATTAGCGAGGTTCATCTCTGGAACGCGCGCTTCATTAAAAGTTATCACCTCAGCATTCTGGGGCCTTCGCTCCCTGTGCCAGCAGAGCCGCATTCCCAAGCAGAGAGTTTCACTCTGCAGTCGTACTCCTTTTCCTAGACAGTTTACAACCGGGTGGGTGTGAAAATCTGGTTTCTGAACTTGTACTGCAAGGCCAGAAATTGAACATGTAACCTGTATCTAATGTCTTCATTTTTGCTTTCATGTGACAACTCTAAACCCAAGCCATGCAGTGACTACAAATGGGCTTGTTCCAGATGTGCGTTATAAAGCGTCATCTCAGGTGTGAGGCTATTAGTCCACCCTCCCTATAGGCTACTCTGTTACCCCCTTCTGACACACACAGACACACCAGCTGGTTTCCCACCACACACTTGGTTGTCATCTGCGTCTAAGAAGCTTACAGCTCTGTTGAGAAATCCACTGATATGGCAACACACACACACACACACACACACACACACACACACACACATCAGCACCACAACCACCACCACCTTCTGCTCAAGTCAAACCCAAAAAGCATCTGAACAACGTGAGAATCATATTTCAGCTAAGGAAGGCTCACAGTTTAAGAGGACCCATCACCAGTTGGACAGGAGCTGATTTAAAGTTTGTACAAAATTGAGACGCTGACACAGCGAAACATGGTTATTACCACAGGTTATAAGCATGAATTGAAGGCATGTGAGCTAAACTGCACTCCAAAGCAATCTGTAAAAAACAATCATGCAGTGGTGGAAAGTAAAGTAGGTTTACTCAGGAACTATACTTATTACAGTTTTGAGGTACATGTACTTCAGATTTGTATTTCACGCTACGTTACGCTTTAACACCACGACATTTCAGAGTATAATATTGTACTTTATACTGCACTACAATAATTTAACAGCTGCAGTTTACTGGTCACTTTGAAAAGCAACGTTTTAAATACAAAGCATACAACCATTTTTAAAAATATGATGTATTGTTATGGATTAACCTACCTAGTAATAACAAGTATCTTATGTCGCAACCCGCTATAACATGAGACAATAATGTGTCAATAATAACAATAAGTAATGCTCTGCCTGCATTACGAGTTTATCTTTAGGTAAAATACACAAAACAAGTAAAATGCATGAATGCAGGACTTTTACTTGTAGAAGTGTTGCTGTTTTTTTTTATTACCGTGAGGTATTTTGAGGTAAAAGATCTGAATACTTCTTCCACCACTGCATCGAGCTCTAACCCACACAAAAGGGTGTTTACCACTCTCCAGCAAAATGGTCCTGGAAAGGTTGTGTGAGGACACATCGTCTAGCACAGCACTATGTATATATGTGTCTATATATATATATATATATATATATATATATATATATATATATATATATATATATATATATAGACACACATATATATATATATATATATATATATATGTGTCTATATATATATATATATATATATATATGTGTCTATATATATATATGTGTCTATATATATATATATATATATATATATATATATATACATACATACATACATACATACATACATACACACAATGATTTAATTGACTCTCTAACACTGAAGGACCATCTGTAGTGTCAGATAGACACACAAACCCTCCTGTGGCACCTGTCATTCACAGGTATCACAAAAGGTGTTACGGTGTTAGCTGACAAACCCGAGGGATGACTAATTGAATGCTGTTCACTGCTGTTATTTACAACACTACTCTCCATCTGCAGCCCCAGTGCCCCCCCCCCCCCAACCCTACACCACCACCCCCCCTCCTGTCACCTCAGGCGACAGAGCCTGCCAGCCTCGGCCCTGATATACTGACTCTCCTCAGCCACAGCCCTCCTGTCCCGCAGTCCTGAGCTCCATGTTGTCGCTGTCTCGCTGTCTACTGGCGCGACAGGACAATAACAGGATTTCGGATTACCCTTGACCAACAAAACGCCTCCTGACTGCATGTAAAATTAGGAGCACGGTCGACCACACACACACACACGTACACACACACACACACACACACACACACACACACACACACACACACACACACACTTTGCTTATACAACCCCCAGACTCCCACGTCTACTAGAAACAAACAGTTTAACCGCTGGTGGTCCACTCCCTCTGTCATACCTCGAACCGGCCCTTGGTGATACCGTTCATGTCTGCTGCGGCACGTCCCTGCTACAAAACCGCACTGACACCAGTCGAGTCGTTTTGACGAACGCCGTTATTGTTTTTGTTTTTTTGTCGCCGTTTTATTTTTTTTGTAGGAGCCGAGCTGGAGCTGGGTCCTCACACCCTCCTCCCCCCCAGCCGTCAGCGAGGCTCCCGTCTCCGGGTCAGTGAGGAGGTGTCGGCGGCGAGGGTGGTGTCGGTCCGAGGCGGCCTGTGGTAACGTCAACGGTCGTGTTGTCTCGGAGACCAACGGCTCCCCAGCCCGTCTCATCACAGGGCTACCAAAAATAACAATAATAACATGGACGGTCTGTCAAGTGACTTCACTTCCGCCTCTCCCTTCATCGCTCCAGCGCGAGTCAGCTGGCCCCCTAAATCCTCGAAGTTTGCAACAAACACACGGGAAACGCTGAATTAACGTCCGCTTTCATCCCTTACGGCTCACTCCCAGTCACCGAGCACTCGTGCGGCGGTTGACACGAACGTTTTCCCTCAATGTTTTCTTTTTTACTTGCGGGGAAGGAGGAGGGCTTACGTGACGTCATTGCTGCGGGAAAAGCACGCGTGGTCGATTTGTTTTGATTGTGGGGTCTTGCGGAGATTTAGAGGGTGTGTGTGTGTGTGTGTGTGTGTGTGTGTGTGTGTGGGGGGGGGGGGGGGGGGGGGTTACGACAAAGGGTCCTTTTTGGCCGCATTCGCCGTGGCAGTCACGGATATTACAACACCGAGACGTGACCTGACACGAACCCGTGGGTCTGATTAAAGGAAGGGGAAAAACTCGCATCTGTGGACGCCAGATTCAGGAGCCAAGACTTTGTCTCCATTAGAGATGTGTAACACGGTCACATGAAGGCTTCAACCTGCAGACACACACCCAAAAAAAACTTGGACTGACTTCTCTGTCACTCCTGCATTTGGTCCAGTGCTTATGTATTAACAGTGATATTAAAGGAACTCCTTCATTGAAATACATCACTGTAAGAAAAATACTGCACAAGTGAAAGTCCTGCATTTAATATGGTATGTGACCATTATGATAAATGAACCCTTTCAAAGTGTTATGAATTAAATTATATTTTACGTATGTACTATATCAAATATAAACATAGGACTATGATCCCTGGTGCATCAATGTGTGAGTATCATTTGTACTGTAGTTTGTTGAGGTATAGCTAAACTTAAATACTTTATAGTGTCAGGACATTTAATCTGCAAAAAGTTAAAGTTAAAAAGACATTTTGAG
Source organism: Cebidichthys violaceus (assembly GCF_023349555.1). Classification (NCBI taxonomy): domain Eukaryota; kingdom Metazoa; phylum Chordata; class Actinopteri; order Perciformes; family Stichaeidae; genus Cebidichthys; species Cebidichthys violaceus. The sequence goes on along the minus strand of NW_027176617.1, from coordinate 1,846,546 downwards.
TCCAAAAAACTTAATTTCATACGTCAGTTCTGTTTTAAACTAAAATCAACTTCACTCAACGAAACTAGCGCATGAATCTAAATAATAGTGCAGGTTGAGGAAGTAGAAATATGAAAGAGAATTGATTTTATTAAATTGTTTTAATAAGTTAATATGCGTTAAAAACAGGAAGAAATATACTCAAGTGGCAGATTTGTTTTTTATTAGTTAAAAAAAGACTTTACATGAGAGATATCATGTTTCAGAAGACGATCATATAAATATATATAATGAATTATGTTTTTCCAGTAAGTAAAAAATTCATTTTTTTTAAAACAGGCGGAAATGTTTTCACTGCACTGACAGATTTGATTCACTTGTTTTAATAAAATTGTATTTAAATGATGCACAACTTATCCAAGACAACAAGAATGCACAATAAAGGATCTTATTATATACATGTGTTTATCACTAAAAGAGTCCGAGCTGCATAACAACCACTTTAACTTTTGATACTTGTTTTTTTGTTTATAACACTTTTTTTAGATGTTGAATGCAGGATGTTTCACTTTGTTGAAGTGCTACTTTTACTCAAATAAATTATCTAAATACTTCCCCCCACCTCTGGTTTTGTAGAGAAGGCTGCAGACATACTCGAGTGTGAGTTACACATCCAGAATGAAATATCTTCACAGGTGTTCTCAACATCCACAGCTAGAGGGCGATCTCATGCAATATTATCCATTCTGAACTGTTGAGGGATGATCACTTATACATGTTGTGATACAGCATTATTCTGAGGAAAAAGGATAGAACATGCAGTACTTGTGCCTTACTTGAGTATTTGCATTTTCTTTCACTTTATACATCTCAGAGGTAAATATCATAATTTTTACTTCACAACATTTATCTGACAGCTTAGTTTCACATTCAAATTTGTAATATCTTTTATATCCAGTGAAAACCACGTATCTACAATTTTGGTGATTTTGAATTAGATTTTTCTGACAAACTGAAGGATTAAGTGTGCCTTTGTGGGTTGAGAAAACTACTTCTTAAGCTAAATAAACTTTTTAAAGCCGCCCTTGGAGTACAGTACTTGAGTAGATGTACATACTCTCCACCACTGCCTTCAGTTTCAGGGTCCTGGTATTGTGCATGCTTGTTCACTGCAGTGACGTGCGGTGAGGTTCGTGGCTGGTGAGGCACTGACACTACATAAATCAGATTTACAAATATATGAACCCAATAGAGAAGCTTCAATCACCATTCAACTACTGGTTGTTTTTCATATTTCATATCAGCATTATTTACACACACATAGGTAAGGTACATATTTGATTCCACCGGGAGCGTTTCAGAAGCGGAGCGCTCGCGGGCGCCACCCACGAAAATCGTGAGATTCCGCGATAATCTGCGTAACAACCACGGATGTATAAAGAGAACAACAAACACATCAAAGGTTACTTTACCTGTCTGACGTTAAATTGCTGTTGATTTGTTCATATTTCCTTGTTTTTTGAGACATTTTTAAGCTTGGATATTGAATCTTACATTTTTGTGGTCAAAGCAAAATATAAGAAGAAGACTGTAGAAGAAGAGCAACGACAGAACAAGCATAAACCCGACCCGTGGGCTCTCGCACGCCCCCTTCTTTGAGGCAGAGGTACTGTTTGCCTCTGTGCTTTTTCACTGCGTTTTAATGTCAGATCAGCAACACTAAATATGTTCTACACACACGTGAAATACATTACCTATTCTATGTAAAGAAAGGACATATAATAAAAGTGTCTACAAATATTACAGTGGTGACAAACAATGAGAAAGCACAAGGCACGCGCTCAACCCAGTTTGTGAGTGATTGCGCAATCTGAGGTGAGGCACAGCTCGTCGCTGCCTCACCTCACTGTCTCTTCTGAACAGGACATGCGCTAATTCAGAGATTTAGATTATAAAAATGCTTGAAATGATTAGAATCATACAGAAAATACATTTATAGCACAGATCAGTAGAGACATATTAATATTTATTTTATTTTAGCATTATTTATTTTTTACTTTTCATGATAGCAGGTGAGGCTCTGCCTCCCCTGACTACACGTTCCTGGTTCACTCTCATACTGTCACCGACTACTGGGACACGTGAAAAGAGCCATCGTTAATGTCATTAGTAACACATGTGAAAAAGGCCTATAAGAAAACAGTGTAATTGTCCCTCTGCTACACGTGAGCCAGATGTCAGTCACACTCACACACATCCTGACAAGAGGTCTAATTAGGCAAAGTGAAAACACCTGTGTGGGTCCAGGTTGACGCAGCTACAGCTACACCTGGTGAATTGACCAAACAATTTCTCTTCTTTGCTTCTCAGTGAATAGGATGTTCCCGCCGTCAAAACCCTTTTTCTTGGTCAACACTGTAACACAGGTGTAACTATAACGACATAATTAACTAAATCATATTCAGGTGTGCTGGTTTCGGCCCTGCTGTTGAGTATGCTGGGAGGACTAATGGTCCACCAGTGCTCTTTCCTGCCATGAATACAAACTTTAATTGTAACTGAAATCAAAACTATTTGATAAGAGGGTTTAATGGAGGAGGTAAGCCTGGCAGCATTGTCTGCCTGCCAGCTGCTGATCTATCACTGTAGAGTCAGGAGCTTCTGCAAGGATTTTATTTTAGCCCTGCAACCACTGATAAAAGTCCTACATGATATTTGGAAAGGTTTGTCATTATTAAGCTGCTGTTAAAAAAAGAATATTAGCGGAGAGAGAATAATATCTGAAAAGAAATGACAAACTTGATGCTAGCACATTTGGACTAACAATTATTATTATTTTGTCTGGGTCCACCCAGAAAAGAATATAAGGAGTTTTTGATGGCATAAGTTATTTCTTTAATTTTAGTGAAGAATATCAGAAAAATAAAATACCCCAAAAATATGTCTGAAATGTTAAACATAACTAATTGATTAAATTTCTGTTTATTATTCATTACACACAGTTTATATAGAACAGCGATGACTCAGACAGGGGACACATTCTGTGCGTGCATGTTGGCATGAACACATACATTTCATGATGCTTGTGCTAAAATGTAATCTTTCATCTGCATGCAACACATTTTCAATCCTTGTGCCATCCAGTCTCACCGCATTGCATGGTAATTAACATCTCTCATCAAAAGTCAAATTCATTAACTCAGCTCTTTGAATAGCTCCGTGGCCTTCTCCTCCTGACTCTGCTGTGGCTGGCAGCTCTGTGTTGAATGTGTGCTGGTGATCGCAGTGACTCCACTGATGTCGAGCAAGGACATCTCTGTTGAACGCAGATACTGTTTCCATAGACCTAATACGGGGATTTGAATACTGTCTCATTAAAGACTTTTTGTCATAATCTGTATTTATTGCCAACTCCTATTTTGTATCCATCTGATTTACATTATTAACATGTTTTAGTGTTTTGTTCATTTTATTTATGTTTGAATATAATTTGATGCGTTCACTGTGAGTTTAGTGTAATTTACTCTGTTCCCTATGTGTTCTTTAAAGTGCTATACAAAAATAAAACAATTTATTTGCAGGTTCAGACACATGTACACAGATATTGACACTGTTCACAGAAAACCATGTACCTCCAAAATATTTTTCACTTAAACTGAAGGACTATGTGTTGCCATACAATTGGAAATTCTTCAACCTAAGACAAACCATCTAAAAACCCCATTGTTTTTTTTCAAAAGTGCACTTTCAAAAAGCTAAAAGCTTTTCCTTAGCTCATGAAAAGTTGACATTTTTGAAAAAACATGTTTTTCAAAGGACAGCAACACACACACACACACACACACACACACACACACACACACACACACACATATCAATCATCTCTCTCAAAACCAATTTTCCCTGCATGCAGCTTCAACTTTTGGATTTTGAAGCTGTTCCTGTTTTTCCAAACCCCCCACCCACACTTCTCATGGAGGCTGTTGCCATGGAGACAAAGCCATACCCTCCTCTGTCCCTGGGCTTCACCAGTATGACCAATGATTTCCTCTGAGTCAGTCACACACCTGCACTACACCTCATTCTGACAGGACATGTCTCACATGGGAAGTCACTGGTCTCACACATACTCAGAGCAATCCTGTGGTTTGTGTGTGTGTGTGTGTGTGTGTGTGTGTGTGTGTGTGTGTGTGTGTGTGTGTGTGTGTGTGTTTACTTCCATAGCACAGATTGTCTCATGGGGTGTGTGTACTGAAAGTCCTGTGAGATTACACACCTGTGTGAAGGACACCTGCAGCAAACATAATTCTCACCAGCCTCTCCGAGACGGTGCAAGTGTGAATCACTGTCTCTCTCCTCCACGCCATCACTCTGCCCTCTTCAACTTCCACCTCTCCAGAAATAGCCTCCCAGTAACGTGAGTCAGGATCCCAGCCCACCTTAAGGTCCCTCACACAAACCCCCTCTGAACAGGAGGTGAAAGTATTAGAGGTGTGTGAGGGCAAGGGTGAAAAAAAAGTAACAGAAAAACACAGAGAGGAGTGACTGAAATGGAACATCAGTGGGATATTTAAAGCCACGATGCACCTTTGGGGCAATTATGAAAATGGGAAAGGTGGGATGTGGAAGAAAGTAATGGAGAGAGATGAGTATGTGTGAATCCTCAATTTAAGTGTCACTCCTCAAGGAATTTATACATGGTTAAACAAATAATGTAATTCCAATTATTTCCTGTATTTGCACAGACACATATCATTTCCTTACTATTTTGACATCTTAAAGAGCAAACGAACAAAATCAATTAATCAAGAAAAACACTGAAAATCAACTCTAACAATAACATGCTGCCTGCACATTAGAAATAATAATCTACTCACATGATTTATAACAATACACACTTACAGTACATAGTTACTTTAAGTACATTTTGCTAATACGTTTACATACTTTTACTTAAGTAACATCTACTTCAGCAGATGGTGCCCGAATGTCATGAAATGAGTAGATCAAATCTCCATTTTTATTTTCACTTCGTGGACTTAAAAGTTCAGAAATGGTAAGTTTCATCCTCTATAGTTCCACGACAACTGGACAACATCCACCTGCTGAGGGAGATTATCTGAAAGCTAGAACAGATACTAAACCGCCATGTGGTGGGATTGCTTCATCAAAGAACAAACTGTTGTACAGCAAATCTTACACTATCCTCTTGCATGAGATGTTAATGCATATGCATGTTCAATTGAGAGGGAAATACAATTTGTATGTGTGGACAAGTGCATTTATTTGTATCAAAAAGCATATGTGCACACACTGTGATAACTTTTACTATCTATGTACAACGTACTTATAGGTTATAATGTTGCTTTAGGTTCAGTGGTGTGGATCCTGTGTGGTACGTGGGTTGGTTATCTTCACCTGCATATTTACTGGAACAATGTCTGCATGCTCCAAAAAGCTCTGTATGGGCTTTGGTCATCAGTCTTTATCTCCCTTGCCAAATGGGACACACACACATTAACACACACCGCCCAATAGAGGGAAGTTGGGCCTCGCAGAGGGGACAATTCACCTTAATTAAGATTTTATGCTCAAAGGATCAGCTCTGCTTGTACTGAACCTGAGGTCCCTTATTAGCCGCTGGATGTTAAATTGTCTTTAAATAGCAATGCAGTGTCAGTATGTTACTCTTCAACACAAATACACACTTCCTCACATGTATAACATTTAGCTGAGGCTTTCATCCATGCCACATCTCCCCTCCTTTCTCCCTCTCGCTCTGTAAAGGAACAGTCCGGCAGTCTATCTGACCGCCTTTGCCCACCCTTTAAGATTTTGAGCTGTGACGTATTTACTAACGGGGACACGCGAGTTTTCACACCGATGCTCCATCTGCTTGCGAGGGCGACTATTTGGGGGAGATAAACTGCGCCTCGCTGGTGAGCCGCTCTTACCGTTTTCTTTCCGGTATCACTCTCATTTGTCAACAAGCGCATCTTCCTTGCTGCTCAGGCGCGCGCTCTCCTCTGTCACTCTGAACCTGCAAGATTGTGAATTACATAAAGTCGGTTGGAAGTTTTTCGGACACGCTTTCCAACATACAAAAGTGAGATTTTGCCAAAAGATGCTGGATCGTTGTAACAGAACTGCATTGCTCTTTGGATGCCTGGCTTGTCTTGTGATGACCTCTGTTGTAAATGCAGACGGTAAGTTCATATTTTAAAATTTTGTACTTGAAGAAAAGTATACAAAGATAGCCTACTATAAAAATGTGACAACAAACCACATACTTCATTATAAACGCACAGTTTATTCCCAAAGACAATTAGCCCACGAGTTTTTATTAGAATATTTCATTATTTTCCTTCAGGAAAGTTAGGGGGTTGGTGATGCACGAACCATGGGGGAAGCGCGCGCTTACTAATTGACAATTGTCTTGCCTTGCGCACTTAGTAATTATCATCTGTATTTTTTCTGTAAATTTAACATTTTACCGCAATAAAAAAAACATTTTCGTCGAATAAAGCTGTGCATATTTCCAAATATTTAGAAATCTTCACCGTTAAGAAGTCAACCATTTGCTTTAGTGATTCTGAACACCAAATAAGGATGATTAAAAAGGTGCTCTACAAGTTGATAACAATAAAATAAAACATCCAATAAAAAAAGAGAGAAAGAAAAGTAGTCAAAAGATTAAAAAAACAAACAAACATAGGCTACCACATTAACTTAATGCCTGAATAGGTCTTCATTTGATTTAAATTTGAATTTAGTTTATTTCTATATGAGCTTCAAAGCTCAAATCAGAGTCCAGACTTTAACCTCTGATTTGGTTTGATGGTGTGACAATGAGGTGATAATGAGAGGGACAGTGTGCTCCTGTGATGCATAAATTGATCATTCCAATACTGTACACGGTCAAACTTCTATATTGAGAACTATACTCCAATGCACTGATATGCAAGTGTAATGCTGCTGTTATGTAGAGTTATCATTTATACAAAATAATTTCATTTATTTACCAACATTTTCGCAGTTGTCAACATATACTGTACAACGAATAATAGCTATTATATTGTGAAATGTATTGGGACCTGTAATTTGTATGTGGTGATAATCTTAATACGCATAGAAATGTCTTCATTAATTGATAATTCACACCAGCAGTTGTACTTAAATACATATCTGTATTGTGGCACACAATATGGATTTACATAGATTTGCAATCAGTCTCAAAATCCACATTTCTCTTTAGGTGAGACAGAAAAGGCAAATTAATATTGTTTAGATTTGATCACAATTGACAAAACACTTATGAATTAGGTGAGGTGTCTTCTACAGACCCAGCCAGTTCTGAGAAGCTCACAGGTCAAATTTAAACTGGCGCACATGAAAACTTGTATTGTGCAATATAAGAGGTTAATACGAGGAAATAATACATTTCAGAGATGTTCCTCTTACTTCCTGCTTTCTCTCTCTCTCTTACCTCTCAGGTCGAGTATTCGTATTGGACCTGAGAAACTCCTCCGGCCTGCAGGGCTTCAGAGATGCTGAGGGGGCTTGTGCCTCTCGACAAGCCCGCTTGGCATCAGCAGAGGAGCTCCATCACGCTGTGGTAGAGTGCTTCTTCTCCCCATGCACCCGTGGGTGGCTCTATGGAGGCACAGTGGGGTAAGGAAAGCCATATTGAGGGTGTTCGTCACTTTAAGGGACATGTTGGGCGTCTTGAGTTCAAATGTCAATTTGGTGTGTGTGTGTGTGTGTGTGTGTGTGTGTGTGTGCATCTCTGTGAGCGTGACAGCGGTTGCAGGAACGGATGAAAGAGAAAGGAAGTAAAGGCAGCAGCGGCAGTTATAGACAGGATGGGAAGATAGAAGAAGAGAGTGACACATTTCAGGGGGGAAAGAGAAAAAGAGAGAGGAAGAGCGGTAGAAAGACTCCTCTGTTCCCTCCTGGAGGAGGAGGGAATTCTGAGCCGGGGTGTCATGTCGACAACTGCCTCCATTTACACCTCTCATCTCCACGGTAACATGACACACAGCTTTCAGCCCCCAGAGACAGACAGACTGCCATGCGGACAAAGAGACAGGGCGGCTCTGGGCCTGGAGGGAGAGGATGCACTGTTAGTTTATAGTGAGGTGAGTCTTTGGTGGTAATGACAGAGGATACATGAAAACTACGTGGTCTTTGTGGTTTCAGTATAAGGTGATTTCAAGGCTGTAAGGTACATGCTGTACAGCATTACAGAGGTGGTGGTGTGGTGCTTGTGTTGAGTTAAAATACTTTAAAGATGAGTGGCATAATGAACTTGGAATAAAGGAACAGTGTGTTGCATTTAGTGGGATCTAATTAAAGTCTAAAGTAATTGATTATTATATTAATAAGAATGCCTTCTTTAGTACATAATCAGCTTTAGTTTGACATTTTTCACATTTTTGCAATGGCCACCATAGTTCTCTTACATGCTTGGTTTTGTTTGGGAGGCTGCTATGGCCCTTTAAGTACAAGTAATCCTTCAACCATTTTTTTTCTCTATTCCCCTCCCCCCCATTCCCACCCCAAACTCTTTCAAAATGAAAACAGACATATATTTAGTTACTTCTGTGTCGAATTAGATGTTTACCTCATGATCAAAGCCGTTACAATTCAGTTTCTTATCAATCAATAGTTGTTGAGATATTTCGGTCCGTCCTAAAGTGGTGACAGACAGACCGACAGTCTACCTGTCCCCAGAGCCACACCTCTAACATGGCTAACTCATGCATGGCTAGCACAAGCATGGCTTTATAGTACTTCCACAAGTGCATTAAGTTAAGTGTATTGAAAAAGCTGAAGAAGATAGTGGAAGTTGATAAATGTATGATACATTATTTCACATTGGTTTATAATGTAATGACTTGGAAAATTAATATATAAAATATAAATAAATAGATGGAAAGGATTATTCAAAGGAGGAATCATCAGTGTTATGAAACTGAACCTGCTTCAAAATGGTCGTCTGCCTCTGAGAATGACGAACGTCTGTCTGGTCAGAGGAAAAGCTGACACTTTTTTTCCCCTTTCCGTACGCTCCCTGCTCTCTACGTGTTGGCCAGCGGACATCAGCTTTCACACCTGCTTACCATGTTTCACAGTGTATCACCCATCTATGTCTCTGTGTGTCGAAGCTGAGTTCATCCCTACAGCCCATGGCCTCTTCTCTTGCTCTGTCTCAATCCTGTGCCTCACCACAGCACTCGAAAGTGAGCAGAAAGTGAGCACATCAGAGAATTTCAAGTCTGTTTTTTTTTTCGTCTGTCATATCCGAAGAGAAGGGTGCTGCATTCAAGCTTCTTCTGCTCCTTAAATATATATGTTTTTTTCGGAGGGTAACGCTCTGGTGTAAGTGCCAGTTAACCTGTAGTCCTTGACATACGTTTTAGGTCTGTTGCATAATAGCAAGCGCTTCTCAGATTGACGCTCCTACCTTAACGTCTTCCTCTTACCTGTCAATCATAGAGCTGCTGGCACGACAACCAAACACAATAATACCAGCAAACTCATTCAAACACACACGTATCTTTGGGTTTTCCCGGTAATAGTTATGTCACGCAAGGTGAGAGTGAAGTGTCTCTGATAGAGGTCAATCTTTCTCTCTTTCACGCACATACACACACACACACACACACACACACACACACACACACACACACACACAAACACACACACACACACACACACACACACACACACACACACACACACACACACACACACACACTCACAGATGCCTCCAGACGCTAGAGTTTAATGAGATTGAAAACAGTCCTTTTTTTGTCTCTCTCTCTGAGTGTTTTCCTGCTGATTTCTGCCCTGCTGCCTGTTTCTCTCTCAGATTTTTGTCCTTATAAGCTGAAGTTAGCATGGCACAAGCATTCGGTATGACTCACCCCACCTCTCACATTCTCACTGCACTGCCAGTCAAATTCTTTCCAATTACTGATGCTTTGATTAACTCAGTTACACAAGTACACACAAACACACACACACACACACACACACACACACCTTTTCCATTTAATGAAGCTTGATTAATGTTATTACCGTGCAATATTATATGAAAAGTGTAATATGTCTGACTTTTAATTATGTTTCTGAACTCTGCTTTGAATTTTCTTTCCATATGGAGTTGGGAGCTGCTATGTGAACGTGATGTGATTGGCCTGGGAAGTTTGAGTCAGTCTTATCTGGTGCTTTTAGATGACAAATGGGCTAGTGATGCTATAAACCTTAATGTGGCAACAAAAATAGACTGTTTACTCAGCATTTTTTGCCGCAGCTTGTAGACGCCGTGTGCTGACCGCATTATTCATTCGGTCTCTGTGGAAAGCGTTTTATATTAAGTCCCTGATGTTATGATTGTTCTATATGAAGTCGGCTGTAACTTAAGGCTTCTGCATGGGAACATCTATTTGTAATGTGCCACAGTGTGATAACATTGTGCCGCAGGCTGCAACTGCTGATAGTGCAGCATGTCTGAGCCATGATGTGTGTTTCTGGACTCTGATGTCACGCTGTAATAATATTTGAATAAGCAACAAATCAGGCGGAGACCGAGAAAGCAGCCCTTACTGTTTATATCTGTTCGTGTGTCGTCATATTTTTTGTATAAACCAGAGCTTTATTCAGCAGAAATCTCACTTCACTGTTATCAGTAGTGTAATCAGTGGAGGAAGAATTATTGAGCTCCTTTACTTGTGTGAAAGTACCAATATATTAATGTAACAATACTCCATTACAACTGAAAGTCCTGCATTCATATTAAGTACAAGTACATAAGTATTATCAACAAAATATACTTAATATATCAAATTAAAAGTACTCAATCTTAAGAGAAATGTCTCCTGTGAATGATATATTATTTATTTATTTATTATTATTATGAAATGATGCATTAATATGTAAGCAGCAGTTTACTGTTGTAGCTGCTTGAGGTAATACTAGTTTGAACTACTTTACATACTGTTAGGTATTTTACTCCTGTGGTTCCCATGTTGTGGGTCACAAGATAAATCTGAGGTGCCAGGAAATGATTAATGAGAGAGGAAAGAAAGGAAAAAGTTATGCTACTCTTTTTTTGGATGTGGGGTAAAAAGTACAATATTTTCCTCTGATATGTAGTGGAGTAGATGATAAAGTATCTGTCTATTGATTATGTATCTATTGATTTCTAGGACCACGGTGTGTAATGTTGTGGGCAGTGCACTGAAAGCAGTGGATGTGAGAACAGAAAACGCCACAGAGGACGCTGCACACCTGGACGCCTTCTGTATCAAAGACAAAGGTCAGTAAACACACGGTACACACAGATATATACACTCATACACTCATCATTTATAAATCTCTACATAAGTACGTAAGTAAGTCATGATCCGGTTATCAATGGATGAGCTTTGTGTGTTCGTGTGTATGTGTCTTTCATGAGATATTTATTAAGCGTGCCTTACATCATCTACATTCAACACTCTCCCTCCTGCAACATTATGTGTGTTTGCCATTTCTTTGTTTCACATTAACACATTCAGAAATAAAACAGGAGCCTTGAGGAAATTTGATGTCTTGGTTTTTCCTGAGGGGAGAGTTACATTAACAAGGGATCAGCTGTAGTATTTTAAGACTTTTGTGCAGAATGAGGGTCCCATACATGTCAGAGATGGGGATGAGTTTACAGTTGATGATTTTTGAGGCAAAGCAAACAATTCTGTCCAGCTGCTTTCTCTGCTGAGCTGTGGAGTTGCCACACAGATATAGAAAAGGTGAGAACGCTTTATATCGCTGAACTGCAGCATCTCCCAAACCTTTTGAGCTGGCGCAGGAAAACGAGTCTTTGGAGGGCTTTTTTGATGATGCAGCAGTAGTTGCCTTCCCATTTCAGAGAGGAGTACATTGTTGGAGGCCATTAATGACCAGTGATGGGAGAAATTTCCCAACTCTCCAAAAGATGACTGCATGAGATCAGCACTACTTACAACCCTATTTAAAAATTCTAAACCTGATTTTTTATTATTTTATAAACAATCACACAGGATTTGATAGTATTTTGATAAAGGTTTTATTTTGGAGAGTAAATACAACAAGTGAAAACGTAGAAAAATATGTAGTGAGTGGCATTTTTTGCTAAATCAACATGTTATTATTTATCAAAAAAACTGTGCTGCTTCTGTAAAACTACCATAACAAATTAGACCAGAGTCAAGACAATACACAGCCTTTATCTCATCCCAGTGGCATTGTTAGTGGTCCTGTTTGTCAAATTAACATCCACATTTTCCACAAAGCCCATTGCTTCCTGTCCCTTGAGTCATTCTAATCTCTTTCTGTTTACAAATGGGAGAGTGATGCTGTAAAGCTGGATAATAATTATGTGTCATGGTTCATTAACCACACTGTGCACTACTGAATAGGGATTGCAGCATCTCTATCTACTTGTTTGTTTCACAACTCAAAACATTTATATTCCACTTTGTATGTTGTATGTTTTTTAAGATCACATGCATGTCTGTGTTTGCTGTTGACAGGTGTGCCGTGCGGTGACCCTCCATCCTTTCCTAACGCCCGTCTACAGGGGCACACTGGGTATGAGATGGGAGATGAGCTGCTGTACACCTGTGTGCCGGGTTACGCAATGCCCAGTGGACACAGTGCCTTCAGCCTGCTGTGTGACAGCTGTGGAGAGTGGTATGGACTAGTGGAGATATGTGTCAAAGGTAAGAAGGTCTTAAATGTGTTAATGTTCGTGAGTGGGAGAGAAATGGAAAGAGGCAGAAAAAGAAAGCCCACTTCCTGTTCATCCTCTTCAAAGCTTTGACCGAGACGGACAGGAGACCACTCTGATGTCAACCTCCTTTTCTCAAAAGCCCTGAATGTTTTAGAGTTTTTAAATACCTTCAACTTTTTGTCATTTCTCCTCAGTCTCTCTGACTGAAATGACAAATGAATGGAGCAAACGTTTCTTTCTTTTTTTTTTACCTAACATTGTCATGGGGGGTTGTTCTATGCTACAACAAGTCTTACTATTTTTACTACTACTACTACTACAACTACACTATTCCCTTTAGAAATCAAATAATATTGAGTAAATGTTCTTCTGTTGGCCTAATATTTAATTCAGTGTATTGAAGACCACATTAACTTGAAATTGTTTTGCATTAGAGCAGTCCAGATTATTATGAGATTTTGATTCAAATGAAGCACAAATGTCAGATAAACATTCATTCTGTGAATTATACTCCAACACAGTATACAAAAAATAAGTTTTATGTGTACGTCAAATTCCTACCCTACCTATGAATGTTACTTAAAGAGAGTAACATCAGAACATTTTGCACTCAACATTTGTTGTGTTATGGTTTCAGAATGATGAAGACAGTTGAAGAACAATTGTCACAAAATAGGATGTAGGCTCTACAGGATGGCCAACTTGCCAACTATCGTGTTTTCCCCAAATGATGTACAGATTTGTGGGCATTATTTTATCAAATGGCTTGAAAAATTAAGCATAGAGCTGCTGTAAATTGGAAAAAAGAAATCTGCACCCGGGCCCCCCAAGGTCTTGGCTGAGCCCCGAATGTTGGCTCCCAGTGTTGTTAGGTGATCGGTGCTTGATTCTTGGCCTTTTGGGAAACAGAGTCTCAGTTGTGAGTAGAGAATGACTGCTATGACACCTCAGTGCGACATGCCATAGTGTGGCCCAGTTCATAGCAGAGGGAGAAGAGTTGTATGTGAAAGCAGAATGCCAGGCCTGTGTCCATGGCTAGCTAACAGGGTCGTAGTCATGTTTGTGTGCTACACCAGCAGTTCCTGAACTGTCCTAAGATCAATCTGAGGGATCACAAAAATAATTAAAGAGATAACAAAGGGGAAAAAAATCAGTTGCTCAAAGTTATATTTACTTTACTACTGACTTATTTTGTGTGATATACGGGATACTTTCACCTTGTCATGCCTCTAGAAATCCTTCAAATAAGCATGCGACCCCTGTGATCCAGCATCACAAGCAGACAATGCTTTACTTTAAAGGAACAGTTCAACTGTTGCTGAGAGTTATTTTAGAAGATTGATGATACTTTCGCTGGAGCCAGCAGCCGCTTAGTGTAAAGACTGTAAAACAGGAGAAAACATGCTAGCCTGGCTCTGTCCAAAGGTAACAAAACAAAATTACCAGCACCTCTGAAGTTTGCTAGTTAACACATTATATCTAGTTTGTTTAATCTGCACAAAAACTGAAGTAAAGCCAAAATGTTGCAGTGCTATTTCTTGGCCAGGAGAAGTGACTTCCTGAAGTCTCCGCTGGTTGTCTGTGTGACAACTGGACTTCATAAAGGCATTAGAAAAATATAGAGCTTTAGAGGTGATGTTTCCAGTCTTTATGCTAAGCTAAGCTAACTGGCTGCTGGCTGTAGCTTCATATTGATGTATAACTTTTCCTTTATACGGTATTGATCCAAAAGGTTTGGGAACCCCTGCTCTAAAGTACTTCCACATTGTCAGAATCTAAAAGTTATGTTTGAATGCAAATGCCTCTTTGATTTTTTTTAGTTGAGTTGTTTAATAATTATTGTTCACTTTATGTAACTCTGTCAATCTGTCCGTGTTGTGTTTCTGCAGATGAGACTGAAAGTCCGGTGGACTACGAGGACAAGTTCACCGATTCCTATGGAGAGGTAGAGCGCCACACTGAGAGACCAGAGGAGGCTCATGGTAAGGTGTACGAGGAGGTGCACAGAGCTGCATACCCGGACGAGGGGAGGAGTCAGGAGGAGCAAGAAACAAGCTTCAGTGTTGAAGTAGAGAAGGAGCATCAAGACCAACATGGAGAGCATGATGTTGAAGGAGAGGTGATTGGTAGAAAATATGAAGGAGCTGAAGAAGAAGCAGAAAAGGACGATGACCGGGCTGTTGAGGACTTCATAAGCCATCCAAGGTGGGAGCAGGAGAGGAGGGAGGTGGTCAAAACCGATGCAGCCACAGAAGCACCTGTCTCTCTTCTCTCCCAGAAACACCTCTTCTGGTTCCCTTCTGAGGCCTTCCAGGAGGAGGGACATCCTGTCTCCACCAATCCAGTCACCCAGACTACACAGAGAGCCCCAGGCGGCGAATCAGAGGAGAGTACAGAGCGTGACAGCCAAGAAACGCTCCAGCGTCCAGTGGATGTTGACAACCACGATGATGAGCGAGACGGCTACGATGATCCAGACACAGATGACAGAGACGATCACGATGACAGCAAACATGAAGAACTGGATGCCCATGACGACAGCCACCATGATGATCTAGATGACCACGACAGTCGCCAGGACGAAGACGGCGATCATGTGAAGCATTACATTCCAGCTCAGCATGATGATCTGGACAGACGTGACCGCCACGAAGATCATTATGATCACGATGACCATTATGACATGGGTGAACACGAAGAGGACCGCGACCGTGTTCGCAGCCGGGAGTATGACGATAGCTATGATGAACATGAAAGCTATGAAGAACATGACGACGTGACCGACGACGTGACCGACGATCGTGTCGACGCTGATCCAGAACATCCTGATGGATCTGAGGAACATCCAGACCCTGATGACCGCGAGGAGCATTACAACCCAGATGAGGATGACGACGACCGTTACACTGATCACGATGATCATGAACACGATGACCATGACAGTTATGATGATCATGACAGCCATGAAGATGACGATGGTCATCAGCAAGTAATATTTTCTATAGCAGCGGATGAACATCAGAATGGCACTCAGAAGGGAGCAGAAGGAGAGGCCGCCACAGATGACACCTGGCTGGACGGCTACCCTGTCGTTCCGGAGGAAACAGAAATTGGTAACTCCACAACAGAAAAGGTACGACCAGAGGATACAGAGAGGGGGACAGTTGTTGGGGCAACAGACAGACCCAATGAGGTGGAAATTCGTGGACCGGGCCCTTACACCAGTCTACCAGAGGTGGCCGAGTCTCCCACCACAACGCCTGCTTTAAATCAAGGGGGAGCAGAGGAGATGTGGCCTGGATTCATCCCCAACGCCGCCCCCTCACAGCCCTCAGACTCTCCCTCATACTCCGACACCCTGGACTACGACACACAACAGGCAGCTCCCACCCACTTCTGGCAGGGCGACCTCACTGAGCACCCCTTCCTCGATCACGGCCCGGTTCCACCGATGCGCGACGGAAACGACAACGTAGTGATGGAAGAGCACACTTTACACAATCTGCCCGGTGAGACCGGCGAGAGGGGTGAGATGGAGGGAGATATGGGGGAGACGATCTGTACAGGAGACAACTGCCCTCCCCGTCCTCCGAGCTCCTCCAGCCGAGGTCCTACGGTGGCAGCGATAATTGTGGCGCTGTGTGCGGTCGCCACGGCGGTTATCGTTGGGGTGTGGTGTTACCGACGGCAGCAGCAGAAGAGCTCAGTGTACGAGATGAATGGGAAGGGCCAAAGTCAGACCAGACAGGGCCAACAGATAGAGATGCAGCAAAAAGTGTAAGAGTGACGGATGAGGACAGAGGGACACTAACGGAGGGCAGAGACATTTAGGAGGGATGGGAAGATTCGGATGAATTTGAGAGGAAAGCACAGCCCCTCATCTTGCTAGAAACTACTGCATAATTTAAGAGTTTGGATAGGTGTGATGGATGAGTTGTGCTACAGCCCTGTTCAAGAGCACCTATGGGATGCAGAAAATTGTGTAAAACAGTAAGAGCTGATGCTTAACACAGTGAAGCAAGATGGTGCATCGATTTTAAGGAATTTTAGTCATCTGCATTATACCTACCCAATATTTTGAAAGCTCTGACATCTAGCTGGACATGTGGAGGGGGTATCTAGACTGGACTTAACTCCAGGAACTGAAAAGGGAGACTTTAAGGAAATAACCATGTAGGAAAACCACAAGAAGGCATGCCTGCCCACCTGAATATATGAACTGAGATTTCAAAGCTCTTGGACATTGTTCATTGACTGCTCATTTATTGTTGATTTAGCTGCATTGTTCTTGATTCCTCATCTTTTTCTGTTTGTCTCTGAGTATTGTGTTGATAAGAACTGTATTCCACTTATTACTCCAACACTTTGCAGCAGCAGATTTGGGCAGGTAGTGACAAATGAACGACCGGGCTTCTGTCAAACCATGACGGAAAAAAGGATGATGATGCTGATGATGATGGTTAGACTAGATGAGCGGAATGGGGGGAAAGATGTGAGAAAGAAGGTTCCTCTGTTGGTTTTGGCAGTTGGCATCAGTCGGCCAGATTCAGCCCCTGTGTGTGTCTGTGTGGGTGTGTGTGTGTGTGTGTGTGTGTGTGTGTGTATCTCAGGTCTGTGCAATCCGCCGGTCAGCGGTATGTCGTGTTTGCTGACGGGATTCAGACCAACGAGAGATCAAACATTGTGGTGCTGCCATGGCAACAGAGAGAAACTAAAATCAAGTTTTAATTTAAAGCTGGGGTAGGCAGTTTATTTTTGGCATCATTGGGCAAAAAATCCATAATATCCTTTCAGGATATTGTAATTCAAGTGGTCTGAGAGAAAATTAGAGTTCTGCACATCTTATTGTCTGCTTTCGGGCTTTAGAAAATCAAGCATGTGACTGGAGACTTTGGCCAATCACAGGTCATTTAGGAGAGAGGGCCTATTGGCTGTATTAGCAACGTTTTCTCTCCATCTCTGAAACACTTCGCTGATATTGTAGTCTCAAAGGGTTTTGAAGGCCCACAAGTTTGCAAAGGACCGTAATTGTCATAGAATTGCTGCTATGTAACGCCATCAGGATCAGGTTACTATATGATACGTGCATATGCCCACGCTCTTCTGGTGGGAGGAGCCTAGCACAGAGAGGGGAGAGGTGCAGGAGGAGGGCTGTATTTTCAAAGTCTGGCAATTTCTTTTGCCTTTCCAGAAAATTGTCTACCCTGGGGTACCACTTGAATTTCAATATGCTGAAAGGTTATTATGGCATTTTTGCCAAAAAGAATATTGCCTACCACATCTTTGAAGGATTAGTAATAGTTTGACATATGCTGACAGTTTAGGGTGTTCAGTGAAAAATGTAGTTACTTTTCTGAATATTATGTGGAATTACAGCCTATAACTTACCACATGCCTCATGCCCTAAAATGTTAATCATGATATTGTTACATTTAGCTACATAATGATACATGTAATGCTAAATATTTTTCAGTACATCAATAGATTATACTTCCTTATTTGTGTTCTTTTATGTTTGTCCTGATAAAATACAACATGAGAAGTTTAAGAGGGTTATCTGAACTGGACCAGGGAGGATTTGTTAATTTAACAATATTCTGTACTTATGAATTCCGACAATTTGCAATATGTGTACGTTTAGTTTTGGGTATAACTTTGTAGATTTGGTTTATTGTACAGTCCTTGTTCCAAAAATTAAGGATTTTACAGTGTACTGTAGCTCTGCATGATTTGGTGACATATGTTTGTGCTGTTTCTGTACTGTGCCAAATACCTGATAACAAAGGTCAAATGTTAAAATGATAAAATAGGAGCAATTGTAAATAAATTAAAATAGCCATAAGAGGGTTTAAACTTAGATATTAGAGTTTGTAATTCTGGTGATGTAAAAAGACTACAAAAAGTATGGCAATAACTTAAATAGAAAGTGCTTCACTTCTAATTAATGTCAAAAGTGGGTGACGGCGCTTTATGATGTGATGATCACTTCCAGTGTTCTCAGCTGATTTCTAAAAAATATATTTTTGATGGTGTTATTCAGTAACATATTTAGTTATGAAATATGTTTTTGTTGGATTTGGATGGGTTAAGGGAAAAAATATTTCAGCAATCTTTGATTTCAGTATTGTGGTGTCTGAAAATGAATTGACACTAAAGTGTTGATGTGGCATGTTTCTGTAAATATGAATCTTTAACTGTAATAATTTGCTGGTCATAGTGAAGCGTTACTGGTGTGTGGGGAAATACATTTGACTTGTGTTTCTTCACCGAGACAGTCAAGCACAGTTGACATTGGACATTACCTCTTCATGTCTTTCACAGCTCATCTCCACTTCAGTCAAAATGCCCTTTACTTCACCAACTAAAGCTGTTTGAACACAAGTGCTGTACGCAATAGCATGAATTGTAGATTATCTAGAAATGTCTGGTCACACACCAGGTTTGCCACATGAACCATGAACACTGATCATAATCATCAAGACTTGCAAAATACAGAGACTATACTATATTGGGTATATGGGTTTGGGACCACCTGAATTATTTGCAAAATCATAAGGAATCAGAAAGAAAGCAAAGGACTCTTTTTGACATCGTTGACTCTCATTCACATGATGGATATATTTCTCCATGTCTGTTTCTTCTTCATCTCAAACAGAGTGATGTGTGTGATGTCAGGAAGAAATGTGTACTGTATTTGTGTCACAATAAACTCCTAAACATGTGGTATTAACTCTCGATATTTACTTTTATTTTTGCATGGCCATGGTCTAGATCTCTAATTGAATGGTCCATTGTTTACCATTCCCTGTATACGTTTGTGAAAGTGATCGACTTTTAATATTAAGGTATGAACGGGACTCCTGACAATCAGCCTTTTATGTTAACTGTTACCTAAGCCCCTTCTAACAGCCCCCATTTCTTTGTGATGTTTCCTAAAAATGTTTAAAAAGAATGAAGATGAATGTTTAAAGAAAAAGAGGGCAGATGAAAGGAAAGAATTGGCGAGGGAGAAGAAGCGGGAATAAAAGAGACGGGCAAATACAGGCAGGAGAGAAATGAGAACGCAGAGTCAGAGAGAGACTAACAGTAACACAGCGAGAATGTTCCCCTGTGGGGTTTTTACATCACCGTGTGACAAACTGCACAGAGACTCAATGTTCAAACATTATTAAACAACTCAGTGTTTTCTCTGGATGTCTCTCTGCTCAGCACAGCCCGGGTCTCGTCTGAAGGACCCTCGCAAACATCCTGCTGTATTAGGACTCCAGTCAAATATCAATGGACTAAATGAATTAATCATTTAAGTCATTTTTCGAGCACAAATTCTAGATCATTCCCTGGTTCCAACTTGTCAGTTGTGATTATTTGCTGCTTTTGTCTTGTGTGATAGTAAGTTGATAGATGGTTGGACAGGAAAAACCTGAAGACATGAATTTAGGTTTTAGGATAATGTGACGAGCATATTTAGCCATTTACCAAACAATTATGTATATTATATATTATTATATTAGTTACTTACTGGCAGATATAGTTGCAGTCCTAGACTAAATAGGCGTTACTCACAACCGATCACATCCCCAACTGTAGTATTACGACAACACTACAGTGTTTACTTGAAAGACATGTTTGTCGAGTTTTATTATCATTTCATTGTAACCGACAACATACATGATTCACAGTGGAGGAACGGACCCATAAAACAGCAAGTAAAAATATTTCTATCTTTATTAACATCATTGTCACTGTGCTATGTGTTCATACCACTGAACTGGATGTTTAGTGCACAAAATAGGAAGTTAAAAAAATGTTCAGGATGTGGTTCTGCAGGTAAAGACACAGTGACCACTCAGAGCCTCTTGCAAAACCCAATAAATACAAACTGGGGGGGGGGGGGGTGTTTTTGTGTGTGTTTCATTGTTTCGCCGGTATTTCCAATTTGGGCATTTCATCACCATCCAGGAACTCATCTATAAACTCCACCACCTCCCCCTGCGGACACACACACACACACACACACGAAAAAGAAAAAAATAGAGACAACTCAGGAGGGTCTGTTTGAAGTGCATAAGCATTAAATATCTGACTCACAGTTCTATCTGTGATTTCTCACCTGGCATTACTAAAGAGATGACAGCCAAGAACTGACAGGTGTTCGCCACATACAGCATGTACTCCTGGTTTATACAGGGTGTGCTTGTGCTGCAGCGTAAGAATTTTAAAAAAATGCCGGTGTCTTGCTGCCACCTGATGGCCGTCTGCCACATTGCAGCTTGATAAACACAGAACCTACATTGTACTGCAGGGTGTCATGTGATCAGACTGAAGAATCCAGGATTTTTCCATAAGTGACACAAGAACAGAGCCTGATCCAAACTCTAACTGATAACAAGGGAATCATGCAGGTCTATTTTTAAGGGTAAATTGTTCACTTAAAAGATATCTCCCCGGCTAAAAGCATCCTGTGATGCACTAACACACAAAAATATGTATTACAAGCACTCACCTCGTCGTCGCTCACCAGGCGCTGTCTGGAGAACTCTAACATTTGTAGCTGCAATGTGGTCTGATTGTAGTACCGCAGTGCCTCCTGTAGCGCGCAAACACACACACGCACACACGCACACGCACACACACACACACACACACACACACACACACACACACACACACACACACACACACACAGGAGCACAGCAGGTAAAATGTGTGTCATAGTGAAGCAAAGAAACAAAACAGAGAAAGAAGGCAGAGTGCACGTGCTGAGTCAGTTTGACATGTAGTTAGTCCAGAGTACCTTAAAATAAATATGCCTTTTTGGTTTATTACTGAGTTACATTCGTAGATTGATATCACTGTAATATACAGTATGTCTATTAAATATAAAGCAGACGGTTAGCTTAGCTTAGCACAAAGACTGGACACAAACAAACAGCCCCCTTGGTTTTGTCACAAAGTCTCTGCACCTGGCAAAAAAATGTGCACACACAACCTCAGGTAACACCACAACATAAACAAACAAAATACAAAGTTTTAATTAGAGAGCTTTAGAGGCAAATTTGTTCACCCTCAGACAGAGCCGGGCCAGCTGTTATCCTCTGTTTCAAGTATTTTAGTTAAGCTAAAAGGCTGCTGGCGTAGAGTGTCAAACTTCTCACCTAACCGACTAAAAGACTCCTAAGGTTACCTTTTGAACCTATTTGAAGTAAAAGCAGTACCCTTATTTGCTTTCCTGCCATGAGTTACTGTAGATGGGAAGACTGATAACACTCAAAAGTCTGACCATGCTAAGCCAGTTAGCCCCACTTAGCATAAAGACTGGAGACAAGGGGAAACAGCTAGCCTGGCTCTGTCCAAAGGCAACAAAATCTGCCTACCAGCAACCCAAAAAGCTCACCAATTAGCATGTTGTATCTTGTTTGTTTATTCATATCTAATAGGAACTGGGTGCACAAAATTTGTAGTCATGAATATGTCTCACTGCTCTGGGGAGGAAGTCCTCCTCCGT
Organism: Cebidichthys violaceus; assembly: GCF_023349555.1. NCBI lineage: Eukaryota > Metazoa > Chordata > Actinopteri > Perciformes > Stichaeidae > Cebidichthys > Cebidichthys violaceus. The sequence goes on along the minus strand of NW_027176617.1, from coordinate 1,824,305 downwards.
CAGCTCCCACCGGCTTTTGTGGAACTGGTAATAGGCCACGTTATTCTTCATAACTTCATCGCTGGGGTCAAAGAGCACGTAGCTGGCTGCACACGGTACGGCGTTCTTCAGGTCATTCACTGAAAACATGATTACAGAACTTAATCCAGGGAATTCAGTCATAATAACACAGTAGAGGTTTGGAAACAACACGCTACTCACATTTGTAATAGGCAAACTGCAGGTAGTGGTACATGGTGGCCACAAAATTGTCAACCACGAAACCTCCTACAACAGGTGTCAGGTCACTTTCACAACTCACTTTCCTGTCAAGGACCTCTATGTAGTGATCTGAAGAGGAAAGGTTCAAAAAATTATGATGGAGAGAAAAAAATTATTCAACTTAGGCATTACAAGAAAGTGTTGAAAAAAGGCTTCATTAAATGAGAAAAGGAAGACCGATGCAAAAGGTTTGGATTTTTAACAAAAGAGAAATGCAGGTATAGATGGACAGGGCAGGAAGAACAGAGTTAGAACACAACATGAACACACATGAACTGACCGGCTATGGAGGGGTAGAAGTCCTTGAAATCTTTGACGTCCCTGGGGCCCTCGGACGCAGCCAGACACTCGTCGTAGACCTTGAAGAAATCACGCAGAGACAGCTCCATGTCTGACACCGAAGTCCGAAAGTTTTCTCCATTGTACGCCCGCACTGCACGCACAAACAGTGTCTGCAATAACACACAGATATTGTTTAATCTGGACATGATTGCATTACTGAAGCATTCCACAAGGTTACAAGTCCCTTTCTTATTAAAATCAATGGTATTGATCTGTGTTGCTATTGTGACCTATAACAGGAGCAACTGCTGCAATGCTTCTAAACTTAAAACATAATGGCAGACAATATAAATATGAATATGAGAAGAAAAAACAACAAATGAATTACATGGCACTTTTATTACTTAGTGGAAAATATTGCTTTCAATGATTATTTTGTTACATCTCTTAAAAAACTAACATGTAACTTTGATACCCCCCTCCACCTGTTTCTTCTTCTACACCCCACCAGTTCTCTTTCTCTGAGATCACACAGAATGAACTGTCGAACATTTAGAACTCATTAAAAAATTCTCCATGTATTTACACATATATATATCTCCAGATATACATTTTTTAAAGACTCATCCTATGAGCTTTTTGCCTCTATGCTCTTTCTCTCCCGCTGGAAAACTGCCCAAATCAGGCATCCACAGAAAAAGGCTTCTATTCAAAGATGGACCTTGGGATTTTATGAAATGTAGATCGACTTGAATATTTACAGCCCATTTTCAGCAATACTAGATCCAGCTTTTCGAGTTAGTTTGTTGATTTGTGCTAGAAGAAGTCTTTGCGGGCATGCTGTAGGATACAAGACTACTGCTCCCATCTCTTTTAATAGGATTACCGTAAATCCTTGAAATGTCTTAAATTAGATTTTTTTTAGGCTTTAAGGTTGTAGCTTTTCTTCTTTGATAATGGCGCTGTGGTATTCGATGTAGTTCCTCTATAGATGCTTGTGACGCTCAGAGACGCGCCATACAAACACCATTTTGCTGTGGCTGTCCATGTTGTCCCGAAAAGATGCACTGGGACGCAAAAAGATAGGAAGTTGGGAATAGACTCTTAAAACCACTCTTTTTTTAAAACATGCATGCAAGTGATAGAAGTAGAAGCTAACGTCAGGCTATAAATTAACTCCACCACGGTCGCATAACTTCACGTCACCACCGCGAAGCTAAAGGTGGACTAGTCGGCGTAATGACGTCTTACGGTCTCATTTAGCCACTTTTTAGCAACCGCCTTGTTTAGCACACTTAAAAGCTTCAAACGTCACTAGAGGGGAAGTTACTGACCGTATTTTGTATCATAGAACAAAATGTTGAATCTCTCAAGCTTGTGTTAACACAGACATTATTTCAGGCAGAAAGGTTTCACACTTGTGGCAACTTACCGCCGTAATATCTCTAGTGTCAAGATCTGCATTAGATAGTTTCTGGATCGTGGTGCTGCGGTTGCAGTGGTTAGTGTATTTCTGCTGTGTTCATTGCCGAACCTACTCTTTACTCATTCCTGCTGGGGCGACTACAGCCCTGTCAAGGACCACTAAAGGGTCCCCAGGCCCTATTTGGGGAAGCACTGGTGTCTATGAATGACTCTCCCCATGATGTGGCCAGCTTGGCCATGTTCACCACAGAGTGCTACTCCATCAGCACACCCACACAGCCAATAATAGGATGGATTGTGTATATTTAAATAGATTAACAAAGACGTGGGTATGGGTGTATCTCTTACATGCATGCAGCCTCTCCATGTTTACTCCTCATTCTGATTCTGTTTGTGTGTTTATGTGCACCTCATAGGATTTGGTCTCCAGGTCTTTGAGGTGTTCGTCGGATCCAGGCAGACTCTTGTAGTAAGCCATGTTCCTCTGCATCATCTCATCGTTTGGGTGTTTCAGCAGGAAGGTGTGGGCAGCAGACACCGCCTTGGCCAGGTTGTCGGACTGGGAGAAATAACACAAACACACATTGCAAACGGCTATTAGTTGAGAAAATAAAATAAATGTAATGCAAACATTACACTGTGGTACAATGTGGAGTGGTTGAAGGGACTCCAAAACTCATATATCGCCAATAAATAATTCCAGAATAACTGAATGGAGGACAATATTTTAGATCACTATAAATTAATGTTGGTTTTGTCAATTATCAGGTCAAATTAAAACAATGTAGGTATTCAGGGGTTTCCTCTTAATTTATCACACCTCTGTTTCCACGGCAACATAAGCTTAAAATTAGGCCAAATGACTCTAAATAAACTGTGATTCATAACTTAGTCCTAAATCGAAAATAGTTATCTTGTAGAGGTAAAGACAAGTTAAATTTTTGTTTTTGTTTCTTTATTTGTGTTTCTTTTACTTCTCAATAGAAAGGACAAGAAAACTCAAGCAGGTAAAAAGTCCAGGGCCTCCCCGCGTGCAGAACAGAATTTAACGCTAACAGACCTGTGCATCCGTGGCACGCAGGTGACGTCAGAAAGCAAAGACACGAGAAAACACCGTCAGTGCCGTTGGGAAAGGAACTGAAAACCACCACCTAATACTGAGTATCATAACAAGATAAACAAACACGTGAAACAACATAAGGTTTGGAACCCCTCGACCCTCCTCGTGACCCCACATATTAAACACATGTAACGTGCTCACTTTGAAGTAGGCGTACTGCAGGTATTTGTACGGCTCTCTCTCCTCAAATTCAACTATAGTGTCCCGGCTGGGCATGGCCTGCCTGAAAGCGGGCAGCCCCTGTTTGCAGCGCTTCAGACACTGCGCCCTCTTCATAACGTTACCGAACGCCCGCAACTCTGGAAACTCCGCAAACTTCTGCTCGTCTTCCAGCCTCACAGAGCTGCAGTTCAGGTTGCAGAAGGCCTCGCTGTCCCTCAGCAGCCGGTACAGCCGCAGAGACACCTCTATGTACTCCACCGTCTCCTTCCACTTCTCTCCGGTGTACTGGTCCAGTGCGTACTTGTAAGCGGACTCCAGGGGCATCAGCTCGTGCCTGGGGAAACTCCTGAAGCTGTATTTCTCATACTGGGAGTTCACCACAGAGATGAAAAATGCGAGTACAAGCGCCGAGAAGAATTGGGAAGACGCGGACGGTGCCATTTTTAAGTTTGGTTAATGGTGGACTGGGGGTGATCCCGGAGTTGGAACGTGGGTCTCTAGGACCGCCTCAAGTTCCACGACGTATCCGGACAAAGCCTCCCCACCCCCGGGCGCAAAAAGCTGGAACGGCCGCTCCAGCGGGTGGGGGCTACGGGAGCTGCTCCTCCCACTCACACAACTCACACGAGTAAATCACTGCTCTTGTTACGTCCTTTTACAGGACAAGTAACAACCTGACAGAGAAAAGAGCTTTTATAACTTCATAAGTGAGGGAGAAAATCATGTACTTTATAGATAAGGGACAAGGTAATTTAGACATGTATTTAAACTTCAGGACTGACCAAGAACAAATGATTCAATAAAACTCTGCTCTTTAAACTTCTTTCCTCTCCGTCACTAATTAAACCCCTGCATGGTGAGAGTGATGCGTCCTCCCACTGCCACGTAGAGACATTCCTGTCTGGTCTGCCCCCCCCCCCTCAACAGGCCTGAACCCCACCAACACAAGTCAGGATCCATGTAGAGCATCATCTTAGGTGAAACGTTATGTGTTCTGCTCATTTGACTGCAATTCAGAGGCGGATCCATCTCTGGATGTGTGCGTATCATAGTGATTTAAATGGGAACGGGGGGGGGGGGGGTTGTTTGCAGATGTGTGGAGACCCCTACGTTACCACGTTGACACATATCAGAAGCTGCACTGCGCAGGAGCAATACGTGGTGCCCAAAACTATCCCATTCAACCCCAGAGGACGTCAATAGCTAGAAAGAAGCAGGAAGTGACAGGAAATATAAAGTACAATTTCAAAGTAAAAGCACGTTTGGCTATCAAAGCTTTGATCGCATTTGTTTGTGTCTCACAGAGGGCATCTGTTTATATATTTTGTAGCCATTTGTAGTTGTGCTTCATGAACAATACGCGATATTAAAGTATCCACTCGACGTTGTGTCTTTAAAGTCCAACCGGAAGTGATACCGTTTTGTCTAGCTTGACACGTGATCATTCCTGCCGTGCGATCGGGGCAGGACTTCTATCCAAGTCCGGAGTAGAGGAAACCACCGGGGATCAGGGAGGGAGCACACAGGCCGTACTCACAGTTATCTCCATCGTCTGAGAGTTTTGTCGGCAGTGAAAATGACCCAGTGCGTGCAGGGGATGCTGTATTTGTCGGTTCTGGTGGCGTTCGCCGCCTGCAACGCTCCTCCAGTACCGTTAGACGACATCTTCATTGAGAAAACTTTCATGCCAGAGCAGTGTGTGCGCGCAGTAAAAGTAGGGGATTATGTCAGGTATCACTACAATGGCATGTTTCCGGACGGCAAGAAGTTCGACTCTAGGTGAGTATCGCGCGAGGAAGGAATTTATTCCCACTTTTAGTCTCTGTGTGCAGAGCAGACCCGGGTGCACGGTGGGAATTAGCGTGCGCGCTGCGTAAAAGTGCGCGTTCGCCCTTGTTAGCCACGCAGGCAGGCAGGCTGACTGAACTCTGAATCCATGTATGCTTAACCCAAGGGCCCCGAGACCTTTTAATATCCACAGTGATTACACTAAAGGCCCCTGTTTGATCAGATGGAGAGTTTTACTGCTATATAGATATTAGGCCTGCTTGATCACACTGGATTCAATGAAACTTGAGGACCAAGTCCTTATACCTAATGCTCTGCATGGTTTTCTGAAGGTGCCTGCCCTCCACTTTGGGAACCTCCTATATTATCAACTGTAGTAACAGTGTAACAGTCTGCTTTCAACGCAGGGCCCCTTGACCCCTGAGGGCCCCAAAAGCCTCAGATCCACTTGTTTTTTCATTAATTGCACATTTGTTAAAGGATTTGAAGTACTAAAGTATGCAGCCTCTGCAGTATTAGCTAACTTTGGGGCCTTGTCTTGTAGAGTGGCCCTGTGCTCACATATATTCCTAAGTAAAGTTAAATCTTACACATTTAAATTGGGCCATGTCTGTGTGTTTTATCTCAGTACATCAAAGCCTGTAAAGATGGTGACATTTTCATCTCACATCCAAAATAACTTAAGTCCAGGCACAAAATGACAGTATGTATAAATAGAAGTATAATTTGCACGAGACACTTTAATACTCACTTTAGAGTCTCTCTGGATGAATCTGAACTCTGTGAAGGGATTTTTTTTCTGAGTGAGTTGTCAAAACAAGGTGGGAGATTTAATTGTTCCTCCCAAATTGTTTTCCCACAACAAATATGGTCACTGGTGAAGAAACTTTTGCAGTTTTGCAGTTTTGAGGCACCGAATGAATGTAAATAAAATAACGTGTTTATGTGTATGTGTTCCAGTTACGACCGTGGCAGCACCTACAATGTGTTTGTTGGCCAGAAGAAGTTGATCGCAGGCATGGACAAAGCTCTAGTGGGGATGTGTGTCAACGAGAGAAGCCTGGTCAAGATCCCACCTCACCTCGCATATGGCAAACAGGGATACGGTGTGTTTTAAACTTCCTATCATATTAGCACATCCCTGTTCTGCCTGATTGTTTTGAATCAGGCAGGACAGAATATAACATGTTCTCCAAGAAGTTTGAGGACAGTGTGTTTATTCCTCTGGGGAGTTATTATAAATACACAGATGAGTGAGCACACAGCTGGCACTGCTCACGGTAACAATGAGGGACATTGGCAGGAGCTTAAGGGACAAAAATGACAGTCTTTGCAGAAAGTACCGTATTGTGAACTAGAGTCAGTCGAAGCAGAGAAGAAGTGGGCTTTTCCAAAGCACCCATGTTTAATGATGTCAGAGGGACGTCACAAACCAGGAAGCAGATCAGAGGAAGATGCTCAGGATCAAGATTTTCCGCTCTTAGTAACTACACTGCAGATGCCAGAGCATTAGCAGATGGAAGAAAAACTTTACAAATCTCGATCTTTATATGAACATGAATAGATCCGGGCCAGTGTGCACCGGAGAGTGTTTGTGTCACAAAATGTTGATATATTTGCATGTGATTGCAGTGATAAGGGTAAAAATGTAGAGGGTCTGTTTACATGGAGTGACCATTTCCATGCGCACATACACACTTAGTGTGTGTGTGCGCATGGAATAGTTAGATCATGGGATAGAGGGGAGAGCGGGGGGGGCATGTGTGGACAGGTAACAACAAGTCTGTATCAGAGAGAAGGTTAGACAGAGAGAGGAGAAGATAGAGAGGTGAGAATTTGGAGGAGGTAGAGAGAGATTTAAACTGGAAAGAGGCCTGCCAGCTTAGTAGTAGTGAAGATTGAAAGGCTGCCGCCCACACATTCCTTGCACCCTTCCTCCACCTCCCCCCACTCCCACCTACTAAGCTTCACCTTCTTCACCATATCTATGTTTCCTGTATGCTTGTTGAGCTATTAAAGGCCCAAAAGACAGGGAGTAATGCTCATGTTTGAGATGTTGGTGAGTGGACAAGACACTGAGAAAACCACAGACATGTCCTATTTCTGGAAATCTAGAGGGTTTAATGACATAAGGGGGAGTTACTTTGTATTACTACCCACTTATTACTAGAGTCGCAGATTATTTTTGACTGATAAATTCTGTAAAACCATAATACATCCAAAACAGTTGATACGATAAAACCATCAAACTATTTAGATAATCAATTGGCAAAAATGGGGAATAGTTTATTTTTGCTATTAATTCACTGTATAAGTAAGTGAAGGTAAGTGAAGGTCTGTGATTTAATGTGTATTAATTTATTAATTTAGGGGTCCACTGTTTTAGACTATTTTACAAAAACATCTGTTTTAATGCAAAACAACTAAAGAAAAGAATGTCTAGTCATACCCATTGCTATAATTCATCATTTATTTTGGGTGACTTCACAGTCTGATTTGATATTATATAAACCACTGGTTTCATAGTGAGCATTGATAAAAGTCACCCAGATGTTCCAATTTTGAGCTAGAAACTTAAAAACCTAGTTTTAATTTTTTTTTTTTAATGAATGGACAGTCTTTCAAGTCCCACAATTTTCAAAATGCATGTTTGATTCATTGATCAACACAAACAAATCCTGATTAGAAAAAAACAAAAAACTTTGATGTAAAATTGTATTAGTAATGCAGCAGTCTAATAAACGACTTCCCAACCACGTCAACTCCAAAGCATTACTCTCGTTCATCACTGCCAGGTTCATGGAGAGAGGAAGGCACTAATAGGGATTTATGTTGACACAGACTTCAGGTCATATTGCTAAGATCTAGTGTGAGAGTGATCAATACACGAGAGTCAGACCAGAAAGTACCGTCTGCTGACTTGCTCTTTTCTTTTCTCCTCAGGTGACATCATCCCTGCAGATTCGATCCTCCATTTTGACGTCCTGCTGCTCGACGTGTGGAACCCGGAGGACGGCGTCCAGATCAAAACGTACCACACGCCCTCCAACTGCTCCAGAAAGGTGGAGGTGTCCGACTACGTTCGCTACCACTACAATGGCACCCTGCTGGACGGCACACTCTTTGATTCCAGGTTTGTTCTGTGTAATAGTCTCTCATTCACACACACACACACACACACACACACACACACACACACACACACACACACACACACATATGTAACCTCTCTCCCCGACCCTTCACTGCAGCCACACCCGTATGCGTACCTATGACACGTACGTTGGGATTGGGTGGCTGATTGCCGGTATGGATCAGGGCCTTCTGGGAATGTGTGTTGGAGAGAGACGCATCATCACTATGCCGCCGTCACTTGGATACGGAGAGAACGGAGACGGTGAGTGTTAACAATGTCTTTATTATCATTTGTTTCCTTGAGTCTGATGACAGTCCTGTGAGGGATCTTTCAGAATAACAAGAGACTGATATTTACTGTGGAAAGCAACAGGTGCTGTAGTTGCACATTTGTAGCAGAAGGTGGCGGTACATCACACATAGGTGTGAACATATGCAGTTAAACTAAACATCTCATCTTGTTCCCTCTCAGTCTAGTCAGGGATGGAGAATGTAGACTTTTTCTTTTCCCAAACCCTAGCCCTGATCACTGACACTTTTTATTTGCATTTTCAACTTCTTCTTATCTTGGAAAATTAAATGAAGTAAAATGAAAAATATAATTTTTATGACTAATTCTGTCGTCATTTTCCAGCCAAATAAGCTTTTGCTTTGTTTTCAGTCTTTGTGCTAAGCTAAGCTAACCGGCTGCTGGCTGTCTAATCAAGCTAACAGATAAAGACTGGCATTGATCCTCTCATCCATTTCCTCCCACAGAAAGGGAAATAATGAATCTCACAATATAAGTATTCCCAATATTTGTTTTTTGCCATAATTTTACTTACACGAGACAATTTTTATATTATACTGTTATACTATTCATTACTTTTACTAGCAATATATTTTATTAACATTTTCAAATAACTTCCAACAATAAAGAAGCAAAATATAAAATCCGGTATGAGGGAGACCATCAACAACATTTAACTTACTTTTGATTAAGGCCTGCCTTTAATGCCAGATATTTTAAAAATAACAATACAAAAATTAACTATATAAATAAAGATTTCTTTACTTTTTAGAAGGTTCCCCTACTGTCATGTTCACATCACATTTTCATTATTTGTATTGAAATTCATACTTGACCTTGTCAATAAATAACTTTAACTCGACTCACTACTTACATGTTCAAGGTTCATGTTCAAGGCTTCTGTAGTTCCTCAACCCTTTCTTCGTCTCGCTCTAGGAAGCGACATCCCAGGACAGGCGTCTCTGGTGTTTGATGTCGTTCTCCTGGACCTCCACAACCCCAGAGATGGGATCACAGTGACCAATCAGATGATACCTGAGTCCTGCACAAGGAAGTCCGTTGCTGGAGACTTTGTACGCTACCACTACAATGGCAGCCTCCTTGATGGAACATTTTTTGATTCCAGGTGTGTGTCAGTGTTTAGTATGCATTGTAGATTTTATTATAAGTAGAAATTAATGTTTAATGTCTGTTGTTCCTCAAGTGGCCTCAGGGTGGCAGCATCTCTCTGTGCACTGAAGATGCTTTGAGAAGTGAACTGAAACTTAGAAACCACTGGTGCGAACTTCCTGTTTACATTACAGACAGCTGCATCCTGTGATTTGTTTTGCAAGTCTGCTGCTTCTTACAGCAGATGATTAGTTCAGGCACTGTACAGGTCATTTCTAATCTACACTTGCGTGTTTATTTGTTATTCCTGGTTATAGTGAAAAGGTGTACAGCCTAGCTGCGTAACCTATACCCCCTCCCAGTGCGAGTGAAGCGCTGGAAGAGGGCTTGTTCAATAACCTCTGACCTAGGTAATGAACGCACCCCCCAAAATCTACACGCAAGACTGTCCTAGTCTGCTTAGGGAGGTGAAAGCCAGGATAACTTAATACCACTAGCCACCGTCGTATCTCTTATTTCAGGCTAAAAACGTCGGCCTTCCCGACTGCCGGATAACAACGGATTTAAGTGTGTGTGTGTGTAATAGGTGTGGGAGGACTGGATGGACCCCAGGATGGACCCGCTCTAAAGGGCCACCGCTGGGGGAGGAACCCCGTGTGGTTGGGAACCTCGCTTGGTTATGAAGGGCAGCTTCAGGACCCTGGCCCTAACCCCTCTGATTAGATACCAATATGATCCCTATTACCCCTTAATTGTTGGAATGCTGATTCAGCATTCCAAGTATTGTTCTTCGAATCTTTATTCAACTATTTCTTCCGTACGTATTTTGGCACTTAATAACTTCCACATTTCTTAAGCTACAGAAACCATTCAACTATATAAATGTTCAGCTTTTTCAGGAGAGGGGTGCTATTTCTCATAATTTTTCTAATCTTTCAACTTTTTGAATTATTAAGCTTTTTGCAACTTATTTTTTGAATGGGATGTCTATGGAGAATATTTTTAAATCCTCTTAAACTTGTTCAACTTTCAGATCCTTCTACTTCCTCATACTTTCAGCTACAGACACCATTTAAACTTTCAAATGTTGAGAAAACCCTGACCAATGATTGTATCTTATAATCATTTTGATATCTTTTACACTTTTTGAATAGTAGCATTTTTGCTTTCATGTGTTTTTCAGTCCTTTTCTGCTTTTATAATGGGTGTGTATTGCGCAGCTTAGAGTGCGTGATGTCATCGCTAGAGTGAAGAGAAGCCTGAGATTCCTGTGAAAAAAATATTTGTCTTTTGCGACTGACTCCTCAATTTTCACTCTACATGCATAATTTTTGGATGGAAACGTAGCTAATCTTGTCCTTGTCGTAGACATATGACTTTGGAATCCCACAGGTTTACACATTTGGCTCAAGAGCCTTTACTTGAGAGGAAAACCAACTTTCTCCTCCATAGACCCCAATGTTAAAACGTACTTCAAAAAAGTCTTGCACAGACAAACGTACCCCATTTCTAAATCGCCATTGAAGCCACTTTTTTTTAGACTACAGATCCCATATTCACATGATCTGTTCTTCAAGTCATCCTTGCACTTCAGTTTTAATATCGTAGCAATAGGGGCTATGGTTATGGGGGTTTTGTGGTTTTGTTTGACAGGTGTTTTCCAGTTTTTTTCTCATGAAAAGGCGGCAGGCTCACAGGTGTTCGTGCTTGAGCTAATTACTAATGTTTATAAACACAGACTCACAGACTCTCCAACTGCTGCGTCGTCACCATGGGAACCAATGACACACACACACACACACACACACACACACACACACACACACACACACACACACACTTTCTCTCTTTCTCTGTCTGTCTGTCTGTCTGTCTGTCTCTCTCTATACACTCAGTACATATAACTGTCTGTCTGCCTCACTCACTCACTCAGTACATATAACTGTCTGTCTGCCTGTCTCACTCACTCACTCCATATAACTGTCTGTCCACCTGTCTCACTCACTCACTCCATATAACTGTCTGTCCACCTGTCTCACTCACTCACTCAGTACATATAACTGTCTGTCTGCTCTTCTCACTCAATCCAGATGACTGTCTGTCCACCTGTCTCACTCACTCACTCAGTACATATAACTGTCTGCCTGTCTCACTCACTCAGTTCATATAACTGTCTGTTTGCCTGTCTCACTCACTCACTCAGTTCATATAACTGTCTGTCTGCCTGTCTCTCTCTCCCACACACTCAGTCCATCTGACTGTCTGTCTGCCTGTCTCTCTTTCCCACACACTCAGTCCATCTGACTGTCTGTCTGCCTGTCTCTCTCTCCCACTCACTCAGTACATATAACTGTCTGTCTGCTCTTCTCACTCAATCCAGATGACTGTCTGTCCACCTGTCTCACTCACTCACTCACTCAGTACATATAACTGTCTGTCTGCCTGTCTCACTCACTCACTCACTCAGTTCATATAACTGTCTGTTTGCCTGTCTCACTCACTCACTCAGTTCATATAACTGTCTGTCTGTCTCTCTCTCTCCAACACACTCAGTCCATCTAACTGTCTGTCTGTCTGTCTGTCTCTCGCTCCCACACACTCAGTCCATCTAACTGTCTGTCTGTCTGTCTCTCTCTCCCACTCACTCAGTACATATAACTGTCTGTCTGCTCTTCTCACTCAATCCAGATGGCTGTCTGTCCTCCTGTCTCCCTCACTCACTCAGTACATATAACTGTCTGTCTGCCTGTCTCACTCACTCACTCAGTACAAATAACTGTCTGTCTGCCTTTGTCACTCTCTCACACTCATTCATTCAGTCTCTCTATCTCTGTCTTCCTGTCATTCTGTGTTTCTCTCTCTGTCTTTCTTTCTGTCTCTCCCTCTCTCCCTCTGGCTCTCTCTCTGCTACCACTACTGCTGCTATTCATGCTACTACCAGTACCAATACTACTACAGCTATTAGTACGATTGCTACTAGTACTAATACTACTGCTATCACTTCAAATACTGCCATTACTATTACTACTTCTTCTACTACTACTACTGTTATATTAAATACTACGACCACTACTACAGCTATTACTACGACTACTGATACTACTACTTATACTGCTTCTTCTAATTACAAATACTTCCACTACTAATAATACTTCTACTACAACTACAACTTCTACTACTACAAATATCACTACTGCTGACATTTTTTTAAGCCACAGAAGCTGTTTGAATATAAAAATATTCAGCTTTTTCAGGAGAGGGGTGATATTTTTCATATTTGTAATCTTTAAACTTTTTGAATTATTAAGCTTTTTGCAATTTGTTTTGAATGGGATATCTATGGAGAAAATCTTCAAATCCTGTTAAACTTCTTCAACTTTCAAAGCCTTCTTTCTCATACTTTCAGCTACAGACACCATAGTTAGACGTTTCAACTAGAAGGGTTTTCAGCAGTGCAGTTTAAATGCTTTCGAGCTTCAACATTTTTCAGACCGGTAGTCTCTCATTTCTGTATTTTCAGCAATGTTTTTGCAATTCATTTCAGCTTTCAGCTTTCAGCATTCCAACGCATTTTCAGCAGGAAATGCATTTTCTAGTTCACAACAGTTATTGCATAAGCGCTATAATCACACTGCAATGTTATCACCACACTGCAACATCACTTATGACTATATCAACAGAGCAATTAACATAAAGCTGAGTCAACTAAATTAATCAAGCATAACAAAACATTTAGTTTTTCGACACTATTCTAGTCTTAGCTTACAAAAGGAATGTCATACAATATTAAACAACTAAATGTATTTTAGTTCTGTAGCTCTCACTGAACAGGATGTTCCCTATCTAATATAATAGTTAGTCTCTGACTTTACTACCTTTATCCTCTGCTGTCTAGCATTCATCCTGTCAGAATGGGTTTATCTCAAAGTTCACTTATTCCTTTAGATTCAACATATGCTTCCTCCAAAACAAACTGCTTGTGGTAACTCAAGCACAGTGGTTTTGAAGGTTTTTTATAGGACTCCTATATTTACGTATAAACAAACTTACGAAAGTTTTACGAAAAAACAAACTGTATATTTAGTTCCCAGATTGACTGTGATTTTTTTTCTCTATGTTGCAGTGGGATAATCA
>NW_027176617.1:1270599-1805599 GCF_023349555.1 Cebidichthys violaceus | reverse complement strand
AAAAAAGTGTGAGCATCAAATTACACTTAAAGTACCAAAAGTAAAAGATGCGCAGGACGGTCCAGAATGTTTATTGTACTTCTCGACGTTGTGGCTGGTGAAGGTGGACTTGGTGAACCGTTTATATACTGCAGCTGTTGAATTTTCCCCTGGGGCTCAATAAAGTATCATCTTAATTTATAACAATGCATCACCATACATTTGTTGATCATAGATTGTATTAATGTGAATTTGCAAAGTAAAAAGTACAATAATTCCCTATAAAGTAGCATAAAATGGAAATACTCAAATAAGGTACAAGCACTTCAAAGTTGTGTTGAATACTTGGGGTTCCATACTGAATGCAGTATCCAACATGTATGTGCGTCGTGACCATGGTGACTTGGTGGTAAAGACGGTAACTATCGCGAGACTTTCTGCAGTGTTGGTTTATTTTATCACAAACCCAACTAAGTAGGTTTGTTGACCATGTCGACACGACCCCAGCGCGCTAACTGAAGGGTGAACGTGAGCTCGAAACCTGGAAACACGCGCCGAGAGGAGGAGGGTTGAGTCCCTCCCTCGGGCTCTGTGACGCCACAGCTGCTGCAAATTGATGCAGTTCGTCTTTTGCAGCCCGCTCAACAGACGCATACTGCGTCTGGCCACCAACATGGAAACTCAAGCTGACACACTTTTGTATCCGAAGCTCGACGTCGACACTTTAGAGTAGTTGTTGTACATCTGCAAACGACAACTTGATATCCCTTTTTTACTGGAGAGAAGAGATAAAGTTTTGCTCACGGGCGGCAGTAACGTCTCATCATGGAGCGCATCAGCCTCGGCTGTCAGGTATGTGCTTGGTAACGGAGCCACAGCCTTGTTATGTGGCTGCAACAATGGAGGAAGGGAAGCGGAAATAATGGGAACACAAGTCCGGGGAAATATTTAGACTGGTCGGAGCCCGTGTGTGTGTGTGTGTGTGTGTGTGTGTGTGTGTGTGTGTGTGTGTGTGTGTGTGTGTGTGTGTGTGTGTGTGTGTGTGTGTGTGTGTGTGCGTGTGTGCGTGCGTGCGCGCGCGCGCGCTATTTATGCATGCGAAGTTGGTTTTGCTATCTGTGGTTTGCAGCTTTAATTGTGAAAACCACATACATATGTTTTGAGCAGAGAAACAACTCGTTACTTAGAGATTGAAAAGAAATGAGACTTGTTGGCTTAACTTCCATTTGTGGCGATTATTAAGACACAAGAACACTGAACCCACTTGAGTCTAACTAAAGTTGACGTGCAGAAGCAAAAAGCAGTTGTTTAACGTGTGTGTGTGTGTGTGTGTGTGTGTGTGTGTGTGTGTGTGTGTGTGTGTGTGTGTGTGTGTGCGTGCGCGCGCTGATATGACTGGTCTGACTCTTTGCTCAAACTAAATGCTACCTAATAGGGTGAAATGTGTGCTGTATGTATGTTCTATTATTTATTTTCTGCACTCGATTTATAGATAAGGCCTATTGTGAATTAGGTCACAATGTTTTTTTTGTTTTTTTTTAATGGGTCTCCAAAAAAAAAAAGTTGGAGGCAGAAATCTCAGATGTCCAGAAGGGGATTTAACCCAAACTATCTGCACGGCCAAATACAGCTAGAGGATGGCGAGAAAATGTGTTTTTCTAGACAGCTGAACCTTTTTAAAGCTTTGGCCAACAAGGGTGGATGTCTGAGCGTGGGGCTGCTGGTGTTTTAGAGGAAATGTGTGTAAACGTAACGCTTAAAATCAGGGACGGTGTTACGGTTTAACTAGGGACCCTGTTAACTGGCGACCTTCAGCCGAATGCGTCTGTTGTTGTCGTAGTTACGGCAGCTGTTGTAAATAGGCAGATAACACGTAGCTGTCCTCGTGAATGCCGCATTGATTAGTTTTGCATTATAGTGTCAAACCTTCTCATTTACAGTCTTTGGTCAAAACATACCGGATTCCACGTTGGAGAGTCTTTTGAGAAAACGAGTCCACTCGAGTTTGAAACGTCGCGTGTTGTTTGTGTTGAAACAGGAAGAGAGCACGTTGCTCTTCCTTTGAAATAATAAAGTTGGTAAAAAAAAACACATAAACGTCTTTGGAGCCTGTTTTGTTCCAACATGTGTCACGTAGAAGAACTATGTAGCACAGTTAAAATAAGACAAATATATATATAAATATAAATAAATCATATTTACGGGATTCAAACTCATATTGTGTGAGGGGAAAAAAAGTTGGTAGTCAGAAGCACTACCAGTAAATATGTAGTTTTTTCACCACAAGGAAGTGGCAGATAAAATATGTTTATACATAGACTGCAACAACAACATTCTTCTAAGGATTCCTAGACTTGATGAATATCAGATGTTGAGCTCAGCTCATCATTAGTACACAATCTGTGGGCTTCTCCCTCCAGTCCTCGCTGTCGCTGCTCTGCATCACTAAGAAACTGACAATGCAGTTACTTCAGGTTGTTGCGCTGCAATTTGTACACCATCCTCTCCTCTGGATGAATTCATGGTTCCTACTGCTGACTTCTTCTCTAGCGCCACATTTGTGGGTCTGAGTGAAATGTCTCAACAACTATCGGATGGATTGCTGTGAAACTTGGTACAGATATTCATGTTCCCCTCAAGATGAATTGTAATCACTTTGGTGATCCTCCTCTGACTTTTCATCTAGAGACATTGTCTTGATTTAAATTTGGTTTGTGACTAAAACACCTGCCAAACTAATGACATTCCAATGAGCCAAAATTGTACTGTGTTGTGTTAGCATGTTAATGGCCTAAGATAGTGCTAGTTGAAGTACCAACATGCTCTCAGCAGATGTAGTGTGGTAAAAATACCCTTCAGCCTATGACGTGGCTTTCATCAGTGGATGGAGATGGTTCAGTTGGTCCAGCTGTGTTCTTTTGTGAAATGTGAAAAAACTAAATAGTATCCACAAATCTTGGCTCATGTAAACAAATGTCCGTTCTTCTATTTCTTGTCGCTGATGAAACCTTTTTTCTTTTTCTTCTCGTAGGTCTGCCTGACCACATTTAACAATGTGTTTGACTTGAAGACACACATGTCCTCACGTGCACATCAACAGGTGGGCATCAAACTTCTTGTGCACTTTACCAGGTTACTGAGTGTTTTCTGGAGTTGGCACAGAATTCGCTCCCTGAACCATTCACCAACCAAAGTAAACTCAAAGATTTGGACGATGAAGCAGTTTTCAGTTTGCTACTTTGAACCACTAAACCACTTCCTGCCGTGCCCCAGCTTAGTTAATGGAACATGTTCTGCTTTTATTGTTTCCTCCTATCTGGTATAAAACACAGATGTTCCATCTATCTAGCACCTTTACGCCACTTCTGTTGTGGGTGAGACGTCTGCTCTCTCCCCCACTGTTCCATCCTGGCAGCGGTTGTCGTGCAGCGTTAAGCAAAAGTGGATACTTTTACACAGACACACAGGAGAAACATGGTAATATTTATGGTTCATGAGGATCACTTTCAGATTATCTTTCAATGCATTTCGTTTCTGAGCATGTCAGCATTTTAACACAACAATTTACAGAACACTACATAATAAGCCTGGGCCAAGAGCGCAGATTACCTGATTCCGAAGTGGAATGCTACATTGATGGCTACTGAAGGGTCATTTTGAAGTCACCGGCACAACAAAGTTGAACTCATTCAGGCAACAAGTCAAATCTTGATTCAGGCGCATTTATTCACACAATACATCACGGTTACATGTCACAAAATACATGTAACCGATATCAGACACGATGGACCTAAAACATAAATGGCATATTATTTTGACTGAGCCTTCTGTTCTGACATGACACACAAATACTAGATGTTAAACTTCTTTTTCTTTTTACTACACAATGGCCTATTTGATCTCCAACTCCCTCCAACCTGGGGAACCTGTGATAGCCTCACTATCAGGCACACATACAATAACGTCAGCCTGAACTGTAATGAGTATTTATAGATGTGTGTGTGTGTGTGTGTGTGTGTGTGTGTGTGTGTATATATATATATATATATATATATATATATATATATATATATATATATATATATATATATATATATATATATATATATATATATATATATATATATATATATATATATATATATATGCTGAATGAAATGTGATTATTCCATGTCGGTACATAAAAATCATCATATCTGCTACTTCAAAGTGTTCATCAGTCTCTTGAACATTAGTCCTGTGTTTGACTCAGTTAGTGCAGTAGTTCAGTTAACTATAATCCTGTATCATGAGGCCATCCCCATGGTCCTGTTTCTATGTTGGCCTCGACCTTAATAAATCACCGCTGCATGTTTCCTTCTTTACCAACAGAAAAGCGCTGACGTCTTCAATCAAGGTAATGTTTGTTTTTTACTTTTCATCTTTCATGGCATTTTATATTTCTTTTTACCTGCACAATAATATGTGTAACTCAGATTTGTATGTCCAGTTAATGAATCATTTTTGTTTACTTTGTAGATATTTACAAGGGTTCGGGTAAGTCTGCTTCTTCTCCTTCTTGTAGGTTTGGTCTTTCTAAATGTTTGTGTTTACATTCAGCGTGACTCACTCAAATGCATCCTTGACGCCTAACAGACATATTTAATTCATTTTTTATTTATATATGTATTTATTTTTTAAATGTTGTGCGTTGCATTGTTTACGTCCTGTGGTGGAAAATTATTTTACCTGCTGTTGAGCCTTTTTAAGCTGAAAGGAAGAATATTGTGAAACATAACTTGTCTTTTTAAATGATTTATTTTTGCAAGAAGAGGCACAGTTATACAGAGTCACAAGGTGTCTGTAGAAGTGTGCACTCCAGAGATAAAGTCACACAGATAGAGAGTGATCAAGAGTGGGGGGCTGTATACTGGAACATCCTGCTTCAGGCCGTGGCAGTAAAAGAAGTGCTTTATCTGAGTAACAGACACACAGATACGTTGTATCCGTAAGTCATAGAACATGTGCATATAAGTGCTTTTTATTCGACAGCAAGAAGAGGATATGTGTGCAGGCAGTCAGCTGCTGCATGGATCACAAGTTATATGACGCAACTTGTGATAGTAACAAGTTATAAAACAGTTTACTTATAAGAATATAAAATATCCATTACAGTCCATATATTCCCCACTAACCTCTTCTTTCCTGCCTTTGCTTACACATTGCCGTAAGAAAAGGCGATGGATTCCAGCAAAAATCCTGGTTTCATTTAAGCGCCAATGCTAACAAATCTCATGCTGAACATTTTCTCTCATTTTTTTTTTCTTCACATCAGCTTGTGTGGTGAAACAGAGTGTGGCACCATCATAATCTTAAAGAAGAGAGTGTTATACTCTTTTGTGTAATTCAGCGTGTCTCGTCCCTCTCTATAGTCCACTTTCAATGCAGTGCAAATTTGAACCGACGTTCCTGAAAATCTGTAAAAGAAAATGTCAATTAATTAGTGTTTTCATTCATTACTGTTATGTGGATATTAGGAGTTGGTTCATTGTGGAACAAGATGATGTAATTAAAAGAGCACCCGTCAATCCTCAAACTATGATAATGTAGAAGACGTGGTGGAAATATGTTTTTTCTATGTGTTCATTTTAGGAAGATTAAAGTCTTTCAACATTACAAAACAGATCAGCGGTCTGAATGTTTTTCAATGCACCAAATTTTCAGCCAAGAGTAATTTTGAAGTATTTTGACTTTGATTTTTTTTTTTTTTTTTTTTTTTGCATAATTTCCAATGTTTGTACTAATAACAATTTGTTTCGTAGCACCTTCAAGCCAAAAAGCCTTTAAATGTATTTAGACTCACAACACACTTTTAGCCCATTGTGTATGCTGAGATGGTCCAAATAACGACGCATAGCTATTAACTAATCTAAATTTCATCACTGAACCTGTTTATTTACAGATTGATGTCACATGGGCTAGCCTGAGTAGCTCAAGCTTAATAATCTTTTCTTCCATTATCTACTCTACAGGCAACTTTCCATTTATTGCATTGCTCAGACAGCGAGCCAAACAAGAAATCAGACAACCCCTCACAGGTTAGTAAAGTGTCTTTAAGTTGGATGGTTGTTGACCTTTTTCTCTCAAGCATCCCATCAGGAGACAAACCACTCCTGGCCTTTACTGTAGCAGAGCTTGAAGACAATATGATGAGGAAGAGGGCATCCTTGTGCACATGGTTGACATGTCATTACTTTTTCAGTTAAATCAATTTTAGTTTAACTGATCCTTGAGTTCTAAATTAGTGCAGCAACATAATTATATGAGAGCACAACTTTTAATTTAACAACCAGCTAGAAATCTATGCAGACACAGGATTGTTTACTATGATGATAGCTGAAGGGGAAAAGGGACATATTATTCATTTATTTTCTATGCTCGTTTTTATGACCTCGTAATATTTGACTCATCAAAAATACATGTTTTTATGTGGCTAATTAAAATGTATAGAATTTATAAAGTGTCGGGCATTAAAACAAATGTAAACCTCTGAGACCATGTATGGTACTGCTGAAGATGTAAAAGATTATGTTTGAAGTAATTATTCTATTTCCTCCAGGCTTGTCTTTGTGTTTCAGTGGAGAGACAGATGATTTTTTTTACATGTGCCATCTCTGTGAGGAAAAGCGTCCATCACATAGGATTTTATCCCACCTCACATCGATTGACCATTGCAGAAACTACTACGTAAGTGCAGAATATCATAAAAGTAAACCAATGTTTGAAATTTGGAAGCACAATTTAATTGGTATGTTGTATTTTAGAGCCACACAAACCCAAATGTACTGAGGTTTTCCTGGATCCCCAGCAACAATGTGAAAAACATTTTGAGGCCCCAGGTCGGACATGGAGTAAAAGAAAGAGCAGGCGGACAACTACAGGTTTGTACCTGGAGGCCTGGAATCTTTAATTTGAAAGTATATTGATAATTCAATGCTTTTATATCAGTAATGGATCACATCACTATTTGTATGTGAAAGGGGTCGCTCGAAGAGAAATCCCGCAAAGAATTATCACCCAATGCTTCTGCTCCCCTCAGCTCTATGAAGCTTCTTTGTGTCTTTCAGCTATTTGTTTTGTTTTTTCAGCCAAAAATGTTACTGTTTTTGTTCAGTCTCACAGCTCTCTGTTTTGTTTTTGGCCGCAGCATCACATTGCTTTTCTCAGTATTAACGCTCTCACACCTCTGTACAGTACCTACTTATTACCAAACGGCAAACAACAAAGTTGGCATTGGCTTCACTCAGTAGAACTGAAGGTTGTCGCCTGGACGTACCCCAACTTTTCTAGTTCAATCCACTACCCCATTGTTTCTTATTGTTTTATGGTTACACAGCAGTGTCATGTCAAGAGTTGTTGGTGGGATGAAAGCCTTTTCAGATTGGATTTTTAGAGGAAGTTATGCGTTTTCAGCAATTTTTTTTCTTTGCAGCTGTTGGACTTACCTGAAAATCTGTTGAAAAAGCTTGAAACAAGTACCTACTCTGAAGGTACTGTATATGATTGTTTCTCTATGCAATATTTGATTGAGAATTTTATTAAATTGTTTGTTAATTCACATGATCTGATTCTACTCCCCAGTGATGCACACTCTCAATGAAAATGAAAAGCTTCTCAAGCTGCTTGAAGGTATGTACACATTTTTCTCAGGACTCTTATTTCTGCTCATGGTTTAGTCAGGACTCAGGGAGTTATGGAGTTCAGTAACCTAAATCAAGCAGTGCTTAATCAGTCTGTTCGACTTGTAATAATCACTCCACCTTGCTACAGCAGTCAAGAAAACGGTCTCACCTCAAGGTCCATTTAGTAGCTGTTCTGGTACTTTCAATCATATTAAATTATCCACATTTCAGTGCAAATTTGAGCATTTACAATCCAATGACAGCTGGAATAACTATCTGTTGATGTTAATATTGTGATATGATCCAAAGCTTCAAAACAGCTACTAATGTACTTTGTGGTGAGTATGATATCTCAATATACTGTGTATCTGTTAGATTTGCTATTTATTATCCTTCAGTCCATGCTTCATTGCTGCAATCTTGTGTTTTCCCTCTAGCTACCAAGCCAAAGTGGGTGATGATACAAACATACCAAAGAGACAGCAACAGAGAACATCTACTTCTTGGTCAGTAAATGTCTCCCAAAATGTAATTCTTTGGATGCAAAATTCGGCTGGTAGGGACATTTTCTTTAATGGTGGAAGATGGTTTCCCTAAAACTGGGGTAGGCAGTTTTCTGGCAAAAGGCAAAAAACCCCTTTACAATAAAAAAATCCAGCCCTCCTCCTGCTGCTCTTCCCTCACAGTCATAAAGGCTCGAACATACTTTCCACAGACAGCTGCAGACACGTCTCCATTTATACCACAAGTGAGGGTCCGCATCGGTCTGCCGTTCCACACATGCACATTTCCCGATCCACCCTCTATTCCAATTGGTTGCGGTGATGCACCATAACGTTGTCTGCCAGGAGTTCAACGCCATTTGGCTATCTCTGTATTCCTTTAAAGACAAATTATATAAATGTCAGTAACGGTGGATCTCCTCGCACAACCTCTCTCCTGAAATGTTAGACCAAAGTCTCCAGAAACATGTTTTCTAACGCCTGAAACCCGAGCCAAGAGGAGATGCAGGAGTCTATTTTTTTTCTTAGACCAGTTGAATTACAATATGCTGAAAGGTTATTAAAGCATTTTAAACTGCCTACCCCAGCTGTACGGAGAACAGGAAGAGTGTTTATTTAATTTTGTACAAATTAAGTAAATTCACTCATTCATTTGGACTTTCTTATGGTATAACTTGCCTTGTCACTGCTCATTTAACAAAATTAATAGAGCCAAGGAAGGATTTCACCAATCCATAAGATTAAATTAATGTACATACTCATGCTAGAAACACATTGTTGGCTTTCTTTTTGAACTTCTTCCCCGTGTCTTCTCTGATCATGGTCTTGTAGGAATGCAGCACCTTGTTGAATGCATTTGTGTCGGGCAGACTGAGAAGAGACACTACCTCTGCACTCTCTGCCACCTAACTTTGGCCGCCCATGCGATCATCAAACATGTCCTGAGCTTTGACCACATCTTCTGTTACTTTGTAAGTAGCTATGAAGAGAACATTTGTGAAACGATTATTACCACACAATCCTGAGAAGATGTCTACTCAGGCAAAAGGACTAGTTGGGCCACGGTTGCTCCAAAAAGTAAGGCAGAAAATTAATCGTAATTAAAAAAGATAGTACGGGGGATGTGTACAACACCAGGTGTTTTTGCGATTGTAAAGAGAGTGAGTGATGGAATCCGTGTCATCGGGTCATACAAAGCAAAGTTGAACATTGGAAAAGGTTGGAGAAACAGCAGGAGTTAAATATGGGAATATTGTGACCTGTTGACCATAAGTAGCACAGGAGCTAATCTTGTGTGGTTTATTTGTTGTTGAAGTACTGAGTGAACTTTACATTTTCTGACTTCTGTTTGAAGGTATGGTGTCCAATATATTGAATACAAAATATTTTTAGTCTTAAACCCATCAATGTTTTGTGTGTTTTAAATGTGCGACGGCAATTTCCACCATATGTTCCAGGATATCAGAAAGCCAGATTTGGTTTATTATCAAGGAAATGCTTTGACTTGCATTGGCTGCATTATCTACCTTAATTGTAGTCGTTTGTTTTCTGATGGTGTCGAGTTGAGTAATGAATCCTCAACAGCTGAAATCCGTATTGGTTGTCTTCTTGTGTGGTATTCATGTAATTCACACCAGTTTTATTTTGCAGAGAGTGTGGCACCCACAAACTCTGCTGGCAAAGGAATCCTACAAGGATTACTCGCTGGTCTTCGGCTCCAGGATGCTTAACTTTGCAAAGCAGACAGAGCAAATTCATGGTACTGCAAACGCTGATATGAAGGTAATATTGTTTACAAAGTCACAAGTGCAGGTTTCCCAAATTTTTACTTTTGTTTGTATTAATTTTAAACCGTATGACTTTCTGTTGCAGCAAGTGAGCCTGGAGCCTACCAAATTCACATCAGTGAATTTCACTTGTTATGCAGATGGTTGGTATTTATTATTTGATGCCTCATTTTACGTTGTATTCCTCGCAATGATCTGGACCTTCAGTGGAACCCAGAATGTTGATTTACTAATTGAGCCTGTGGTTTCTTGTAGCTTTGAAGAAACTGGAATCCATTAGAAAGGAAAACAAGGAGAGCAGCTTGATTACAAGCGTAACACCAGGGAACAAGTTGGGTATGTATTTTATTTATTTTCTGACTTTTAATTTAGGTTTTACAATATACACATCAGTCATACAAAGATGACAGAAACCAAGAATGATGATTTACTAATTGAGCCTGTGGTTTCTTGTAGCTTTGAAGAAACTGGAATCCATTAGAAAGGAAAACAAGGAGAGCAGCTTGATTACAAGCGTAACACCAGGGAACAAGTTGGGTATGTATTTTATTTATTTTCTGACTTTTAATTTAGGTTTTACAATATACACATCAGTCATACAAAGATGACAGAAAGTATAGATTAGATTGATAGATTTCAGAACAAATTTAAAATGTTTTTGCATTTTGAATTACAACTTAAATTTACTTTATTTTTTCTTTGTAGAGCTTTGTTCTGAATTGTACAAACTCCGCTGTCAGGTAAAAAAACAAATCACGTTATATATTTCACTACAAAAGCCTAGATTTTAATACTGTACCTAATACCATCTATTTTGTTGGAACATTAAGAACACACTTTAGTTTGATGCAATGAACTTTGTTTCACTTTTGTTTCTTTCTGGTGGCAGAACTGCAGTATGAGCTTTACGAATATGTCTGACTATTGCAGTCATGTGTCAAAGGACACACACAAAAAGGTATATCAATATTTTCATAGCTTCCTACAGAAAATATTTGTGATTATTCCTGATGTACTACAAAATAAGACCTTACATACTGTCCCTAATGTTCTTCTTCAGATGGTGAAGAAAATCTTTAAGAGAGGTACGATTCACTTATCTTTTATTTATCATAATATATAAATCAGATTGTGTATAATTTTAAGCTCTTTTACATAAGATATATTTTTCTTCACTTTCCAACAGGTGCTGAATGTTCAGACCAACTGGGTACGCTTTTCTACTTTTCTCCTTTTTGTTAATACAAAACTTAATTATTTTGAAACAATATTCAAAAGGTCTGAAAATACATAAATCTAAATCTGTTGGCTATTCAAAAAGATAGCATACCATATTGATATATTATTTTTCATAGAACTGATTTAGCTTCAATTTACACATTAATTTAAGAAAAAGAAGTAATTGATTGTAGTATTTATTGAACTCCTACTCCTAACACTCCTTTTGAACATTAGAATGGAAACCCAGTCTGGGCTTATACAAGAGCCTCATTGAGAGCTTGCGGCAAAATCAGCCACTTGTTGGTGAGTAGACCCGCTTGTTAACATCGTGTTTTGTTAAGCTGTTAAACTGAAAAATGTTTAATTTCTTAATTTTCTTTGTTTATATGTTTGCTCAGGCGTTCCCCTGGTTGTGACGTGTGTCTGCACTCAGGTCCAGAAGGAACCTATTTATGTGTGCTTTGCTTGTCAGGACTGTTTCACTGAGTCCTTTCTCAGACAACACTTTGACTCTCAAAAACATCTCATACACACGTTGGTGAGTCCTTAATTTATTTATGTGGTTTATTTTTGTTATTGTCTCGCCAGTGCAGCTGTGTGTGGATGCCAGCAGTACCACTTGTGTGTGAGGAATTGCACAAGACGTCATTGTATTGTTTTTAGCTTTAGATCACAAAAGGGACTTTGATTTCCTTTTTTAAAGCACTATACAAAGAAAATATTTTATTTATTTGTTATTACATTGTTACAAGTGTTTGGTGTCCTTAACTTTTTTTGTGAGCTGATATGATCAGACTTGTATTTTTGCTGTTGGAGTGAACCATTTTTGAATACATGATGTGCATGTATTCTTATTAATTTGTAGCAATATAACCTGGGAATCCATCATAATGAGTCATTTCAAAGGTGTATTTTGTCATTGCATGCAATTACAAAGCCCAGAATTATGGTAATATACAACTGCCTTCCTGGGATATACCTTGGTTTATAACCAGCCTTTGTCTTATATTCTTAGCTGTACCAGAATCCCTGGAGGCTGACACTTGCGTGGGAGAATCATCTGGACGTGAAAGTCTTGAGGTCAATGGCATGGGAAGAGGAGAAGGAAAAACCAAATGAGATGATGCTGAAGGTAAAATGCCAAAGAACTTTAACAGACTTGTTTATTTTTCATAGTTTTTCATCTCAGTTTCATAGCATGCAAACTAAAATTCAGTCTAAACGGCAATAACTAACAACAGTAAAGCTTGTTAACGAGAAGGTTAGTTTGCTGCAATCATCTATTGCAGACTAAATCATTTTCTATAGTCATTACTAATGGAGGATTTTTCTTTTCTCAGGTATTTGACATGCCAAACGAGGTGTTTCAGAGACTCCTCACACTGAGTTACCCAAAAGGTAGGAATTGGTCTTGCATGTAATTATTCAGATATAACTGGGGAGACGAGCTCACTGCATCTTTCCTCTCTGCACTGAAGCCCCAGTTTTTGTCATCATTGTGACCTGTGATATGTGCTCTGTGAGATTAATTTGAACTGGTTTTGGTCAGGCTTTCCATCAGGCTAACTCAAACAACATGAAGTAGTCTGACATATTTTTGTTGTCTCGTTTTTGATTTCGTCTGCAGTGATGGAGAGTCTTGAACTACAACACACTATCTTAAGGCATGACAGTAAGTGATGAAATATTTTCTTAGCCTTAAATATAAAATACATGGATTATTTTCATCTGACTCGTGCATGTTTGTCTGTTGTAATGTCTGCAGTTCCACTGTGTGAAACATACAGTAAACTCAAAGACAACGAACGTTTTCCTCTACTAGGTTAGTACCGTCGAAGAGAAAAGGTCTTGCCAGAAATCAGATGTGCACACTGGGTGTTTTTGACTTTTCTTTACCTCCTGGTTGCAGGTAGACAGTTCCTGGTCATGCACGACTTTAGAGTCACAGGGCAACAGCCCATGGTGGGATTCCTGTGTCTGCTCTGTGAGAGGAGGTTGTCAGATGATGAATGTTACGCTCATGAGTTCAGCCGGAAACACATTGCAACATTTATAGTAAGTATTTGTACTCGCACTTCTTATTGCATTATTTTCTATTAATGGTTACCGTTATGCTCTTATCATCACTCAGTATGTCTTGTGATTATTTGGGGTGCTATGCAAAGGCAGACAAACAACAGTGCAGAAAGTCATGTAAGGAAAAATCCAATGCAAGAAGCAAAGTATTCATTTTTGATGATCAAGGCAGAACTGCAGTAGAAATGACAGTAGGAGCACCACATTGTGCCACATATTGTTATATATTTTCTATGAGATTAGAGTTTGTTTGGCCAGCAAATTTTGAATTACAGCTGCAAGCAGCGATTAACGGGCCCTCGCAGCTCCGCACATGTGTGCAGGTGATTATTATACGTCTCCTTGCTGTATTTCATGTTTAGACCACACCATGTAAATTCATGTCAATCGGTTGATCCTTGTCACGTAAGGCTGACTTCCTGTCAGTAGGTGGTGTTATGACTATAACTCAATATGCCTTCAGACTTGGACTCTAAGGCTTGCTATCTAGCGATGGAAAATTGGGGCAGATTGGACAATGTTGAGTGGAATTACAACAGCTTCCTGTTTCATGGCAAAAAAACAATATGACTATTTTAATAAAGTTTACCTTTACAAGATCTGTAACCCTGTTCAAATGGCCTGGCAGCTAGAAGGGACAGGAGCCTGGTGCTGCTCCACATGATTATCTTCCAACTGTGAACAGTGAACGTGTTGTTGAGTGTAGGGGCTAATATGCAACCAGCATAATAGCCAATCCATAACTTTTGACTTACACTATTCATCCCTTTAAAACATATACCAATGTGCACGGATTATAGAGCAGAGCACACAGTGACCTCGAAAAGAGTGTGCAGCCCATCCTTACTCCTTTTTCTTCAATACTGCCTTTTGGGTGAACAAAGTGATTTAAAGCTGTACAAAAACTGTGTGTGTGTGTGTGTGTGTGTGTGTGTGTGTGTGTGTGTGTGTGTGTGTGTGTGTGTGTGTGTGTGTGTGTGTGTGTGTGTGTGTGTGTGTGTGTGTGTGTGTGTGTGTGTGTGTGTGTGTGTGTGTGTGTGTGTGTAGGACAATTTCCATCCAGGCTCGCTGGATTCAAACACTGATGAAGAGACCTTCTTGGACTTGGCAAAAATGGCAGCACGCTATCACTCCATATCCAATGTGCAGGTATTCTATACCTGAAATTGAGTTTCTGTACCATCTTTATGTAGAATCTCCTCTAGCCATGCGCTTATGCTTTTGACTCCATACTTTCTGCCTTCAAAGGTGATAAAGTTGATCAAGCCAATCAAGGAGCCATGCACCTACTCTGTAGGTGAGTATGTGTATGTATGGTGTACATATATGCGATGAATGTGCCACATTGGCATCTTTAACTCTGAATTGTTTTCTTGATTATTTTGTCCCAGCATTAATCATCCTGACATCTGCAAATAAGAGAGAAAAGAAAGCAAACCTTAATCCAGCAATCATTCCAAGAATGAAGCTGGGTAAGTCCTGTCAATGTTTTATGTGTAATATGACCCTAGTACCAGTATGAAAATGAAAACATTATTTTCTGGAGTACTGTGGTGCTAAATTATTTTACCCGCTGTTAAAATATGAGTCTGTAGAAGTGTGCGCTCCAGCGTTATATATAGAGAGTGATTTAAGAGTGGGGGGCTGTATACTGGAACATCCTGCTTCAGGCCGCGGCAGTAAAAGAAGTGCTTTATCTGAGTAACAACAGACACAGATACGTTGTATCAGTAAGGCATAGAACATGTGCATATAATTGCTTGTTATTCGACACCAAGAAGAGGATATTGTGCAGGCAGCTGCTGCATGGATCACAAGTTATATGACGCAAGCTTGTGATGGTAACAAGTTATAAAACAGTTTACTTATAAGAATATACAGTACTTGAGGATTGGGTTCTTATTTTTTGTATGCCTCCACGCCGGCGACATCTTTAGCCCAGTCAGCAACCAGAGCAACTCTAATTCAGCCAGCACAGTCACAGCAGGCTGGTGGAGTCCAACCTGTGTAACGGCAGCCACAGAGAGTCTGTTGATCCGGCGGGGGGAGTCTGGGCAGTTTCCCCCCCAAGAACCAGGCAATATGCAAAGAATCAAACGTCCCAATATTTTTTCCCAAGTACCTCGATATTGTGACAATATTGTAGGGTTGACTATTCGTGCTTTTACAAAACATTAACACAATAAGATTTTTGACAAATAATAATCAGTAATGTGGACATAATGACAAAGTAGGTAAAGGTGAATTAAAGAGCAGCTGAATGTATTGCAGAGTGCAGCAGGAATGAGTCCTAAAACCTGGAAAGGAGTCAGCATTTTTGTACTTTCGGTTCCATCGTCTTGATATCCATGTGTTTTTGGTTAGATACCCTAAATAAGGTGTCTGTTTAACACAAGCTTAAGATATTTTATTGTTTTGTTCTACGCTATAAAATATGTCAGTAAATACCCCACTCATACATTTTGATGCTTTGACATTTCTTGAAAAAAACTTGAAAAAAAAAAAAAAGAAGACTAAATGAGACTACAAAACCTCACCACGTGGACTAGTCCGCCCTCACAGCCTCTTTGTGTATACTCGCGCTCATGTGCCTGTGGTGTAGTTTGTTTATAGCCTAACGCTAGCCTTTTACTTCTGCCGATAGCCTTCCCGCTTCAAAAATAATAAAAGTGGTAAAAAGATCGTTGGTGAAGATTGTCTTAACAAAGCGTGTTTTAAATGGTATAGATCTGTTCTGTTTAACCGATGCACCCTCCCAGTGTGGATAAGGCACTGGAAGACGGCTTATCTGCAACCTCTGATCTAGGTATGGAACGTACCTCCTAAAATCTACACGCAGACTGTCCTAAACTGCTTAGGGAGGTAGAAGTTCAGCATAGCTTAAAACACTGGCTGCTGTTGTATCACTTATTTCAGGCCTTTCACGTCGACGTCTCAGCGAGCGGTGAACAGCTGTTTGTGTGGCGCCTCTTCGTCTCTTCCTGCTTCCTTCACTTACATTCCCCTGGGTCCTAAGTCCCTCCAAGTACAGATTCTTATCACCCTCTATGTACCAACGTAACGTTACATTTATAACAAATACCACACATATTACAGTCTAATCAGCGTTGCATATGTGTCTGACCAAAATACCCCAAAAAGCAAAAAAAAAGTTTTTAAAGTGTTTTTGTTTGTATTATGTATAATAAGCGTATCATTTAGTTATCGCTACTGATAATTTAACAAACATAAAAACATGACGTAGATAGGTTTGCAGTTTTCAAGGTGTACATTTCAGATGTTCAGGTGAAATTTTATAAATGAACAATTATTAGTGTCACAAATTGTTTGTGTCACAAACTATTGTGTACCGTGGTGTTGCCCTGTTAAAGAGCGTTAGTTGTGGGTTATTAATTGTTGTGTTATAAAGTTATAACCATAACTTATGGGTCCCTCTCACTACATAAGTAGCTCCAATAGTAGCACTCTTAGCAGCGAACAATATATTTTGCTTCCTGTTGAAGAGTGACAGCAATTGTTTCGGCTATACCGGTATGACGGTATATGAAAAATTCATATCATATGGGAAATTAAAACCGGTATACCGCCCAGCCCTAGATTCACATAATAATAATAATAATAATAACTAGAACATTTCGCGAGAAATTTTGACAGTGTGGCTTCTACTGCCCGAAGACGTCGCAATATATACATAAACGCTGATGTTACCGGCAGTATCGTTGAGGTTCGATTGAGATAATGCTTCTCTCTTTTCTGCATTTTAGATTCATACTCTTGAAAACGTTAAACCAAGTTAAAGCTGACGCTTTTATTTTGAAAACTTACCGGATGCTCTATCCCTTATCGGTGTCTGACTTCCTGCCTGGGTCGATCTGATCTGTGTTAATTGACGCGATAAACCCTAGCCTTGGTCTCTCGCATGCCCCCTTCATTGAGGCAGAGTAGTGTTTGCCTCCCCTTAATGTCAGATCAGCAACACTAAATATGTTCTACACAGACGTGAAATACAGTACTTCTATGGAAAGAAAGGACATATCATAAAAGTGTCTACAAATATTACAGTGTGTGCAGGAATGAGACAGCAAAAGGCACGCGCTCAACCCAGTTTGTGAGGGATTCACAATCTGAGGTGAGGAACAGCTGGTCACTGCCTCACCTCACTGTCTCCTCTTTGTTTGAACAGGACATGCGCTAATTCAGAGATTTTGATGATAAAAATGTTTGGAATAATACAGAAATTACATTTATAGCGCAGATCAGTAGAGAAATATTAATATTTATTTTATTTTAGCATTATTTGTTTTTTACATTTCATCATCACACCCTGACCGCACGTCCCTGTAGAGCTCTGGGTGAACACAGACGGCTACAGTTTGTACTTCCTGATTCAACAACAACAGGACGTCAGTGATGACAGGAGGAACATCGCGCCAACCGCGTCGCTTCAAACGCGTCGCCTCAAACGCGTCGCTCCAAACGCGTCGCTCCAAACGCGACGCCTCAAACGCGTCGCTCCAAACGCCCCAAACGCGTCGCTCAAAACGTGTCGCCTCAAACGCGCCGCGCAAAATTCGCGTCACTGCAGTCTCATCGTGTCTGTGCAAAGACTTTGTATGTAATCTCATCACGCGAATAATTCGCCCTGCGTTCGGTGTGAACACAGCTGGCAGCCTCGTGGGGAGGGGAGGGGGGAGCTGCACTCATGTGATTGGTTGAAAATGAGGCTGACATCTGATTGGCTACAGATAGGTCCATGTTAAAAAAAACGTATTTGTGAATCCGGCCAGGCAGGGGAGTCTCAAAAAACCCACCAACAAATGTGAAGAGATCCACAAACAAATACACACAAATACATACAAATGCAGAAATATATTTGTTCTGCGTGCATTTGTGAGTCACATTTATTTGTAAATCCTTCTGTGTACAGACAGACAGAGAGAGAAAGAGAGCGCGTGCGTGCGTGTCACTGGTTGCCATGGTGACGACGCAGGGCCTGGAGAGTCTGTGAGTCTGTTTGTTTATAAACATCAGTAATTAGCTGAATTAAGAACACCTGTGAGCCTGGCAGACTTTTCATGAGAAAACACTGGAAAACACCTGTCAAACAAATGCACTTTATACCAAAACCATGAGTTCAATCAATAAAATAAGTGCACCGTGAGAGAGATAAGACTCTACCGAACGCCCTGGTATGTTTTTTTTATGTTCATAGTGTTATAAATGTGAGCGCCAGCGCAAGTTACAAAACTGGTACCGTCTGCTTTCTTTGACAAATTTCTTTTCTGATTTAACATGGGGTCTAATGGAGCAGTCGGTTGGAATTCATGTCGCTCCACGGCTGTTTGAGCCAAATGTGTAAGTCCGTTGGATTCCATAGACACTTTGTTGCGACCAGCACAACATTTCCAAGCTTTTTGGCCAAAAATGGTGTATAAAGAGTAAAAATTGTGGGAATGGGAGCAATTTGTTTGGAAAAATCACAGAACATTTTCCTGCTCTGCTTCACTCTGACCGTGATGTCATCACTCTAGCACTTAACGAGCTGCGCAATACACACCCATTATAAAATCTGAAACAGACCCAAAGTTTTGCTGAAACTAAATCGGTGACTTCATGAAAACTATGCTAGCTAGCAAAATGTCCATTTGGCTCAATAACGTCCATCAATTTGTCTACGTTTTAAACTTTGAATCATGTTTCTACGTTAAAGTATGGCTGGTCAATATGGGTCCAAAGTTAAGTGTTTTTTTTGCTTTCTTCACGGCGAAATCCCATTCAAGTCAATGGGCCGATTTTTCATCGTAGATTGCGATTTTCGGGTAAGCCGCTGGACGAATTTCTTATAAAAGTCATAGCTCACGATTCCCGATCAAGCCGCACGTGTTGAATTACTTTTTGAGCAGGTGTTGGCAATGCCAAGTTTTCGCGGCAAACTCTGATGTGGAAGATGGAGAATAAGAATAACTAGAAAATGCATTTCCTGCTGAAAATGCGTTGGAATGCTGAAAGCTGAAATGAATTGCAAAAACATTGCTGAAAATACAGAAATGAGAGACTACCTGTCTGAAAAATGTTGAAGCTCGAAAGCATTTGAACTGCACTGCTGAAAACCCTTCTAGTTGAAATGTCTAACTATGGTGTCTGTAGCTGAAAGTATGAGAAAGAAGAAGGCTTTGAAAATTGAAGAAGATTAACAGGATTTGAAGATTTTCTCCATAGATATCCCATTACAAACAAATTGCAAAAAGCTTAATAATTCAAAAAGTTTAAAGATTACAAATATGAAAAATATCACCCCTCTCCTGAAAAAGCTGAATATTTTGATATTCGAACAGCTTCTGTGGCTTAAAAAATGTCAGCAGTAGTGATATTTGTAGTAGTAGAAGTTGTAGTTGTAGTAGAAGTATTATTAGTAGTAGAAGTATTAGTAATTAGAAGAAGCAGTATAAGTAGTAGTATCAGTAGTCGTAGTAATAGCTGTAGTAGTGGTCGTAGTATTTAATATAACAGTAGTAGTAGTAGAAGAAGTAGTAATAGTAATGGCAGTATTTTAAGTGAACTGGACTGAGTGAACTGGACTGAGTGTGTGGGAGAGAGAGAGACAAGCAGACAGACAGTTATATGAACTGAGTGAGTGAGTGAGACAGGCAGACACAGTTATATGTACTGAGTGAGTGAGTGAGACAGGTGGACAGACAGTCATCTGGATTGAGTGAGAAGAGCAGACAGACAGTTATATGTACTGAGTGAGTGGGAGAGAGAGAAAGGCAGACAGACAGTCAGATGGACTGTGTGTGTGGGAGAGAGAGACAGGCAGACAGACAGTTAGATGGACTGAGTGATTTGGAGAGAGAGACAGGCAGACAGACAGTCAGATGGACTGAGTGTGTGGGAGAGAGAGACAGGCAGACAGACAGTTATATTAACTGAGTGAGTGAGTGAGACAGGGAAACAGACAGTTATATGAACTGAGTGAGTGAGACAGGCAGACAGTTATATGTACTGAGTGAGTGAGACAGGTGGACAGACAGTCATCTGGATTGAGTGAGAAGAGCAGACAGACAGTTATATGTACTGAGTGAGTGGGAGAGAGAGACAGGCAGACAGACAG
Source organism: Cebidichthys violaceus (assembly GCF_023349555.1). Lineage (NCBI taxonomy): Eukaryota > Metazoa > Chordata > Actinopteri > Perciformes > Stichaeidae > Cebidichthys > Cebidichthys violaceus. Next base: position 1,785,261 of record NW_027176617.1, on the reverse strand, counting down.
TTACATTGACTGAGTGATTTGGAGAGAGAGACAGGCAGACAGACAGTTATATGAACTGAGTGAGTGAGTGAGAAAGGTAAACAGACAGTTATATGAACTGAGTGAGTGAGTGAGTGAGTGAGTGAGTGAGACAGGTGGACAGACAGTCATCTGGATTGAGTGAGAAGAGCAGACAGACAGTTATATGTACTGAGTGAGTGGGAGAGAGAGACAGGCAGACAGACAGTCAGATGGACTGACTGTGTGGGAGAGAGAGACAGGCAGACAGACAGTTACATTGACTGAGTGATTTGGAGAGAGAGACAGGCAGACAGACAGTTATATGGAGTGAGTGAGTGAGACAGGCAGACAGTTATATGTACTGAGTGAGTGAGGCAGACAGACAGTTATATGTACTGAGTGTGTAGAGAGAGACAGACAGACAGAGAAAGCGAGAGAGTGTGTGTGTCATTGGTTCCCATGGTGACGCAGCAGTTGGAGAGTCTGTGAGTCTGTGTGTTTATAAACATTAGTAATTAGCTCAAGCACGAACACCTGTGAGCCTGCCGCCTTTTCATGAGAAAAAAACTGGAAAACACCTGTCAAACAAAACCACAAAACCCCCATAACCATAGCCCCTATTGCTCCGATATTAAAACTGAAGTGCAAGGATGACTTGAAGAACAGATCATGCGAATATTGGATCTGTAGCGTAAAAAAAAGTGGCTTCAATGGCGATTTAGAAATGGGGTACGGTTGTCTGTGCAAGACTTTTTTGAAGTACGTTTTAACATTGGGGTCTATGGAGGAGAAAGTTGGTTTTCCTCAAGTAAAGGCTCTTGAGCCAAATGTGTAAACCTGTGGGATTCCAAAGTCATATGTCTACGACAAGGACAAGATTAGCTACGTTTCCATCCAAAAATGATGCATGTAGAGTGAAAATTGAGGAGTCAGTCGCAAAAGACAAATATTTTTTTCACAGGAATCTCAGGCTTCTCTTCACTCTAGCGATGACATCACGCACTCTAAGCTGCGCAATACACACCCATTATAAAAGCAGAAAAGGACTGAAAAACACATGAAAGTAAAAATGCTACTATTCAAAAAGTGTAAAAGATATCAAAATGATTATAACATACAATCATTGGTCAGGGTTTTCTCAACATTTGAAAGTTTAAATGGTGTCTGTAGCTGAAAGTATGAGGAAGTAGAAGGATCTGAAAGTTGAACAAGTTTAAGAGGATTTAAAAATATTCTCCATAGACATCCCATTCAAAAAATAAGTTGCAAAAAGCTTAATAATTCAAAAAGTTGAAAGATTAGAAAAATTATGAGAAATAGCACCCCTCTCCTGAAAAAGCTGAACATTTATATAGTTGAATGGTTTCTGTAGCTTAAGAAATGTGGAAGTTATTAAGTGCCAAAATACGTACGGAAGAAATAGTTGAATAAAGATTCGAAGAACAATACTTGGAATGCTGAATCAGCATTCCAACAATAAAGATTCGAAGAACAATACTTGGAATGCTGAATCAGCATTCCAACAATAATAATAATAATAATAATAATAATAATGTAATTGTTTTCAGCACTTGCATAGATAGTTTATTTTCTGTTCTACTCATTATTACCAAATAAAACCAAACAATTCACCACGCGTCTGAATTCAACACTGTTTTGTCAGCGAGGCAAACACTAGTGACAACCATCTGAAACGGGCTGCTCAGGAGGGGAAGTCATTTTAATGTTGTAGCCTATAGTTATTTAAAGGCCACAAAGAGATTTGTACTGTTTTGTTTACAAGAAAAAAAGAGCTGGCAGAGGATGTCATATGCTTCAGCCATACTACTCCGTTTTCGTTTGGAAACGGAGTTTTCAAACGAAAACGATCTCGTCCACATGGCGTTTCAGCCATCATTTCCGAAATGATCTCCGTCCATACTACACGTCTGAAAATGAATATTACGTGACTATTCACGTACACTGGGCATGCGCCGATGTAAACAGGAAGTAGATTGTCGTATTTTGTAACTAAGCAACCAGAGTAATAAAGTAGTCTTTAATGATCGTAAGTACGTGTTTGATACTTAAGATCTTCTCTCAAATCTTCCTCTATAAACTCAAACAGATACAGTTCGTGGAAAGTTTTATAAGTTTTATTTTTCAGACTTAACGTTAGTTACAGCGCTGCGGGTCTCTCTCTCCCTCTCTCCGCTCACTGATCTCTCTCTCTCACGCCGCTCACTGATGCTACAATAACAGCTGTTTCAAATAGAAACGGAGTAGTGTGGATGTAGTCACAGTCGTCCATGTCGTCAGCAGCCGGCGCTTGTGCACACCGATTAATACCTTGTTTTGTTTTATCTGAATATCAATAATTATGTTACACCAAATGCAATCCTTTAAGTTTTGTGTTTATTTGTGTTTTTATGCAGTTTTCAAATAAACAGTTTTAGTGGATTCTTGGAGACAAAACATAATTTTTCGTCTGCTGTGGCGCTGTCCATGGTTTTTGAAAGGTGCACTCTGCAAGTCAGGTGTGCTAAATGCAGAAATAATTGTCATTAAAACAAACCTACCTAAACCTATAGTAACTGCATGAGCATGTGTATGTGCACTTGCACGAATGTGCGATACACTTAAGGGTCCTGGTTTGGGGGTTACAAAATATGGTCACAATACGGTAGATATCTCTGCAGCACAAAACACTGATGTATTTGTCGTCATAATTGTTACATCTCCAAACTCTTTTAATAATGTCAGTTAAATTGTTTTTAAACTAATATAAGAAAAATATCACAAAGGTACATTTTTCGCTATTAGTAATTTCTTTACCTCATCCACTCATTTTCAGAGTGGCCACTTGATAAAACAATGTTGATCATTATTATCAAATGCATTTTTTTAATGTCATGTTTTGTTGTTGTTTTTTTTAGTCCCCAGACAAAAACTGAAAGATGTGGAGAAGGCCCATGTGAGAGACAATGGTCAGAAAAACAGCAGGATGATGGAGGAGCGTTTGGAAACGACGAGTCAAAACAGTGAGACGCCCCTGAAAGGGACTGTAGAAGTTGGGGCTGAAGTCACTGATGCACGCTGTCTGAAAAGTGGAGAAAATGCAGAAAAGGGAGACGAGAAGGAGACTCCGACATCAAGCGAAAAAGAATCGGAGAAGAGAAGAGAGGCGTTTTCAGAAACAAGTTCAGAGGAGAAAAAGCAAAGTGAGACACGCCAGGCGATAAAGGAGAAGATAGAAAAGCCTACAGCGAGAAAGCCAAGTGGGGAGGCTACAGAAAACTGCCAGAACACAGATGAAAAAGAGATCGGAAAAGAGAGGAGCAAAAGTAGCAAAGGTGTCTTGACGCTAAAGAGGAAAATCTCACAGAAGGACACCTGTCCTGTGGAGGACGTAGGGCAAGAAATAAAAAAGCAGCGGCTCACTTTCAAAGAAGCACCCCAAAACCTTCCGAGTAGCGGTCAAAAGGAGGTGACCACTCCTGACAAAGGTATGTAAATGTCACATTTAATTTTTGTGGGAGATTTTTCTCAGTGTTTCTGTGACGATGTCTTACTCTGTGATTGGTGCAGCGTCCTTTAATGTGGACCAGCAACAAGCGGATCAATTGTGGCAGTATGTCAAGAGGAAGAGCCGAGAGCCTGTGGTTGGTCAGTGCCTTGTTTCAAACCATTTTACCTCCAAACCAAAGAGTTGTTAAATGTATATTAATTATTGGGTTGCTTGTTTTAAAATGTTTTTGGAGAGTTGGCTTTTTAACCATGCCAATGAAGGGGGAAAAATACACTTTTAGTTGTCATATTTTGATTCCACATAACATTTTACTAATTGTTTTGCATTTCCCTGAACATTTCTAGCCAAGGGGAATGATTGAAACACAATATTAATAGTGAACAATGCGTCTTCTAGGCTTGGGTGCACTTCTCGAATGCAGTTGTGATGAGCGTGACCCCATCTACCTCTGTGAGTGCTGCTCCCTGAAGATCCCAGAGAAGGACATCATCGGCCATGTTACCGGCGTTGACCACCAGAAGACGTATCTGGTGGTGAGTAAATGTTGAAGTCTGTCTCATATGCCGTGTGTACATAGTAACACTTATTGGTCATTGTAATCCTTCCTTTCCTCCTGTCAAGAAGGGTTGAGATCCCAGGAGGGCTGCCTTAAAGAAGGAATACATGTTCGGTTTATGTAAATCACGCTAAATGGACACAAAGCGTATACTTATGGTTGAAAGGATGAAATCCAATAATCATTTTAAGCGAGTGTGTATTACAAAATTATATGAAGTGATTTAACAACTGTAAACTGATAATAATGATGTATCTGTTAACTAGATTAAGTTAACTAGACACATAAAGTTTGACTTTAACACCCGGACGACAGAAGGACACAGCCCTAAAAACTTTGTACTGAGCCTGAAAAATTGCTGAATGGACTTTGTCGTCCCACGCAGGAGGAGCGGAAGGTTTCGGCCGAACCTCCGCTCCTAAAACCCCCAAAAGGATTTATTACTTCAATCCAGCTCCACCGAGCCTCGGCACTGCAAAAAATGAGTATATAAAGGACCATATAACCTAAAAGAAATTGTAACGAATCAAGAATAGTATTATTTTGTGTGAGCTGTTGCTGTGCCCCTGCTAAACTATTACATTACATTAGTCATTTAGCAGACGCTTTTATCCAAAGCGACTTACAATAAGTGCATTCAACATTGGTAATCAAAAGAACTACTAGTCACCAGAAGTCATAAGTACATCTCCTTTTCCAAACAAGCATCTAAGAGCATGAAGCAGAGCATAACTCAGAGCCAAAGTACAGTGCAGAAACAAACAAAAACAGTAAGTGCAAGAAAGTAATATGAATACAATAAGTGCAACAAACTAGTATGAATACAATAAGTGCTAAGTGGAAGGCTCAGGGTAGCACTTCCTGAAGAGGTGGGTTTTCAGCCTGCGCCGAATGATGGGCAGCGACTCTGCTGTCCTGACGTCAGTGGGAAGTTCATTCCACCACTGTGGGGCCAGGGCAGAAAACAGCCGTGACCGGGTCGATCGGCCGCCAGGACCTCTGAGCGAGGGGGCAACCAATCGCCCCGAGGCAGCAGAGCGAAGTAGTTGGGCGGGGGTGTAAGGCTTGACCATGGCCTGGAGATACGAAGGAGCTGCTCCTTTCACTGCCCTGTAGGCTAGCACTAGAGTCTTAAACTGGATGCGAGCTCTTACAGGTAGCCAGTGTAGAGAACGGAGAAAGGAAGTTGTGGGGAGAACTTGGGGCGATTGAACACCAGGCGAGCTGCGGCTTTCTGGACAAGCTCCAGAGGTCTGATGGCCGACGCCGGGGCTCCGGCGCGTAGAGAGTTGCAGTAGTCCAGGCGGGAGATGACAAGAGCCTGGATGAGCACCTGCGCCGTCTCGTCAGTGAGGAAGGGACGAATCCTCCTGATGTTGTAGAGCAGGAATCTGCAGGAGCGTGTAACGAATGAAATGTTTGCTGAGAATGACAGTTGGTCATCCAGGGTCACACCCAGGTTCCTCGCAGTCTGAGTTGGCGTCACCACGGTATCATCAATGGTGATGGACAGGTCCCGGTGCGGGCAACCCTTCCCCGGGAGGAACAGTAGCTCAGTTTTGTCTAGGTTGAGCTTGAGGTGGTATGTCGTCATCCACTTCGAGATGTCAGCCAAGCATGCAGCGATGCGTGTCTCCACTTGGGTGTCAATGGGGGGAAATGTCAAGGCCAGCTGGGTGTCATCGGCATAACAATGGTAGGAGAAGTCATGCGAGCAAATAACAGAACCCAGAGATGTTGTGGAGAGCGAGAAGAGAAGGGGGCCCAGGACTGAACCTTGCGGAACCCCCGTAGTCAGCATGCGTGGTTCCGACACGGCCCCCCTCCAGGTCACCTGGTAGGATCGACCTGTCAGGTAGGATGCAAACAGGGAGAGTGCAGAGCCTGAGACGCCCATCCCTTCGAGGGTGGAGAGGAGGATCTGATGGTTCACAGTGTCAAACGCCGCAGACAAGTCCAGGAGAATCAGGACAGAGGAGAGAGAGTTAGCTCTCGCGGCGTGAAGCGACTTTCACCGTAACGAGGGCTATCCTGCAATAAATATCTAATCTGCATTTAAAGTGAACTTCTCAGAAAGTTAATTTACCTGGTAGTAAAAGTTCCTCATGGCCGTAAAAGGTTAAATTTATTGAATGCTAAACAACCAAGTTCTGAATGGTTATCCTAGTTCCCAGTCCACTTAACAACCCCTTACGTTTTTTAGAAATCCTAGCCATTAAAATCTAACCTGGCATTTTACCAAGAGTCCGGATCCAGAGGAGGAAAGCTGCCATAACTGACGCGACTGGTAGAAGCGCCCGGCCGAGTGCACGTTACCGGAGGAAGCAGGGTAGACGTCAGGAGTAACGGTAGTGAGCAGAGCCAGGCGAGTTTCCTCAGAACCACCAGCTTGCCAATCTTTTAATAGAGAGCGGAGTAATAGTTAGCCCCGTATCGGGCCCGTGAACACTCCATACTGGCCATGAAGAGATCCCTTCATAGAGCGAAGAAATGGTGGGGGGGGGGGGGGGGGGTCCTCATGCTGCATTCCAAGTTAGCCAGGTTGATTTATGAACTCCCCAAGTTTAGTGCATTTCCCTCCTTGTTTTACCTTTTCTTTGTGGTGACCAATAAGTCTTTTTTTTTTTTTAACGTACATATACCATGTGAGTATTGTATAAAGATGTACTTCATTAATCCAAACCTAACCTTTTTTAAGACACAGCTTCACATGTTCTCTTAAATGTGGGTACATTTTAAAACATTGACGTCATTGTTTTACCACGTTCACATGCCAGATACTACTACTGTTTTGTAGTAGTAATGGCTTCCTATCTATGTTTCTGATGTCAGGGTGTACAGAAACTCCCACCTCCAACAGGGATGCACCAGGGGAAGACAATCAGACACTTTGCTGATTTGTTTGAACATGAAAATGGATATGGAGGGGCTCAGGTTTGGTTCTTTTATTTTCTCATAATGGTCACTTAAACTAAGATTGAAAAGAATATAATTGTCATTAAGCCAGTCCTGGATATTGTTGGAAAAACTGAGATAAAGAGTTGAAAGATTCAAACAGGATTCAGTCATACATTTTACTAATTGTTGCTTATTTCTTATGTCCAGGTTATTGAGCTGGATGATGCGATTTACAAGAACATCTCTAAACAAGACTTTGATTCAGGTAAGGGTACATCTGCTCTTAATTTTAAGATTGTTTTTTTATGTTTTCAGTACTTTTGGTTGACGCTCATTTGATTCAATCAACAGGTGAATGACAAAGTCAGAACTTTCACTGTACTGTATTTCTTCTGTTGTTTCTATCATCCACACAGCCATACAGATGGTGAAAGTACTTCAGGATCAGCAGAACTGTGGCCATGAACTCCCTTCAACCTCAGCTCTGTCTGGTGTTCAATCTGTGGACACCTCAGTCACACTTAATGCTCAACATGAGGTCTGTTTTATGAAGGACAACTACCAGGTCAGTCGTTTTGGCATCAATTAATAATTAATCAAATCATTCAGAAGTCAGACTGCATGCTGAACTTATGAAATGGAAAACAGGAAAATGCTGCATTTTGTTTTCTATGGCAGCTGAAAAATGAGCAGTCTGCTAAATATGGTTGTTTGATTTCCTTTCATAGGTGATGAAGATAGAGACTGATGATTCAGAAGACTCTGAGGCACAGTCATCCTCAAGAACTACATCAATGTCTGTAATGACTGAAACCACCTCCAATACAATCAAAGTCCCCACTGAATCAAATGAAGCCCATATCAAAGAATCAAAGTCACCTGATCTGTCACTTAACACTTTTTCCAAACGTAGTGAGCACAAAGCTGAAATCATTTCAAACACAACTGTGGTACCATTAAAACTAGCAACCACTTCCAAAGAGGTGGGGAGATCTGAAACTGCAGCAACGTCAGACTCTACTGTAACCACCACCACCAAATCCCAGACGGCCTTCTCCAAGTTTACAACCAAATCTTCCGATTCTACTCCAGACACCACCACATCGACAGCACTCAAAAACTCAAACTCCAAACTCAAAGCCGCTACCTCCAGCTGTACTACAGCCAACACCAAATTGAGGGAAACTGCCAACAAATGTACAGCAACTATCCCCATCTGCACTGAAACCACCTCCACTTCGAGTGCAACCATCTCAAGGACGACCTCCACCACAACATCTGCAACATTGCCCAAAACACTGGAAAGCAGAATTAGAGCTGCAGCTGACGTCAGAGCGGCTTCATATAAAGCTGCCACCCACTCGAAAACAGAATCCACAGTGGGGTGTGAAGCCGCCTGCAGAACTGCACCTGGCTTCAAAACGGAAAATGCATCCAAACGTTCTGAGAGTGCATCCAAAACTATGGTGAGATCTGTTGCCACTGCTAAAATGACTGAAACATCAGTTAGATGTGAAAATACTGGAGCCTCTGTTAAGACTGCACATATGAGGAGTTCAGTGAGGTCAACTGCTGATGTTGCACCAAATATACATAAGAGTAAGGCACCTGCAGCTCCCCACCTGACCACGCCCCAAAATCCACCTGCAGAGCCATCACAAATCTGCACAAGTGAGAAGAGGCCAAGTGTAAGCTCTCCTGAAGTTGGTATGTATTATTATTATTATTATTATTATTATTATTATTTATATTGGAAAATATCTCAGTATGTCTCTGTCAATTGGTCTGTTTTTCATATTAATCAGAAGTCTGCATTGTTACCTTTCTTTATAGGCTTAAACCAGTTGATTAAAGTGTCATGTGGACAGAGGAAACAAGTCTACTGTCGGCTGTGTTCAGTCAGGTTGCTGAAGTCCGACCACACATGCAGCACTACCCACCAGCTTAAATATGTGGTGTGTGCTTTATAAGTCTCATTGTAAAATAAAGGAAGTTTGTATAGCAGGGCAGTGTTACAGATGCTGATGTGTGCTCTTGATGTTCTTACCAGAAAATGAAGTACCCGAAATGGACTTACAAGGAGTCGGAGCTGGAGAGCAAATTGCATGAGATAGTGACCCACCTGGCTGCGGTTGAGAGAAATGTAGGAACCCCGTCCTTCCCGGTGAGCTGCTCGAGTCTCTTGTTGTGGTTTATTTTCAATGTCGATGATTAGCTTCTTTTACTCTATGACTTATATTAAAACTCAATACCTAACGGCTGGTTTAATAACTGTTTGCTATCTGACTTGTGGTGAGAGTGGATTTTCTTCAGTTCACGCAGGTTTATTTGCGAGTAAACTGAGCTGTCCGGAATCAACTGACTAAAACAAAGACATGTACATCACTTTATACCCTTGTTTCCCCTCCTTCATGATCTTCTCCTCTTCACACACATCTGCTCTCCACTTTCCCCTAGATAGTCATCTTCTTCATCCTACATCCAGTTAAGATTCATGGTGAACTTCTGACTCGTTACATAGGGGACCTTTGGATTTTTTGACACATGAGAGGGAGCCGTTATCTGTTCATTGCACTTTATTCCGATGTACACCTGGCTGTGGCTTGTCATGGAGACGGTTTAACAGCTTACATCTTTACATTGACAATTTCAGTGCGTGCATTGTTTGGATTCAGCTGAACCGGTTCCAGGCTTCGTACTATTCAACCTCTTTTATCACTGTGAATCTGCTACCCTCCTGACCTGAAATGGACCCAATATGACCCAAAACTGGCAATCTGTGTGTGGTTGTTAATCTGCTTTAACGTTGTGATGCAGTATGTACAACAATGACATATACATGAGAGCATACATCAGCAAAGTAAGATGTCACAGACTTGAAAATGTGTATAACCAAGTAGCTTGGTATAGTTTTCATTACCAATGTTTGTTTCTTTTTGCTAGACGGTGAAAGTGACGATTGATGAGTACAAAGAGCTCGCTGAGCTCTCACCAGAAAAAGGTAAAGATATCCTAATAACTCCGCAAAAATCAAATTCTATGTGACTTACATACTTAGGTTTTAGTTTTGACACAATTTGACACCAATTTACCTTGATACGTTTGATATGTTGTGTTATTGAGGTGTAAGCTTTGATGTATTTAGTTCAGGTGGGCGTGCACTTAAAGGTGCAGTTGGGGTTTGGTGGCATGTTACGGAGATGTTGCAGATTGCAACAAACCGAAACTTCTCCCGAGTGCCAAGCGTGTAGGAGAACTGCATTGGCCGAGAGTAAAACGCAAATGGAGCCGGTGTTTCGTTTGTTTGTTCTGGGTGACTGTAGAAACATGACGACCGACTTCATGAAGTGTGTAGATATAAACGTCTCATCCGAGTGTAACAAAAATACAACAACTCTCCGGGAATATTCCTCACAGTGGAGATTTTGTATTCATTCTCATTGTTCTATGCATACTGTATGGTCATTGTCTTGGTTTCAATCAGTATGGTCGGCACTTTCACAATATTCTATAGATGTCGGTCCCCAAGGTTAGAACCTAACAAAAACAAAAGTGTACAAATGTGCTACCCCTTCTTCCTGGAATAATGTACAGTAGGACCTGAAACTGTGAGATCTGATTACTATGGTGGAATTTAAGTCCATTTTAAAAGGATCGAGGAAAAGGAACTCTTGGTCTTAAATTTTTCACTATAATATTTTTGGAATTTACCTGTTTTATGCATGATATCTTCTTCTTTTTTTGCATATAAATGGTATTTGTGCTTATTCACGTGTAGTAAATTTTAACTGAATGAGAAGTTTACTTGGTTAAATAAAATATATAAAATTATCTCTGTTTATTCTCAGCTCTAGAAAGACTGAAAGCAATGCTGGCAAGAGGCTTAGGGGTCTCATCACCCTCCACAACCAGTCCTGTAGAGGTTTTGAGACAGCAAGTTTCCGGTGCCAGTCCACTTGAAGCTTCAAGCCCAGACGATGGTAAGTTCTTGTGTCCTTTCTCAGCACCATATTTGAAATGTATCGGTGTGTAAATACATTGGAATGTTGCATGCACATACGTGAATGAGCAGAGGTATTTTCTGTGTTTTCATTCTTGATAACTTGTGTGATGTTATTAGAAGACCTGTGAATGAGCCACAGAAGTATGGAATTATATTATACCCATTACTATTGCCTCTCAGGGATGTACATGCCACAGAATAAAGGACTTTCTCCAGATAACCAATCAGAGCAGGAGAACAAACATGTGCACCAGTCACTATTGGTTCAGATCTCAGGTGAGAAGCCACACGCAAGATTTATTCCTGACTCTTTTAGATCTGTCATGAGATATCTATTCTCATAAAAGTCACTATTGTTATTTCAGAAATTGAATCCAGTTCAAAAGAGGAAGAATCCCTTGCTGTGGGCCAGTTTGACAGAACTCAGAGCGTGGAGAGTTCAGAGCCTGAAGCCGATGACCAGATTCTAGATCAGCTACATTCGATCTTGAATAAGAATGAGCCCAACGCAAATCCTTGCATTCAAGACACAGGCGTAGCAGGTACGTCTGTTGTGTGTCGTACACATTCACCAACAGAAAATCAGGGTTCATATATTTACAGATGGACTAACAATGGATGGCTCAGGCAGTTAATATGAACATTTTTGTCAATAGAAGCCACTATTATATGTGTGCTATTTGTGAATTGTTGTGTGAAATGATCGGAATGCAGAAATTTAAATTGTCTTATTGTTGGTATAAGTCCCTCTGCATCACCACTCATTTACACAAATACACAATCTCTTTCATCCCTACCTCCCAGCAGCCAAAATGCAGAAACCTCAAACTCCTGATGGATGCAAAGAGACTCCCGAGTGGAGACAACAGCAGGAGAGAAGTCACCCAGAGATACAGGACACACGGAAGGTGTTGGAAGGCTCTCAGAAAGCATCACCTGTACAATTCTTTAACCCGGACCAGCTCTCTTCTGCTGCTACAGTGAATACAGAACAACAGAATCAACCAAGACACAGCCAGAAAGCAGAACCTGTGTCAAAACACTCAGACGCACTTCCAAGGATTTTAGTGGGTAGGGGTTAAGCATTTATGTGTCAGTGTTTTTTGCCATTTAATGTACTGGCAATGTTGGGCATTAGCAGCACTACAAGTAGCCTTATTACTTGTTCAACTACATTTCTGAGTAACATCACCGTTTTCTGAATCAAATAGCTGTTCAGTAGCTTAGCTCTTTAATTGATCAAGTAGTTCTGAAGCTCAAGCACAGCTTCTTTTTTCTTCTTTTTTTAGCCGTCTGAAATATAAAAGCTAAAGATCAGACGGTAAGTGACCCCACGACATGGTGAAGTCACGTACCAATACTCGGGCTGATGCCTACGATACAATACAATAATGCTGGAATACAGACATGCAAGCTTGTGTTTACTTGATGGAAAGGTGGCAGAGGATGAGGAAGGAGAGGAATTGATCCCCAAGAAGTTGCCACATACAGCCATACACACACTGTAGCATATTGATATAATACACAGACAGTGTAGTCCACTATGTATTTGTACAAGGCCGGTGGATATTGCTATTCCAGTAAGGTGCATGTTTGTCCACGCATGTTAGAATTGAGTGTGCATTGATAGTTGAATATACATTATATTTATGTTAATTAAATTATTATATAATTTAGATTATGGATATTTGTAGTTGTGGTAGTTGATTTTCTTTGAAAAGACTGGTCACAGATGAGGTTGGAGTCGAACATCAATTTTTGCAGAATTCTTTATTGGACATGAATCATGGGAAGAAAAGCACAGTTTGCTGGACTGTAAAATTTCTTCAACTCTGTGAAGAAACCATAAAACCTTTATACCCTCCCATCACACAGAAGGGGGGGGGGGGGGGGTAGGAACATATAGGGGTGTCAGTTTTATGCCCACACACATATGTTAGCCAGTTTAAATTTAGTGGTCCGAATCTGGAAGTTAACTATTTATTCTTCAAAGGAATGCTGCTGAGCACAGGCTTGTGGGGGTAGCTTCAGTGTGGGAAAGCTTAATTTAATGAAGAGTAACTGGTAGCTAAGTTCCCTACACTTTGCATTAAGTAGCTTGCCCATAACTGTGTTGTTTTGTATGGTTGTCACAGGGGAAAGCGCTCAGGGCAGCAGTAATTTGTCCACTTACTTGAAGGTGATGGGACACGACCGTGAACCAATCATAGGTGGGTGTGTCCATCCTTACACAGCAAACCCTTTTCACTCCCATTATTTCATTCCTTTTTACCAAAGTGCATGTTAAAGACGGCGTGTCGTCACCAGGTATGGGCTTTGTGTGGGAGTGTCGCTTTGTGTCGGAGGGTCCTGGGCCGACTAGGAACGCATTCTACCTGTGTGAGAGCTGCAGCGTGATGCTCTGCCTCATGGACATCTGTCGACACATGATCAGCGATTATCACCAGTTCAAAGTCATTGTGAGTGTTATCTCAATAATGCATTAAGAACCCATTTGACAATCGTTCCCACATTTGTATATCATAATGATGCACGTGTTTCAGATAAGTCAGCAACCTGAGCTTCTGTACTTCTGGCCGGAAAGTTATGTGCTCCATCCTCCGGATGTCTATCTGGAGAAATGGATGAAATTGGAAATGCTAAATGACATCGCCCAGATGTTATCAATTGGGGAGCGTCGCTACAAGACGGATGCGCAGGTAAACTATAAGGGCCATGTAACGAGCATGTTTCGTCCAGGAAGTAAGTTGGACAAGATGTGGTTAATGTTTTTAAACATATGTTGTCTTTTTGCAAATTACCAAAATAGATTGTTTAATTTATGGTGAACTTTATGTTTAAGATTTCACAATTGAAGTAGGAATAGACATCCCACCCCTCCCCACTAGCATCTAGCAGGAGGCAAACAGAATTGCACAGTGAAAACCATTTACTGCATCATCATAACTTAAAGCTTGTACATTGTGGAAATACACATCTATTATGCTCATTGTTGCGCTGGTTGTGTTTTCTCTCACAAAGAGTATACTGCTGGGACCGGAGTTGTATGAAAGTGTTCGGACTGCTTCGTTCAGTGAAGGTATGCATTTAAGCAAAGTATCCAGAGTCTATGGTACATGTGGGTATTTGGTATCAACTGTGTGATTTGCTTTTTGTAGCTTTAGAAATAGTTAAAAAAATCAAGAAAGAGCAGAAACTGAGCGTCTCCTTTAAAACCATCTGTACTCCACAACGAAAGGGTGAGTGCCATTAGCCCAGTTACAGGGTCATTTCTTTCTTCTTCTTCTTATACATAGCTTAACTAAAGTGACTAATACAGGCAAGTTTGGGTAAGAGCAATGCGTTTTGGTTTCTGTTGCACAGACCAGCTGCCTGAGGACCAACACAGTCCAGAGGAATCTCTCTCTATGGAGATGCAGCCAACACAGGCACTTGAGACGGACCGGAGAAGTGACAACGGTAGGATTTATCATATTGTTCACTACAGTGTTGAATAAGATCCTTACAAAGTGCAATAAGTTTACTTTTGCTTATTAGTCCTTTAAAAAGTAATAGTATTACTTTACCTTTTTTTGGTATCGGTAGTAATTGGCTACATTACTCGTTATAATACCATATTACTTAATTTCTACCTACTTACTTTCTTACTTTAATGTTGCTCAGTAACACGTCACTTCCCAAAAGTCCCCTCCCAGCCCCCCACAGGCCGTGGTCCACTCAAGTGAATAACTTGCCTTCCTCATCCTCTAGTTTAAAAAAAAAAATAAATAAATAAATCTTAATTCAGAAATTGTATACAAGAATTTCAGCCAGTGATGACTGATGTTAAGTCTGTATGCACTGTGTAAAATGTTGTTTCTGGCACAACCAGTTAACCAGAAACTGAATACTTCTAGGTTTGTCCTGGTAAATATGCTTTTATGCATTAAAAAAATAAGTATTCTTATAAATATACTTATATTGATAAGTTATGCTTTGAAGTGTGTATCTACAGTGTCTACATGACTTTGAAATGTTGAGAATAAAATTCACAAAGGGCGCTGATGTTAACAAAAAGCCAGAGGCTGGTGAATGCTGCTTCACTTATTGAATCTGACACCACTAGAAATTATTTCTTAAGATTTATCGAGGACTCAGAAATGGGGGCTGATCATTTCCTTTCTCTGAGCTGTAATAAATTTGAGCTTCTTCTTCTTGTGTTCTCTTATTCCTTCTCCACTGTCTCTATTAGGACCAGGACAAACAACTGAGATACATAATTTCCAAGAGACTGTTGGCAATTTGGATGGGGTCAAACAAAGAAGAGTTTTGAGTCCTCTGGGTGTGACCAGTGTTTCCTCAAAGGCTGATTCTGTTGTCTCTCCATGCTCTGGTGCTGCCACATGTCTTGGTCACCAAGAGCAACCAGATCCCAGACCCCCAGCCTCTCAGCACCAGAGGCCTATCGCAGAGTTGCCAGTGAAACAGGCAGAGGTGCACTCAGAATCCACACCTACCTCTGTTTGTCCTCAAACCACTCAAACCCTGTCAGTGTCTTCCAGAGATCAACGCCTTCCAACCCAGAAAAGACCAGCTGTTGAATCTATTGAAACATTGATCAGATCTTCCACCAATAACCCCAACCTCAGGGATTCCTTGCCAGCCAAATTCAAACCCACATACAATGAGCTGCAGCCTATCATTCAGCCAAGCCCCGAATCAGTCTCTGAGTCCACTTCTGTGAACCCTGCTGCAACCTCCATCCCCCTGTCTCTTCAGGACAAAGTCACTGGACCTGGATCTGATGAACAAGACATGCCCGTTGTGGACCAGACGACATTTGATCACCTAATGGCTCTATTCAGAGAGAGGAAGTCTGGGATAAATGGGTCCCCTTGCACCTCCGCTCCAGGTAATGGTGAGACTACTACCTCCTGCGCTAACAGTTCATCTGAAAGTGGAGTGCAGAGAAGAAGATGGGATCAAAGGTCTATGCAGACTACATCTAAAACGGCCATGAATAAAAAAAGATGTGATTTAAATTTGGAAATGGTTAAAGGGACATCATCTCTTGATGGTTCTACTTCAGTGAGGGGCGACCTTTTGTTCGGGGTGACTAAAGCCAAAGCAGTCTGTACCACATTACCTTATGCCAGCACTGCTGACCCCAGTGACCCACAACACCAGAGAAGTATAGACGCTCAGACCACCTTTGGAAACACTAGCCAGTCCAACCCTTGTCCCATTAACTGTGCCGTCATCAGCAGTAACCCAGGTCACATACTACATCCACCAGATAACACAGAGAACGACAGCCCTGGGGCTCATCAGTTGCCCATTAACGCCATCGTAACTGACAGGTCAAACCAGTTCATAGGTGGCAATAATGAAGAGGACCTCACCGAGGTGAACAGGGGTAATCTGGTCACTCACAGTTTCTCCTCTGCTGCAGAAATAAGCCCCAGTCACACTTCAGGAAGGTATGGTCAGTACAACCAAATGGCTTATGTCACCAATGGACAGTCAGGTTACTTTTCTTCTGAGGCTGTTGGAAGTTGCACAACACCAGGCAACCCTCCGGTACACACTGGGAGTTCATTTCATTGTGAAGGGTACCCTACTGGGGGGCTCTACTTCCCAAGCCAGATTCACCCAGAACAGGAAACAACCCAACAAAGTCTGCAATCATTTGAAAACAGTTTAGCAACTCAACCCCTCCCAGAATGGGTGATGCTGGGAATGCAGCAGCAGCAGCAGCAGCAGCAGTTTTTACTACAGCAGCAGCAGCAGCAGCAGCAGCAACTCATACAGCAGCATTACTCCTCATGGACAAGTACCTCCATGGCTGCTGGAAATGGCAACACGACCAATGAGGCTGCCTACGTAGGCGCCATGTCATTCACAACTCCAGCCAACATTTCACAAAATTTGTTTTCCGATTACGATTACAGACTCGCTCTAATGCAGAACAGCAACAACATAACAACACAGAACATTCCTCAGGTTTACCTCAACCCTCCAGGTATTTACTATCCTCCTGCCGCGAACGCTCAAGTCATGTCCCAGGCATCTGCAAACTCCTTTTTTGCCTCTGGCGGAGGATTTGTAACTGGTGCTCCCTCTATGATCAATAGCACTCCTCCATGAAACTACCTGTTAACCATATAAATAACAAGACCAAGTTATTTCTGCAGTACACCCGTTAAATACTGCTGTGTCTAGTAGACATGATTAAGTTTAGATATGTGGATTCATTATTAAGATGTCAAACAGCAGGTTATGTGCTACACTGAAGTGTGTGCGTGTGTGTTCACACACATTTATTTTAAATTAAGTTAAACTGATATTCTGTTGAAGTTGCAACAAGTTCAGGATATTGAAACTATTTCTTTCTTTACATATGAATGGTGACTTTGTAAACCTTTTCAAAAAAGCTAGTGTAGCTCTTTTTTTAACATTTCTAATGTAACATTTTCAGCAGATTGATTTTTGAAGTTTTATATTCATGTTTTGTTCATTTTAATAAAATCCCTGTAAAACACAGTTGTTGAATGTGAAATATATTTGAATATTTTCTCAATAAATTTAATTTTTTCTCTTTGACTTAACTTGTTTTGTGCTTGTTTTTTCATACACAAAATGTACTGTGGGAACAAGGATTGCATGTAATTGCGTCACTTATCGACATCGACAATAAGAATGATACAAGGGTATAAAATAAGGAGCATGTCTTTTGTTTGTCACTTGATTCCAGACAACTCGGTTTACTTCTATTCTGTGTGATGCAAATAAATCTGTGTGAACTGAAGAAACTTCAATCTCTGTCTTATGTTCTGTGGGTGTTCGTTACTGAGTTCCTCTTCATGAGAATCCTGTAGTATCTCACCACGAGTCAGATAGCAAACAGTAAGCCAGCTTTTTAGTATCAAGTGTAATATAAAGTTAAAGTCCAACAAGTTGATCACAGACCACAACACCAAATAAAAAAAGGTTATGTAACCTCACAGATTTGTCTCATTTCTTACCCCCACATGAAATCCCCCTGAGACATTGACAAAACCTAAACCTACATCAGAGTCCACTTAGCAGAACGCTGGAAACTTCAGTTCCTCATTTGTCTGGAACATCTCTGGTTTCAAAATAGATCAGATACATTTTCAAAAAATTTTTTTAATAAAAGCTAATACTTATCTAAGAAGGTTTTCCACCTAAAACACACTTGATTTAAACGTAGTTGTTGCTCTTTTTCTTAACTGTTCATCTATGAAGATGAAGACTTCCCAGATGTATGTCTTGGTAATTAACCAACCTCCTTATTCCTGTATGGCCCTTAATCTCAATCGCCACAGGAACGCATGTCATTGTCAAGGACGTATGTCCCACCAATGGATAGGCCCCGACCATGTGGTTAAATCAGTGTACGAGGGTACAAATGACATGAAGACCTCTAAACATATAACTTGTGTCCCTGCAGAGTTATTAGGGTTAGTATTCTCATTTAACTCCCATTTCAGAGGCACTCATAAAATATTTGATTGGTGTTGGGAAAACTTAAAGAATGTTCTGTTTTAGTCACTGAAAGCTAGGCAGCTGCATCCATCAAGTTTGTGACCTCGTTTTGAACCTTTTCCACAATAGCTATCTCAGCTGTTTTCTTTAGCATCTTCTAGTGACCTTTCATCAAGGGAGATAGTCAATTTGTTGTGCACGTCAGTATTTACGCATTCTTACCGAGGGGCTATGGTGTTAAGGATCGGGGCTGATTTGAGACCGTGACGTCTTCTCATATTAGGATAAGATGACATTTGACAGCGTTATCTGCAGTATATAATCCAGAGACATTCCATATATTTTTCACTATTTTTATATGTTTTGTGACATTTGAACTATATGTCTCAATACATTTTGATCTTGAGCAAAATAAACCCAAAGTGTGGTTCATTATTTTTTCCATACTGAAATACTTCTAATAATAATTCAAGCAAGTCAGTACAATTCTTGAATTGTTTTTCAAGGTTTTAACGAATTCCTCCAAATCAAGTCACGCTGTTCATTGAGACTTGGAAGGTCTAACCTCTGGATGTAGTATGCGGTCTTAGGTAACATTCTGTGAATATATGTGAATGTTCCTTTTCATGTACAAAAATGTCTGTTGTTGGTGAAGGATATTTCTAAAACACATATCAGTAATAGGGAGTAGGGAGGGAGGAGAGCATTTCTGGGGTATGTTTAGTTTCAAGGTCAGGTTGTCAAGTTTTGACTATCCTCCTCCATGTTTGGTATTTGCAGGAGCTTCAACATCATGCAAGATATGGCATCAAGGCCAGACCTCTGGGGGAAATTAATAGCAACTGATGTGAGGGAAATGCTTCTACCGAGGAGAAAGATTCCATGTACATGCTGTGAATCAGACCTTTTTTTAAAACAAGTCCTGGTTTCCTCATCCGTCATAGTTACAGTATATTGTTTGCTAATGTGGTGGAAAAACTATTTAATTGTACAGAGTGAGTCCTATATACTGAATACTGAAATAAGGAACATTGAGAAAAGAAGTTTGTTTTTTGTAGTATTTATTCTCTGCGCAGAGAAGGGTCAATCATCCCACTGAGTGCCTGTGTGCAGTCTAAGGCACATCTTATAAAGGATTAGTGCATAGGGAAAAGGAGTAAGATGAGTCCCCACAGAGTCATCTGTTTCTGCGATTAACTATCGCCAACCTACACATTCTGTGAGTAACTATCTCTAAGTGAACATTCTGTGAGTAACTATCTCTAAGTGAACATTCTGTGAGTTACTATCTCTAAGTGAACATTCTGTGATGCATAAACATTATACATATTGAGTAAGGCACAGAAGATATATAGTCTTGCTATTGAGTAAGGCACATAGGATAAGTCACAGTCAAAAAGTACTTAGTACACGGGAATTTTCGATCACACCAATTACAAAACTTCACTTACATTTTTACTGTTAGGATCTATGCCCAAACTTCCACTCAGGACTATTTTTAACTTGTGTGTATTGGCTACAACCTGTTGCTTGCTTAACCAATTTTACCAATCACTGAATGTGTGCTTTGCCTAATATAGAATGGATTATAGATTATGTATATAATTACAGAAGGAGAACAAAAAGTGTCCACATTAAGTGTGAATGTTGATGACTGGTGGGAAAAATACAAGTATAAGCACCCATTACAGAAGATATAAGAGAATCATTTAAGGCTTACTATTTTGTTCTGTTTTATTTTGTGAGATGTAAAAGTACACTGTTCTCACCAAGACTGAGTAAACTTGGTGGGTGAAGTGCAGATCAGCAAACAAATGTAACAAATGTCACAAAGCCAACATAACCAAAATATGCAGACCATTTGTCAGCCCTCTGTAGATAAGAACATGTATCACATTGTCTGTATCCTTGAGCTGAAATCAGAAAACCTGATGTCTGTATTTGTGAGATGACGGTAATGAAATACCCAAACACAGTGTCTGTTTTCTAGTTCCTGAGAATTCTCTATTGCTCGTAACCAAGAACCACCCCGTATGCTTACTGACTAAAACTACCAATCTATACAGTACACAATCCAGTGACTCCTTTACCTTAGACATCCCTCATGTACGCACTCTTGTTGGCAGAGCTGGTTTCAGGTACTATGCATCTTTTAAATGGAATGAAAGTGCTCAAACTATAGAGTCTGTCTGTCATCGGGATTTTCTACCTTCCCTTGCCTTGTTCAGGTCTGACTTCAGCTGTGAAAACAAAGCATAAAACAGCTTAATCAGGTAAAGTACAGGGTGGATATAATCACTAAAACACCAAGAGCAACAAAAACGTAGCAATCTCCCCCCAAAGAATGTCCCTGTGTGAGTCTCTAACATTCACCATTGTCTCACAGACAATGATCAAAGGTTTATTTTAGTGCCAGATGGGGAGGAACTTAATACTGAAACTTCAATTTACGACAGGACTGCTTTCACAGACCAGCACCCGTCTGATAGCGCCGACACCCCCACATTCCAGGGTGCAGCTGCGACCTTCATCAGGGAACAAAGTTTGGTGGGAAAATGAAGGAGGCAGCGTAAATCATAAGGGTTCTGATACTAACTCACTTGATTGTCTCCTTTGTTCCCATTAATTGCAGAGATATCATTTACTGCTTTATATCAGTCATTCATGAATTGCCTCCCGATGAATTAATTCATTCATTCATCATTGTATTTAGTTAATAGTTGTGTGTCATTAGTAGCTGAATAAACATTTCATTGATAAACAATTAGATTGGTACATTTCTAATTACTTGTGAGTGTTGTGGAAAATTGTGACTCAGTGAAACTAATAAAACACAGCTAAAGTAAGTGAAAGTATAATCATGAGCATCCATGGGCATAAAGATGTGGAATACTATTATAATGTGTTGGATCTGTAATGCAATTAAAACACATGTTTCCTAACAAAGTATAAGGTGAAGTGATTCCAGAATGTTTTAGTGTCATTTTAGGTGTTTTAAGTATATTTTGATTATAATTTAGATAACCATTTACCAATATTGTGAAATACAATCATTTTGGCCAGGATAATCGTGACATAAAATGTTCACATGTCCCATGCCTATAGGGGATGTGATGGAAATCTTGACTTTCGATGTCTTAAGCTGAAGGCTTTTTGAAGCTTCAATTTAAGGAGAGGCCAAGTTCCAGCAATACAAGAGATATAAAATGTAGTCACAATACAAAACCACCCTCAATTTGGAAGTTTACTGCTTTTCGAAGTGTATTTAACTAGTGCTGGATGTACAGAGATAGGATATATAAAAACATATGGTGTTTTCCCCTGCCAGGCTATACTTCTCAGTTGTCAGTAAGTTGTAGATGCGTACATAACTAATCAGAGGTCATGATGCAAACGGTCCAGGTCACACGCAGAACAGTCAGTTAGTGAGTCAGTCGCCTCTGATGTCTGCGGCTTAAGGCTTCGCTTATCTACCACGACAGTGTTGGTCCTTTAAAAAGCCTCCCAATGTGTATGTATGTTATGATTTAGGTGTTGAACTCTCTCCCTCTTTCCTAGATGAAGGATTTCAAGAAGAGAGACAGTATCACTCCATAGTCTTGGAGTCAGTCAGCCCTGAAGGAGAGGCCTCCTACTACTGTTGGGAACTTAAGTACTTGTTTTTGAAAAGCAACAGTACTTTTACTATATATGTACTATATACAATTTGTGTATAGCTTCAGAAAATGTATAAAGAGAGAGAATTGCTCTCTTAGTCTGAGTAGTCTAAGGTTGATTGAGCCTGCTTGCAAGTGCGACATTAAAGACTCTGTGAGATCTGTATTGCAGAATCCCTCCCTCAGTGGTCAGTTCCAAATTCAGATTGTGTTGATGGATTGCCTCCACACGGCTCTCAACATGGCGACATTAAATAAAAACTGAATACTTGCTCAGGTTAAATTGTTCACTTTGATTTGACTTGCTAAATGGAGTTAACTCAGCTTGTTTGACGTTCTCCTGGCTTGATGTTGCTTATGACATCAAGGGTTAAACAAAGCTGTGGTGTTAAGGTGGTCGGTGATTGATTGTCATCTAAATTAGGGGAGATAGGATCAGGACTATGAAGCTGCCCTTCAGAACAGAGCGAGGTTCCCGACCGACATGAGGTTCCTCCTCCAGTGATTTGTCCTAAGGTTTTATCCACTGTGAGGAGAGAGAAGGATTATCTACAGGGTTACAAGAAATAACATACGGCTAAACAAAATGTGTGAGCTCTGATCTCTGAGAAAGATAAAGAGAGATTGAAGCTTCTGTGTAGTCCCAGTGGATTTACTAAGGCTGAATATGAGTCTGTTTCATAAAGCAAAAAGGGGATTGGATTAGTTTATGTGTGACTTCTCACAGGCCTGTCATACTCTCTTCTTATGACACAACAAAGGCTTCACTAACAGAGATCTGTTAATCAATGTAAAATAGTTTCTCTCAACTAGGCAGAACTAACTCAGGATACAAATAGACAATATCAAGATTTAATTGAAAAGACTAAAACTATTTTCATCCACATATACTCCCTGACTGGTGTTGAAGAAACGTTTCTTTCAGGTCCAATTCTGTGGCTGGTTCAGATGAGTTTTATTCACTGCGCAGTGGAGAATTATATACAGTTTTACAGGAAATAACAGTTAAACAAAAGGTGTGGGTTAGGCTAAGCTTCTCAGGACAGTTAAAGGAGATTGAAAGTATTTCAGTCCAGGGAGCGAATTGGGTCTCGCAAGTCTGTAGTAGTGGATTTGCATGGGCTCAATACAGGTCTGATTACAAAGCAAAAAAAGTGATTGATGCATTGAGGTGTGACCTCTGGTCTGGATTCTCTTCACACGACATCAAAAGGTTTCACTAACAGAGGTTTGTTAATTAATGTAAAATAGTTTCCGTCTGCACAGAGGTTACTGAGAAAAACAGCACTGGAAGGAATACACAAAGACACTATGCACAGAATAGAAAACTAAAAGGTATAATTTGTTCTTCTATGCTGGTATTTGCAAGTCATGCAACAACTGAGAGGAGACAGCTAGAGAAAAAGTATACTTTTTACTCCTCTATATTTAAGTTACAAGTTACTCCGCAGATTCTGATCAGCAAAATATAATCAACAAATAAATTATTATGTTTTAATATAAGTTAAGAGACGGCTTAATTGAACCAAGTACAATGTGAAATGGGCCATTCTGCATCATGAGTACTTTTGGGATATTGATTTTGGAACTTTTGTTCTTTTATTTAAGTAAAACCATCTGAGTACTTCTTCCATCACTGACCTTAACCATCACAGCTATATGCCTAACAACTGTGGTGGAAAATTATTTCACCCGCTGTTGAGTCTTTTTAAGCTGAAATATAGAATGTCATCAAACAGAACTTGTCTTTAAAAGTATTTATTCTTGCAAGAGGCACAGTTATACAGAGTCACACAGAGTCTGTAGAAGTGTGAGCACCAGAGTTAAAGTCACAGTTATAAAGAGAGTGATCAAGGGTACTGTGTACTGGAACATCCTGTTTCAGGCCGTGCAGTTAAAGAAGTAAAATAAGTGCTTTATCTGTATAACAACAGACACAGATATATACGTTTTATCCTTAAGGCATAGGACATGTGAATATACAATAGGTACTTGTTATCCAACACGGTGAAGAAGAGGATATGTGTGCAGGCAGTCAGCTGCATGGATCACAAGTTACATGATGCAAGCTTATGATGGTTGGTTCATAAAAAGTTGTAAAAAAGATCTACTTATAAGAATATGAAATACTCATAAGAATATCAAATTTCCATTAAACAAACAGCAAGATACATTTGAGCACGTATGCTAATACAAAGGGTGAAGGTCTACTGAGTTCAGAGCAAAAGTACAAGCACTTAAGCATTTACACAATATACTAAGTAGAAATATAGTTTTAATTTACACAATATAATAAGTAGACATTTTCCATTACACAACCCTAACCCTAATTCTAAACTTTAAACCAAGTCTTAGCATTCAAAGAGTCATCGGAAGTGAGATGTCGTCACAGTGCAGAAATACCCTACGATGGTTTAAATCCAAAGTTATCCTCACACACACGCATACACACACACACACACACACACACACACACACACACACACACACACACACACACACACACACACACACGCAGCAAGACCTGTTGATTTGATTGGACACAGGTCTTGCGTTGCGCCGCTGTTCACTCCCTGCTGGTACAACCGAGGACAAACAAACAGTTGCATAATTCTGTCCACATTGTTCTTGAACACTACTTCACGGATTTCAGACTTCGACTCCCTCGACCCAGCACCAAAGAAACGGACGCACTAACTTTGTAACGGTAAGCTACCTACAAGCTAGTCTGTGTTTTTAGCTTGCTAACAAGTTGATTAGAATAGTGTCGATGACACATTGAACTCAAGCGTGTTAGTTTTGGTTGTTTAACGTCATCACAGCTCTACACGTGTTGGGTTAAATGACGACAGCAGGTGTAACGTATGTAAATTGTGGCAAAGTTTAGTTAAAAATTATAGATAGGCAACGTCACGGTTTAGATGTAATTCTTAGCCGTAATTGTGACTAACTTTTCTTATCTTAGTGTTGTTCGCTACCGACTGGGAGTGTCTTGTACAGCGTTTAACTCTGTGACACTGAAACAATAGTAAGCCACAATAATTAGTTAAGTCGCCAGATATCTGTTTATTGTTGGCCGTTAGTTCATGTCTTATTAAACGTTAGATTTAAACTTTTTTTAAAATCACTTTGGCAACCTAGTCATGCGGAGACCATCCCGTCTGTGTATTGTGATGTCGCAGCGCCATCTAGTGGTTGGTTTAATTTAGACAGTTTACGGTAATGGTGATACAGATTTAAGTAGGATTGGACACAAACAAATGGATACAAAACTAAATATTTCAAACAAATTGTCACATAATCATTGTAGACATTTTCATTGCCATACTGTTGCTAGGGCATCCGCTTTGGTCCACGTTTACTTCCGGTCAGCTGTTCGCATTAACAAACATTGCAACAGGAAATACAAAGGGGCCCATTTAGCATGTTTATGTTGTCAAGTTTGGAAAGGTCTATTTCAACAGTTTACAGTGTAGACTTTCAAAAGGTAAATAGATGGCTATATGCATACAACATTGGCTGTTTTTCATCATGAATGATACTACTAATAACAAATGGTAACAATTGTAACATTAGTTAGTTGTAATTGTCTTAACTCATTATGTAAAAGCCAGCAGTGTTGCCTTTGTTGTATACTAACATAAAAGTTTGTAATGTGATCATTAATGTTTTATTTTTTACAGTTGTAGTTTGATTTTGCAAAAATTGTGGAATTCGGTAAACTTAAGGTAAGCTTTGGTAAAGGGAATAGACTTTACATGATATACGTATTTTGTATGAAGTGAAGGTACTGATGTAGTTATGATGGTGGTGTAATTGCTGACCCTAAATTAAACTCATACTGTTTCTTCTCTTATATTTTCATTACTCAAGTATGTTTCAGAATGCTTTTATATATCCCTGTCCCTTTCTAATTTTGCTTCACTTTGTCATGCTATTTTAGAGGGAAAACTAAAATAGTCAAGGCATCTGAACACAAGCACACTCAAATGATATTGACTTACTGTAAACTCCAGCTTCCACTGTATGCAGGTGGTGATTCTACATCTGCAGCATGCAGCCGGGTGAAGCACAAAAAGGTATGTCTTTCGCTATCTGCATGTGGGCTACCATGCTAACTCCACTTTTTGCTAGCCGCGACAGCTAGTATTGTACAGTATTGTTTTCACCTCAAGTCCTGTGTGTGTAAATGTGGATTGGGAGAAACTGTCTGTGCAAGATGCTATTGTGAAACTTTACAGGTGTGTAGTTGAGATCAAAATGAAGAGTTTGAAGATGGCATGGGACGAGCACGGTGCCGTTTTTTTCAAGTTTTTTTTTTTTAGGGGGGGTAGGAGCATTTGGGTAGGGGCCAAATCCCCCTGGCCTGATTTGGCGTTGTTATCCCGTCTCTAGTTGGTTTCTAGTCTGTAACTAAGTTTGTCTGATGCAATCTCTGTTTGTAGGAGTCCCTACCAGAAGCCAGATGTTCAATTCTCTGAGGGTGTATCTGAACAACAAGAACAGACTGCAACCCATCATTGGTCTGTTTGTTGAAACAACTCCCTATATTTGTGTGTGTGTGTATCATGTGTATATTGAAATGATTTGTCATTCTATGTACCTTCAGGCCTGGGCAGCATTATAGAATGCGTGAAGGCGGGTACACAACACAGAGAAGTGTTATACCTGTGTGAAGTGTGTCTGTGTCGACTTAGTAAAGCCGACATGCGGAACCACATCATGGGAAGCCTCCACAGATACAACTACATTGTGAGTAGTACTGTAAAATAAGTCCCGATGGCATGTTTTTGTGCTGCCTTAGATTGTAGTTTATTCACAGGTGTTGTTTCTGCTTGACAGAAAGCCTGGCACCCCCACTTAGTGTCTGAATGGAAGGAGATGTCGGACCTGTCTAAACTGGCCTGGCCACTGATGGAGATGGCCACGGTACTTGAGGGAAAAGAGGGACCTGGAGAAGTCCAGGTATGATATTTTAACTTTGTATGTGTTGGTTTGTAGTTCCAAACAGTACAGGTGTACTCATATCTCTTTACACCTTTTTATATTCAGTGGTTAGAGGTTGACGATGCTGTATACCAAAAGATGGCAACACGCAGTGAAAGTGCGGGTCAGTGACTATTCACTTGTTTAGAACAGTGGTTCTCTATCCCTCTCCACCCCTTCAATCCCACCCTCCTGTCTTCTCATAAAAGTATTTTCATATGTACATGTTCATCAGTCGCTTTCTCTTTTTAACACGACAGCAGTAACTCTGATAACACTCTTAAAAGATGGACATGGTCAGGGTGAACCTGAGAGACAGTCATCTGTGCAGCTGGAGCGCTATCCCATTCAACCGCAGAGGATGGTATTGGTCTCCCAGAACCGAGAAGGACGGTCCAAGAACTCCCTCAAGACCTCAGCGGAGACAAACAAAACTTTTATCGAGTCAGAAGGCTGGTTAAAGGACACATCGCCTGAACCCTCTGTTCTGTCAGAGAACAGCTTTCTTGACGGCTTCACGGGAACCAAGCCTCTCATTGGTGAGCACAGATGGAACAGACAGAACAGCAACAGGTGCTAGAAAATGCAGAAACTTATTTTAGCACGATTTAAAAGTACACATTTATAATCGATTGTAGGATAAGACATTTCTGCACATATGGATTTTTGTGATGCACTGAAGCTGTTGTCGTTATTTGCACCATAAACTAAAATAACTGTTGGACATCAGTAATTCACAGTGGTGAGAATTCAACTGACTACAGTAGTGTTACTGCGTATATTATGGTGTTAGATCACTTTAAGGAGTAGTTCAACAACATTTTGGGAAATATTCATATTCTAGATGAGAAGATCAATACCAACTTCATGTCTGTATGATTTAATATGTAGTTTTATATCTTATTTCTTGACTGGGACTAGAGGCGTACATGGGTCTGCTTTGACTATTCAATATATTTTATCCCCATAAAATAGCCAATTGATGTTTTTACACAAATATTTTTGTATGGATTGAACAAATCAAAGAGGTAAAACATGTTTTGTAGTTCGCTTTAGTGATGCTGGTTGATGGATTTTGTTATTTTTGTGGACATAGCCATGCCGCTTGTTTCCAGTCTTTGTGCTTAGCTAACCAGCCTAAGGCTCCATATTTATTGTACAGCCCTGAGAGTGGTGTTGATCATATCTAACTCATGGCAAGGGCGCACAATCCAACCGTTGCTTTAAAAGAAGCTGCTTATACATGTTTGCACCAGGTCTTTTCCGCGTGGTTGAATGTAGAAGTGAAGATGGCCACACGTACTGTTTCTTATGTCACTGCTGCCGCATCCGATCCAACAAAAAGGACATCATTGATCATCTGACCAAATCCTCCCATCTTGTGAACTACTTGGTCAGTTTGTTTTGAATCAGTAATTTAAATCATCAAGAACAATAAATACGTCACCACTCCGCATCCAAAGGCTGTAGAGAACATGCAAGGGTTTACTTTTAAGTTCCCTGAAAACGTCTGTGTTTAGATGGAAATTCATCCTGAGGAGGTGGAGGTAATGATGGCAGATATTAATGACAACTATCCGCTCCTCCAATCACTGGCCAAGAGAGTGGAGCGAGAGGAGGGCAGAGGAGAGCTGAAGGTATCCGATTTACTTTTAAGTACAGATCATCCTGCTCACCTGGGTGTAAGTGAGGAGTTCACTTGCTCTCATCTGTCCATCAAAAATTTTTTCAAACGTCTCATGTTTCCAGGTGGTAAACGCACCAGAATCCCTGTGTAGACTACTGACGGGCAAAAGCTACCACTGGTGTAAGTACCAATGCATTCCCATCTACTGTTTTCTTGTTTGGCCATAAACCAATTCACCTCTTTAGCTCCAACTCTCTGCTCATGATGAGTGATTTGTGATGTAAGTCAACACTTCATTGAGGATCTGCCCTGCAGCAATCACCCAAATCCAAGGTGACCACAGCCTCTGTTCTCCACCACGGAGCAAAGTAGATACTTTTACAGCCATCTTTTATAGTATAGGGAGGAGTGAGTTTTAGAGGAGCAGTTTATACTTTGAGTTTAACTTCACTACCTTCTATCTTCTCCATTCTTTGTAGTTATCTTTATGCAGCTGTAGTCTCTTATTTTACCTGTGTTCAACTACATCAATGTTTCTTTTTCAGCATTTAAACACACTATTTTGAACTCCTTACTTATTCTTTCATCCAGTGCATTTTTAGTGCAAAGACTTATGGAAGTGTTGTATACCCTTTGTGTTGTTTTCTTCTTTTACAGGCATAAAGATGCTGTGTAATAGATGGGCACATACTGACATCCAAAAGCAGAAAATAGCCGTCAAAGGTTTGTGTCTTCGGAAGCAACAGTTCCTTCGAAGGGGATGAAAACTCTGTTCTGTCTTTCAGCAATTCAACATTTTTAGTAATTTTCTTGTTGTTTTTCAAGTTCTGCGGGTCGAATTTACACTTTGTCTTTAAAGGGCCAAGTGTGAACAAGACTTCAAATGAAGTCATGCCAGAGAAATGTGCCGCGCCGCTGTCACAGTGGCCA
The DNA here is from genome assembly GCF_023349555.1 of Cebidichthys violaceus. Lineage (NCBI taxonomy): Eukaryota > Metazoa > Chordata > Actinopteri > Perciformes > Stichaeidae > Cebidichthys > Cebidichthys violaceus. Next base: position 1,755,609 of record NW_027176617.1, on the reverse strand, counting down.
AAAACGTTGCCAGCTAAGAGGAAAAGGATGAAACGGACTAATCCTGTGTTCAATGTAAGCCTGCCTCTCACCAGAGGTGCAATGCTGCTGGAGAGGACCTCTTTCAGCAAGGACCGCCTCCCTGTGTCTTCTGCTTACTCCCCTTCATTCGACTTAGAGCTCACTCCCTTGCCAGGGTCCCAGTCAGAGGGCTGTGAGTTGGACTATGATGCGGGATCGTTTGAAACTGACCTCACTGAACACACCTCACAACATCAGCACGGCCTCTATGGTGGAGATGCAGATGCCGGTCAATACATGGAACCAGAAAGAAACTTCACGGTCGCTCTGAATCAGGAGGTGGATGGTTATTTCAATGACAATGAACACTTCAACCGGTCAGAAGACTCAACTGCAACGAAACACCAAAAGGTTTATGGGGAAAATAACTGCACCAGACAACATGGTTATCAAGAAAGATCAAGTGAGAGGTTTTACAACGAAGGCCCACAGACACAGACCGAGTGGCCGTCACCTGCTGTCTCCCACACTCAGGACATGTCCTCTTATAACTCTCACTATGGAGGAGAGACGAGCTGCACTGACCAGTGGTACAATTCAGCTTCACAGAGGAACATCGGCACAAGAGCGTCAGGAGAAGGACACGAGATGAACTCTGATGTTATGACACAACACTATTACTACCAACAACTCCAACAAAATCCGTCCATGGCACAAGGTCATGCAGGTCTTCTGGCTGGTGGTGCGGGACAACCCAGTTATTCTGGTGAATATGCTGCTCATTCAGGTGCTGCTTGGATCAACAGTCATCCTTGCTTAGGAGGTCCCTTTGCTCACTGGGGCAGCATTGCACCGCAGCCTGCCACACCGTTTCATGTGATTGAACAGAGACGATTGCCAGCATACACAGGAGTTCACTATTGGTCATGATTTGATGATTTCTGGAAGCTCAAAATTGAGCAAACCCATTTATATTTGCATAGCAAAAGTTTAATTCTGCTTATGTTGCCACACTGAAGGGACTGGTGTCCCCGTGTGATGAAGTCACACTCTGATGCTCTAGCTCGGTTTCTAATTGTGCCGTGCCATATTTTTATGTTCCTCTAAAAGAAATGGTCTCTGTCAGAAATGGGAACCTCCTAATGGACGGATGTTCCTCCTGTAGTGATACAACCTTCATAGCCTCTGAGGTCTGTGTGCTTTGGTCCCTTTCATTCTCAACGTTATTCATATGACAATGTATTTTTTTACATTTTGCTTTTGTGTTAAACTTATGTTGATTTTGCATTTTCTTTCATCCAATTTAAAAAAACGGATACGAATGTATACATCCAAACTGAAACAAGCCTAGATTGTGACATATTTTCTATCTGTCAAAATTAAGGATATTGATGATGATGATGATGATGATAGCCAATGTTTTTGTTATTTGAGAATAATAATATTAATATTGTATAGGTTCAGAGCAACAACAGGGAAAATCTAAAGGTTTCAGATCACACTGAGGTTCTGGTTTATAGTTGTCACTAAATTAACAATATATGTTAAACTTCAATTAATACTTATACTAATATCTGCATTTTCTATTTCTTTTGGACCTTTGTCAATGCGTTATGTACAAGCTGTCTGAATAACTTTAAATTCGTTAAAGCTTTGATGGCCTTCTTTAGGTTTGTGCTTGTGTGTATTTTCTCAGTTTCTTTTGGATGACCTGTGGTGCAATGTTTTGTGAACGTCTAAGGATTTGCTGTCTCATGATTTGAAATGTTTAAATGTAAGATTTGAAATCAAACATTACACTATGAAGGGTGGGGAAAGTTAGCTGTAGGATAGATTTAAGCCTTTGTGTACATATCTGCAAAATCTCAACGCAGTCAATTCAACAAAGAATTTCGTTCTCAGACATGAGTGGGAACCACAAACGTGTACACCCAATAACCAGTGGTCAATGTGCTACAAAACCAGTAGCCCTACAATAAACTAGCAATAATCACACAAAAACTAACGCTATTCTGTTAAGTTAAATTAACTCATTGGATAACCCTGATAATGAATATGTTTTGAAATTATATCAGCAGCCTGTTATCACATAAACACGTGAAATGACCACGACTTTTTTAAACAACGCTCATTCATATTATAAATAGCTGCCAGTTGGATTATCTTAACCACATCTGTAAATTCCGCTGGACATGAACGCCGCATGCGGAAGCAGCTCCTGCAGGCTGCGTTCAAGGGTTGTGGTTTGTCTCGAGCTGAACCTGAAAGGCAGCTACACCTCAATTCTAGTTCGCGTTAACAAACCAGTCTTTGCATAGGGGAGGTAGCGTATTACATGTAATTTGGATGGGGCTCAAATGCATGTAACGTTGGTGACTGGCTAATTAGCTGTAGACAACACATCTGGGAGAAACCGTAAAGCCTCTCCCAGTGTCGTAGATCTAATCTACTCCCGTCAAGATGTCAGCTTTCTCTGAGGCGGCTCTAGAAAAGAAACTGTCCGAGCTCAGCAACTCGCAGCAAAGTGTGCAGACGTTGTCGTTGTGGCTCATTCATCACAGAAAACACTCGAGGACCATTGTAGGTGTTTGGATCAGCGAACTGAAGAAAGGTAAGGTCGACAAAAGCTAACAGTTTAGCTAGTTCCCCCATAATAAAGACACTAATAAGTTAAGTTGAGTGTAGCCTCTGGCTGCAGGAGCTGGCTAGCTGTGGCTAAAGCGTTATTAATGTCCAGCTAACGTTATCATAGCTCACTTTAAAGCTATTAGGCATGGTATCGTTGTTAGCTCAGTTACTGCTAACGCTAGCCACGTTAGCACTGGTAAACAAGATGACAGCACACATAGTTCATCCCTGATACAAGGCCTCCATAAGATACCTCACGGTCATGGGTGACCTCCTTAAATGTAGACATTAAAAGCCCTTAATTCTGTTAACTGCAGCACCACGTGGCAGACTGATGTTAGTGATTAGCTGGTGAACATGGAGCATTTAGCAGCTGAAGAGCCCAACGAGTTGGGAGACCAAATCAGAGCATCCAGGTGTTCAGTGCCATAACTCCACGTTTATGCTGATGTTGCTCCACATCTGTGGTTTGTGGAAGTAGCTTTGAAAGGTGATAATATATCAATGCTGTGTTTACAGCTTGTTCTACTGCCACCAAGTGTACAACAAATCAATTCATACAGCTTATAGGTTATAATTGATAGATTTATTACAAGAAAATAAAAGACAGTTTGCGAACAACTACACAATTTGAAAGGCGTAGTGATGCACCTACTGAGAATCATCACATAACTGCAGCTCCCCTCAACTCTACGAGTCTTTCTAGTGAGGTTCAGCTCATTGTTTCGCTTTAATAGCACTGTTTTTGGACGCAGCAGTCAGCTGTTTTGAATGAAAAGTGTCTAAAAGCCCCACTGTACACGACCTGCTTACCAATTCACAGCAGCCAGACACAGTTGGGGGCTCGCTGGTGAACATGGTGGATCATTTAACAGATGAGATAGATTTCTCTTAGGACTAAAAGAAAGAGGTTATTGGACTCACCTTTGCTAAACACGACTCCAAATGAAGGATACCGTTGCTCTGTAACCACTGGATGTGTGAGTAGTTCGCCATATCAACTTAGACGTGGTTATATGTCAATGCTCAAGTTCACAACTTATTTGTGATGCTCCCAAGTGGCCCAAAAAAAAATCAGTTGTTGCATTATTATTAGGTTCATGTTCACCCTACATCGACATCATTTATCTGTGAGTTAAACACTGAACACCAGAAATAGGTCAGTCACGTGGGATAGCTGATTGCCAATCAATAACTTTAACCTCAAATTCATGTGGCCAATGATGCTCCTTCTACTCAGTAACGTATTCTAGCTTCTGCTGTTTGTCGCTGCTGGAATGGACTTGCATTTCTTCTGGGATGTAAGAAAACTTAAGCTAGATCAAAGGTGGTTTCTCAATCATTTTTATTTCTTAATTTCTTTCTCACTCGTTCGTTCTACTCTCGAGCACTGACACACACATTTTTACTAAAGTTTAACGTGTCTTTTGATCCCCCAAAGGCTTCAAGTGTTCCACTGACACTGTTAAGGATACAAGATACACTGAAGTTCAGTCAGTGTAATACTTAAAGGCTTAGCCAGCAGTTAGCGTAAAAGAAAATAATATATATACTACATTACTGTGTACTAATACCTTGACATTGACACATGACCATTTTGATTTTCTTGTAAATACATATCTCCATCAAGCAGTTAAAACTAAGGTTGGTAATCTTAAGAAAATAGCAAGAGTACGCTAGGTTTTTAAAATTATCCAACCGAAAAAAACAGCCCAGTGTTGCCAACTCTTTTCCAATGAAAGTAGCTTATTGGATGGGTTTATTACAGTCCTGCGACAGCCGCAGATATTGTTTTTTTTAAAAAAAAATGAATTTCTTGCTGTTGGGATGTGAATAGAATTTCAACAAAAATATCACAAATGTTTTGTAAGATTACCAACCCTACCTTTTAAGGCAGCAACACGCTTTATTTTTCTTATTTCTTTGAGAGTCACTGAATAATAAAGTCCTGTGATTTGCAATATCAATTCGATATTCAATATATCATTTTATTTTTGGGTTATTGTCACTATAATAGGTTTATAAATCACCACAGAATTTGAAACACTTCTTTCACTGCAGAAAAAATGATCCTGAATGTGTTGAACATTGCTGTGTAACTGTAATGTAAGGATGTCCTATAGATTTATAACAAGTTATTATTTTGCATCAAGGTGCCATTCAAAGCATGTCAAATGGAACGTTAAATCCTCCCATCGATTACTGTAAGCAGACTTATCCACATTGAATCATTACAGTTGAAGTTAGTGTGTTCACAAATGTATTTAGTAGATGCAGTTACAGTACAAGTATATAATTGATTTTTTGTGAATATGTTTTAAAATTCGTTTGAAAAAGCATCTTGTATGGATGTCTGGTATTACTGTAGTTGGAGCTATTACTGGCCCACTTTTCCTTTTAGGGTGCTATTCACCAGCCTAATGATATCTCAGGAGCTTGTTGTATTTTCGGAGTGTGTCTGAGGACCTAAAGGAGTGTGCAGTGTTAATAGCAATGGGGACAGTGATGGCACAGTTCTCTTGAGCTTTACGCTCAGCTCAGTGTTGACTATCGCCGTTCCAAAAACAACAAAGAGATATGCACCATTATAATGTGACTGTGCTATGGGGAACATGTTGGTGGATAAAACCCAAATGGAAAATACATACACAACAAGCCGTGTGGTTAGAGTGAAGAAAATACAAATTACATGTGAAACAACCTGTCTCTGTATGTAGTTAATATATAGTGAAGATTGAACGGTTGTTACTGGACAGATTTTGTTCTTAGCTGTGACTGATCGCTGTGAGTGTGAGGTGATGTGCTGGGTTTGATACATAGAAGAGTAAGTTAAATATACAATAGTCTGGCTTGGTGGGAAAAACATGGCGTTGTATTTACAATTTGGTATTTTCTTTTTGTAATCATTTCATGAAGAATGAAATCAATTATCTGTAGTTTTTAGCAGGGTATTTGACCTACCGCTGTGCTTAAAGTTCAGTTGTGTAAATCATTACCAAAGGCCTCACTTTATTATGTGTGTGTGTGTTTGAATGCAGCTCAAGTATCACGCAAGCTGACCTTCGTTTACTTGGCCAATGACGTCATTCAGAACAGCAAGAAGAAAGGACCAGAGTTCACACAGGACTTTGCACCAGTCATTGTTGATGCATTCAAACATGTGTACAGGTCAGATTTTCTACGTAATTTAGGACTGTGTAATGTGTGTGTTTTGAATTGTTTGTCTGTTGTTTAAGTACAGGGTCAAGAGGGTTACTTTTAAAAACCTCAATACCAAATGTACCAATTTAGACAGGAGAAAAGACAAATGCAGAAATATCGCCATCATTTTGAAAAGCAGAATATAATATACAACATCACTTTGTGATGGCTTGCACTGTACTCTGATGATGTTCTCTTTTTCTGCTTTACATACAAAATAACGGCAAAAATTCCACCCAATGAAAGCAGTTTTTCCACTAAGTTAGAGGCCATTCTGTGAGACTAGTGTTGTAATGTGTGCACATGTGCATGGTACTAGTACAATGTTCTGTATTTTAAGATGCGTTTTGAAATTGTAATCCCCGTTTTACTAAATGTATCAGTAATCTGATCAAATTTTTGTTTCATAATTATGTAATGCTGTTCCAGGTATTCTGTCACTCCTCAAGCCTGATTAAGTAGTGACTGTTTTAATATATTGACACACAACTTTGACTTCAAAATTAACAATACAAGAACTTGTAGTCAGATTTATGCAAGAGTGATTTTAGAAACACTCGAGAATTGCACCTTAATATGTGATTTATATCTCTGGGACCACCTGATGGGAATAACCATAAATTAAGAAGAATTTATCTAATTTAACTCCTGTATTGTCCAGCCCAAATGTCAGCTGTATTTCATTCTGTCGCATCGTCCTGTCTTGTGTTTTCCTGTCCAGAGATGGCGAGGAGGGCTGTAAGAAGCAGTTGGGTCGGGTTTTGTCCATCTGGCAGGAGAGAGCTGTGTACGAGAACAACCTGCTGGATCAGCTCTCACAAGTCCTTTGTAAGTTCACACCAACACTAACGCTACTTAATACCAGTGTTGGGCGCGTTACTGAAGTGCTGAAGGGATTACAGTTATTAATCCAAGTAATGCTGCTTTACTGCATTGCCAGAACGGAATTATTTGTCGGGTAAGTTCATGTTACAATGACGTGAAAGTAGGTTGGTTTGCATCTTTGCATCGCGTTAAACTTCTGTGAACTTTCAGGCAAATGTGAGGCTGAGGCGTAGCCTACGTTTTCCTCTTATGACAGAGGCCTGTTACTTTGACAACATTGCCTGTTTTAGTGTGTGGTCGAAATGCATCTTAGAGATAGCTCCACCTCTTTAAGAAAAAAAAAAAGATGATTCATTCATGAAGCCCAAATTCGTCTGTGCGGCACTTTCAGTGAATTTATTAATTTACTTACTGTGCAAGCGTCAAGTTCCCGCCACCAGTTCTTAATGTGTGTTGTCGTCAATCATTTTAGTAATATTTATCAAACACTGATGACGCCAACCCCCCCCCCCCCCCCCCCGTACTCTACAGGAACACAACGTCTCAGCTGAGCGTGCACTTAATTACATGTTTGTATAGAGCATGTGGGGGGCGGGACTGATACAGACAGATGGCACGGTTCTCTGTCATCATGCTCGCATTGTTTTAAGTGGATGCTAGTGGTCGTAAGAAGTACATGCATAGTTATACTTATTAGAGTCAAAAATGAATATAATAAAGTACCTGGCTGTTTGGCTGGCAGCTGACGCTTATGGAAAGCTCTCTTTGTCTTTTTTTTTTTAAACCCTAGATGGAGAAAAGAAGGCTAAGAAGAGGTCGTATGAGGAGATCCGACCAGACGATGAGGACTTTGCTTCCCAGAGTTCCCCAGCTGAGCCCCCACAGGTGATTACCTAAACAAACGGTGTCGCCATAAATACAGGGAGCTAATGAAATATCCTCTGAACCATGTAGAGGAACCTTTTAATGATGCTTCTTACAGCGGACACAGCTGCCTCTGGATGGATTTGTATCGCAATGCTTCCTTTCTCTGCTGCCTCTAATATTGCTCATACTTGACACATACTCATGTTAATTCCTAAATCTACCATACTTTCTTAACCTCTCTCCTTCCTTTACTCCTCCTCTCACCTCCCTCCCCTGCTTCTTATCCTCTCTTTACCTCAGACAGCGGAGTTAATCCGAGCTCTTCAGGAGCTGGAAAATGCTGCCTCTGGCGACTCAGTGCTGCGTCAGCGCATCTCATCCCTTCCTGCTGAGGTGCAAGACACGTCGCTGCTTCACAGGATCACAGGTAGGAGGCAGGAGGCAGGACACGGCACACTATTGTACACACACGTATGTTCCACTGTGGAGCAGTAATTTGGTCAAAATTTTACTCCCCTTTTTGCCCTTCTCATACCTCATTTGTTCTCATTGCCCAACTATCCCTCAACAGTAGATGATTTTTCTAAATATTCCAAAATGGTTCACTGGCCCGTAAAAATGTTGCAATGATCTATATGGAAAACCTTATCTTCTGGAGGCTGAGACAACCCGTCCACGTCATGTAACCACTTTGACATACTGTACATTAAAGAGCATACCGAGCGTAGCTCCCTTGCCTTCACTACAAAAACAAAAACATTACAAAGAAACCGAAGTGCCTTTGAGCAGGACACGGAAACTACAAAGATAAAAATGGCTACCATGTAGCATAGGAAACCATGTTTGATTTGCCAGTGAGTACGCAGTAGTTCTTTACGTTGTACTAGTATTGATGGATAACTGAATGGCCTCCAGCTGAACCCTCTAGACTGGTTATGCTCTCTGTGTGTTCTCTGTGCTTCAGATAAGGAGTCGGGGGAGCGTCTCTCCCGGCTGGTGGAGGAAGCCTGCATGTTGCTAGCGGACTACAGTGGCCGCTTGGCGGCAGAGATTGATGACAGGAGGCAACTCACACGCACACTTACGGTCTTCCTGCAAAGCCAGAAGGACGGGCTGACCCAGAACGAGCAGAAACTAGAAGTGCGTAAATCACTTTTTTTTCTTTGGATTACTGTGTGTCTTTTGTCCACCTCACCTTTGTGCCATCATTATTGTTTTTCTCATGTTCATCTGCGTGTGCTCAGGCTTCTTTTGAATAACCGTTTGTTTTCATGTATTTCAGCATGTTGCATACTTCTGCAGAGTGCCTGTCATGTTGCTGAGTCAGACTGTAGATTCTAATTTGATTGTCAGCCCTTACAAACAGGAGAGATACACTTGAACTCACTGTAAGATTTTCACTGTAAGGAGATGCTTCTTCTTTTAGCCTCTGTCATTTAACCCGGTTCAATTTTTACTCAATGTATACTTCCTTCTCTTAAGGTAAGTATCGACCAAAACACTTGATCATGAAAAACTCAACTACATATTTTCTTTTTTGTGGTGACAATAACTGTCCAGCCTTTTATCCACAGGATGCCAAGAGGATAAAGTATTTCACATTTGTATCTTCACTCAGTCAAGTCTTTTGTAATAAAAAACAAAAAAACTGAAAATAAAGAATAAAACTGATTTTGTGAGTGCTTTTATTTTGCGGTTACATTTGCAGCTCCTGGTAGAGATGGTCTATAATATCAGTATTTATTGTTTTTCTAGTATTGACACAGTAAATGTTATCTACACACTCAAGTTTAAATTGAGCTCAATTCAATAAAAAATCAAATCACTCAAATAGAGGAAAACTTATGATGTTATTACAGGTCAAAACAAAGAAGGTTTTAGAAATCTTGTTACAGGGCAGGATTCTTTTGCCTGTTTTTGTCAGTATTGGTGACATGATTATTAATGGAAACTAATGTCATTTTTGCACTGTGACTCACACTAAATTTGGTGAGGAAATGTGTTTTCAAGCACATCACACCTACATGCATCAGCTGTAAATGTAAACATTAAACACATGCATGCAACAGATATGACACATTTGAGTGACACTACATGTTACTGTGTCTTTAAGAAGTAAAATATAAATATATATTTGTTGGTTGTCTTGAACAGAGAGTAAAATAAACTTAAACACTTGAACCCTCTTTGCTTTGTGTATTGGGGGAAGAAAGCTAGTCTCTATTTTGATGATCTTACACAAGTTTCATAGATGGAGGTGAAAGTAAACCATGTAGCAAGTTGGTCATGAAGCTGTTTTTAAATCTCATCAAATGCAGGTGTTTTGAAAGAGTTAGATGGGATGCAAGCTTAATGGCTAAAAAAATGTGTTTAACATGCTCACACAACTTTTAGTTTTTTCAAATTCCACTTAACTGTGAAGGACAACACATGTTTGATGTATTTGACAGGAAATCCAAACTTTGTCATTAAACTTAAATTAGACCTTTAACTAACACCACATTCTGTTTTACACAATGCAATACAAAGTTATCATATTAATGACATAACCTTATTTCTATTTTTTTTAACGGTCTTCATATCCTTTTTATTCACATTTTCCAATTACATGATGTCAATCCCTAATAACTGTCCGCTTTCCACAAGTTGAGGCTTTTGGGACTGAAAAAGCACAATGTCACTCATTCAATCTATGAGATATTTGAGCTCTGATGAACCTTTTCTGCTGTGGACATTTTCAGGAATACAAACGCAAACTGGCGAGGGTGACCCAGGTCCGGAAGGAGCTGCGTGCGCGTCTGAACAATCTTCCAGGAGGACTCTACAACTCTTCCAAATGACTCAAGTTTCACCTCCTGACCGATTAACCTGACCCTCCTGCTTCTGCAACATCTCAACCTGTCTCTTAGACATTTGATCAGTGACTTTGCCATATTCTTGGTTTTGGAACGTGTCTGTGTGGTGACCTGTCGTTCTCATTCTGTCTTTAACATATTATTTATCCACATGGCTTTTATGAACAGAGTGTCTTCTTTTTCTGTCTGTAAGTTCATATCTTTGTGCCGTATGTTATCAGTACATTGAAAATTAAGATTCATTCTCGTCAGACAACAAGTCCCTCTTGGTTTGGTCCCTTGAAAGTGGCATCGGTGATGCTGGTGTGATATTTTTGTATTTATAGTGACTTAAGATAATGCACCAGAGAATACCCCCCTAGTGATCATTTATAATATTTTTCAGTGTTTTGGATTGTTTTCACAAGTTTATTTTACTAGTCTATATCTGTAAATTCATCTGTCTAACTCTTGGTTGTATATCGTTGTTTTTATGCAGTGTGATAATGGCCTCTGAAGAGAACGGTACAATTTAGGAAACCATATTCTGAAGCGGAGCTGTAAGCCATGTCCCTGAAAGCAAACCAAAATGTGTAATTATCATTTACGTAAAGCCTCTTTCTGAGAGGGGTTTGTAAGTCATGGTTCAATGTACATATTGAAATTTGCATGTAAATATGATGGGAATTATACCTGTAAATGATTTGTATCCATGTCGACATGGCTTGTGGTGAAATGGTCATTCAGACAAATTACTGCGGTATCTCTCTGTAGTCTAAAGCTGCTCAGACCTCCACTGTACTGAAATAATGACTGAAGGGGCCGGTTGTCTTGTTCACTGTATCACACACTGCTTCATAGATTTATCCTTAACTCTACTGAATGCTGTGCAGATGCCTCACACAGCTTGATAGGTGCCCCTTTCCAAAGCCAGACTTAAGCTGTTGTTTTTGTACATTTGAAGCAAATTCTTCTTCGAACCAAATAAACAGAAAATGTACAAATCTTTGCAGTCCTGTCTGCAGTGTACAGTATGTAGCCACTCAATATGATCGCATGTGTCGATCCTGGCCAGCAGGGGGCATGAACGGACGTCCATTAATAGTCACGGAACTAAAACGACGTCGCGCATGTTTCCGACGGAGAGATGTGCACAAACACAGGAAGTAACCATGGGCAGCAGCATTTTTGATCAATTTCGTCGCTTGATGAATACAGAAACAGCTGAAGATCATACAATATATGCAGTATAAACCACATAAACGCTAATTTACAAGTGTTGGCAAGATAAAATTGCGCGAATGGCTAGCTAACTCCCAGTAACGTCACGTTAGCTAAGCTACCAACTAGCGTTAGCTTGGTTGCATTCGCTAGCCAGTTATGATAAACGTTTGCTGAGCTAACGAAGACAACGTTAACACTAGCCGTAAAACATCCAACAATGGACAATTTCGAAACACCATACGAAGAGGAGTCTGCATTTGTTGAATGCACGGTAAGCTAGCATGCAATAGTAAGCTAGTGTTTACACTCAGGTCTACCTAGGTTAGCTGTAGCTAATGCAGCAGATTCACCTTTGTGGTTATTGTTGTGGCTGTAGTTTGTGTTGCTATTGACTGGTACTGCTAAACACATGTTTCTAATATTGTATTCACCTCATTTACAGCTATATCTGCTTTAGTTGGGCTATGTGCATTGCATGATATATCTGGCAGCATATCATGCCATCATACGCAGCTGTGATATTGATTGATTTATGTTTTCTTTCTTTGAACCCAGGTCTGTGAGAAATTCATGAGGGGTGAAACCTTGTACAAGATACACCTGACTACACCGGGACATATAAAGGTACACAGCACAGTTTACTGGCGCAGAGAGCTGCACGGTCCGTGTAAATCTTGTTGATTTGAATGCAGCTTAAACACCCAGTGATAAACTAATAAGTTAGTGGCAGTAAGCACTTTTTTTCTGTGACTTGTGTTTGTTCCATGGCCTCTTTTTATTCAGTCACAGGTCTTCCACAGGTCCAAGATAAAACTCACAGCAGGAAACAAGGAGCATCCTAAAGTGATATTACACTATCTTTCCAATCCATCAGCAACATCTGGGGACTTCTTTTTTTCAAGACCTCTCAGACAGTCTTGTATTTTCATGTGTTGCCTGCTGGTGTATCCCGTGACCTGACTTACTTCTGTTATGCCAGCCAAACCCCAACTGAATAAGTGTAAACTGTTCAGTCCCTTCTTTAGCAACCAGCAAACAGGGCAAATTAATGCTTACCAGCATTTGTCTTTGACCATTATGAAGACTTTGTCCAGGTCATTTTGGAGGAGTGCGGTGTCTTTGTAGAGTGCACCTTGCAGTAAGTTATTGGCACATAAGAAAGCAGTCAGACTGACTAATACGACTTGATCTGCATTTCTGTTATTTTGTCTCAAATCATCACATCTGGACGATTGTGATGGACACAACTTTTTTTTTACAAAAGCAGCAGGTTTCCTGTTTTTGAAAAACGTGCTTTGCGTCACAAAATGTCTCCTTTTGATTTTAAAGCTACCATTTGTCTTTTGGAGGTCATCACCTGTAAATCAACCTACATTTTTCTTGGTCTGACGTGGACCGTAAACACAACTTATAGCCATGGATCTTTCTCTGAAGCCACACCACTGGAATGGTTTTGATGGTGTGGACATGGCAAACCATAAAGCCTGAACACTGGATTGATTTGAGCTTGATAACTATCTTCAATGGAATCTGGTCAAATGGTCTTCGTCTTCTTGGAAACAGTATTTTGTGAGAGACCTGTTGTCACATGGCCGTGCTTAATCATCTGTCTCACTGCACTGTAATACAAACATGTTCTGGCAAATTTTCTTTTGCCTGCTTTGTATAGAAAAATATGTTTTCCAACTCGCTCCAGAAACATACCAGCCCGAGGACTTTCTGTAAATCTTCTTCTATTGCTTTTAATTCACCAAAAGCTGCAGCACTCTCAGGCAAAACAAGTGGAAATGCCATAATGTGTCTGCATTAGATGGTTTTATGTTGCGCGAGTGGGGACAATCACAAGCGACTCTGAAGATTCATGTGTTATGGGGAGCTTCGACAGCTGACCTCCGACTCAACCCTTTCACACTGTTCACTGATGGAGTCAGGCCTGGAGTACAAATAGAAATTACAGAACAATATTTTGACAACTGAGCATTACCGATGCTAACTAATTGTCCACATGCTATCTAGCTACAGTAGCTTGTCAGCAGCTTCAGTCTTTCGTCAGTGTCTACTGTCTCCACTGGATGCATTCAGACTAGAGGCCGACATTTTTAATCAGTCAGTTAATTTCACGATTCATCTTGTGCCTGGGACGTGAAAAAAGTCAACTGGACTGCCGGGAAGGCAATCATAATAATAACAACAACACAGCAATAACGCTGGAATTTCTTTACTTGAACATTGGTCAAGCATGTGTTTTTTTTTGTCGTGTTGACGAAAACTGGATACTGCTTCTCCGCATATAGATATCCATCGTCACGATGATGCGTAGGCCTACCTTTACTGCGCCTCAAGTGAGCCGTGGCTTTAGTCAACCATAATTGTTCGAGAATATATTTATCCAATGATATAACCCTTTCTCTGTTTGTAGCAGTGGTGAACCAGTGTCCTGTTTACTCAGCACTGATTGACTTAATTTTGTTGCTCTCCTTTCGTCCCCGGCAGAAAGAGGATGTCCTTGTTGCTTCAGGTAAGTAGACTTCATCTTCAGCATTGTCATTTGGTTCCAATCTGGCTTTGAGTATATTTTCCTGTCTATTCCGGCACAAAGGTAACCAAGGTCACTCTGATCGTTGCCTCGTTGTAATGGAGACTATTTTGGTCTAGATCCATCAACGGCTGTGATCTTCTAAGAATGACTATGAACTCAAAACAAATCAAAGGACATGTCCTTGGTTGGACTGTTTCCTACTGTGAGAATTGTCAGATATAGAAACTTGAAAGTCTGTTTTTTGAATTTTTATGCTCTGCAGCCAGAAGATTGTCTACACGACTTGATTTTTGCTTTTTGTCCTTGGCTGTTTTCATGCATTGGCTTAATTCCAGTTAAGGGGAATCTTGACTTACCTGCACAAAGCCCTGATCGTACCCCCTGAACACCTTCAAGCTGAAAGGGAATGCAGACTACGAGCCAGGCCACATTGCCAAGCACACCAGCGGCTGACCTCACTTATGCTCTCGTGGCTGAATTGGGGGGAAACATTTTCTTTATGGAGAGCCTTCCCAGTGCAGGCTGCTATCGTAGCAGATTAATGCCAATGGTTTTGGAATAAGGTGTTCCACAATCCCACAAGTGTACATGCCATATGTATGTTCGAGCGTTGTTCTGACCGTTGGAGTCAGTGGGCACAACTGGTTGGCTCTGAGAATGCTCCTCACTTTCTTAAGTGGGTCTCTTGAGAAAATGTATATAAAGACCCTTGTTTCTTTATCTGCCAACGGAGAGTTTGTTCACAGTTTCACATTTGCACATTAGCTTTGTGACGTTAGCTTTGTCTTCTTCAGAGTTTGACTTCAGACCTGTTGTTGCCTGTTGAGTGTGCCCTCTGCTGGTGTCCTTTGAGTCAACAGAAATGTCACTCATTCACCCATTATTCAAACGGGGGGGGGGGGGGGGGGGGGGGGGCAGCGCACTTTCATACCACATATGCCTTCATGGCTGCCCTAAAACTTACTGTCACCAAATTTGGCGGCTACATTAATCACTGTGGTGCTGGAATGTCAGTGGGTGCACCAACACTCACCGGCAACACCTCCGTGGTTCAACGCACAGAATGGTGAAGGATACACATCTAACAGGCTGATTGTTGAATCCAACTTTCGGTTGGAGGTGGGTTCAAAATGGAAAAGAAAAAGTACGTTCATGCTCGTTGCATGTATAAGAGACACGGCCACAAAAAGGTTTCCAAACGGCTCCTGTGCACGTTTGCTAGTGTGCCGCCTGTGGAGGCATGGTCCACTTTCAGCTGTGTGAGAATGTGGTTTATGCTCAAATACACAGGTTTGTTTAGACCAAGCAAAGAGCTGTGGCATGCTCATGCTTGAGGTAAATACAAATTTTTTGCCACTTTTTTGGAGTTTTTTTTTTTTGGAGGCTTAATGTTGGTTATGTAGGTAACATCAGCATTTAACAGCCTTTGTCTAAGATGTCACAGTAGCTCAAGGAAGTAATGCCTCCTAAGGCATTTTTCTTTTCTTGCAAAGTAAGTGTTTGTATACTTTTTTTTTTTTTTTTTTTTTAAATCATCTTGGTCAACATGAACCTGAAGACATTCGCATAGCAACACCAAAGACTCATGAGACGACCTCCCTGCTGATGTAAGTAGAGCAGAATTTGAAGACCGAAGCGTTGGAGATCATACAAAAAAAACCATGTATGGTTACTCAGTTGCAGCATTCAGATTTCTGACATCAGTATTTGAAGTGGAGAATTCAACACTTTTTGGCTGCAGTGAAACTGCATTTGCTTAGTTCCTCTTTTACTCCTCTTGGCCTGTTGTATTCTGCAAACTCAATACTCGGTTCTCAACAAATCTCATTTGACTAAGCCTCCGTCTCCTCAAGGCTGCAGTGGTCTGGAACAAGGTGAACACGAAAGATGGTTAGAACTGAAATACAGTGACGGTCTTGCTGCTACATCTTTAACAACTAAATTACATGAAAGATGATGGGAGCACTCCACTGATGTTTGTACAGTACTGTGAGCCCGCCAATAAAGTAAGTTCATCTCACAACTGATATGACGTAAGATAAACACCCAAAATGCTTTTTACACTTAAAGCTACTACAAGGAACATTTGTTTTGGGTTGAATTTGGTGGTCCCTGTGGACGGAAGTTGTAGTGTTTACGGGCACCAGATTCCCTTTATAAAACCTGACAAATTACTGCAGCAGTGTCTGCCCCCGCTCAGTCCTGGTTCCCCCCTCACCCCAGTGGGGCCAGCTGTACGGCCGGGTTCTCTAGTAGTGTGGCGTCTGTGTCTCTGCTCTTGGTCGGAGGAGGAGGCGCTGCTGCAGTGCGCTGAGCTCTCCTCCTCCCGCCGGCGCTCCCGACTACAGGTCAAAGGCAACAGCGAAGACGGATCTGTCCACAGTGGCCTGGTCGCTGCTGGAGGCCGAGATGAAGGACTTTCCGGGAAAATTGTTATGATTTCACACAGACAACGAGCATTAAAAATAACTAGATAAAGCCAATCTTCTCGCTTATGGTCTCGGTTAATTATGCAGGTCATATTGAAGCACCATTATTAAATAGAGACGGTTTCATAACCAGTTAAAAGTTCCTCACAGTTACCTTAAAGTAGACCATGCATGTATTGTATTGTCTTTAAAAGAAACACTCTTTGTTGTCATGTTTTCTTTTGCTAACAACACGTGTTTGGGTTTCTCAGGGTTTGCTGTCAGACATCCCTGCGTACCGGAATTTGGGGACATAGTACAATATCTGGATTACTTGAAGCTTGATGAGCCCATCATTGGTGAATAACTTGATACCGTTTAAGTAAAATGTTGTATTGGTTAATTTAAATCCTATTTACCTTTTTTATGCTGTATTTTCTTAGGTTTGAACTATTTGGAGGAACTGCCTTGTAATGACCTACAGGCAGGCCCCAAATACACATGTAAGCTCTGTCATCAGAAGGCAAACCTACTGGAAATGGTCCATCATGTGATTGGACGTAAACACCGGCAGAAATATGTGGTAAAGCACTGGAAATATTTTCCAAACATGCCAGTGGACATTTTGGAGTGTTTGCTTTTACTTTTTCATTAAAGATGCGAAACAACTTGAGGGGAATGCCGCCTTATCTTTGTGTTTTTGTAGGAACTGAAACGGCCAGACTTGGTGACCTGGAATACACAATCCATAATAACCCACGGAGGAAAGATCGTACGAGCCAGGGCAGAGATAATAGAGAGACAGGATGGACGAGGAACTCCCGTGGTGGGACACACAGATCTCAGCAACCAGACATGTTGAATATTATTATGTGATATTTTTTTTAGAGTAACATGTTGTTGGGTTTCCTTTTTCGTGTTTCAGCTAATGGCGAAAAAGGGGATGGAGGGCAGATTGAACATCTCAAGAGGTACATTCTTACTGTGAATTCTGTGTAGTAACTTAAGGTATTTTGACACTATAAATGTACTGAGCAGGGTGTTTACAGAATTTCATTCAGTGCTAAACTGTGTGACTTGGGAGTTATTTTTGTCGTAATATGCTTTTAATGCTTTTCAGAGAGTCTGATGTAATACATCAAAGTCACCTAATAAAAAAAAAAAAACAGCTCATACCAGCAATACTGTACCTGATATTTGTACTTTAACTGTATGTTTACTCTTCTTCCCTAGTTCCCCCAAGGCAGAAGCAAAATAGGGATCGGAACATTTTACAGAGTTTGAGCCAACGAGATGTGCCGTCACTCCTGCCAGGCCTCATGGACTATCGGGATGAGCACTCTCACCCAGGGAGGGGTCCCCCAGATACAACCCCATTCCGTCCAGAAGACACTTACATGTTGGACAGAGACAGACCAATGTACCCACAGGAGGACACTCTGGAAGAGGAGCTGCAGAGGGCAGATCGCCGGGAAAGTCATATGAACAGACGAGAGTATAGGGACCCAGATTATCGTACGGAGTATGAAGAGGAATACGTTGAAGATCCGCAAAGAAGAGCCGCACCAGAGCCAGGTGGTGATCGCAGGTACGATTCAAGGCAGGAGATGCCCCATGGCCAGGCCCAGCATGTAGAGTATTACCCAGACGAGTCTCCTCCGTACAGAAAGCCCTTCCCAGAAAGAGATCCACTGAAGGAGTTCTACACTGAGGAAGTGAGGAGGCGTGGGCGAGCTCGTTCTGAGTACTCGCCCTCGCATCCGGTGCACCCAGAAGACGATGAGTGGCGGTGTTCTCTGGACAGGGAATCTGGCAGACGTGAAGGTATGAATGGAGCAGACAGGCAGGGATCAAGTGAACCAGAGGCCAAGAGAAGGAGCTTTCCCACAACTATGGAGAGTGACCAGACGCCTGACGGCCGTTCATTTCATTTCGTCAGAGATTATCGTCATGAAATGAGAGAACCCTATCAAGAGGAGGCAGTTGCCAAACCTGGGCAGAGCAGAACAGGAACCCTTACCTCCCAGAGGCAAGTGGAAGCTACCAGGGCCATGTCTGACATCCCGGAGCCATTCAGGCGTTTCCTGAAAGGGGCCGCTAACGATGAGGGACACGGTAAAAGAAAAAGAAAGAGTCGCTTCTCTGATGCCACTGCAGAGGAGGCGGAAACAACAAAGGAGATGTGAGTGATAATGTACCTCGTAGTTTTTCTGTAAAGATTGCTCTCCATGAAAGTGGCTGGCTGATACCTTTTTAAAAATGTTTTATGTCATTTGACTGAATGCTTTGTGTCTAACATAATTTTTTCTGGACATGTTTTGATTTATGTTTTAAGGTTCAGTGAGGAGTATGGACTTCCAAATCCAAAGTTTGGCGGTCGTCCTAGACCCGTCCATGGAACACAACATCCTGACCGATACATGGAATCGCAGGTAGTCAAATTAGGCTATTTGTTTTGATAAACTAGTAACCTGCCAAAATGTTAGAATGCTAACTAATCTAGAAAATGTACTCACTTATGTAGTTTAACTGCTGTAGTTATGTCAAACCTGTTGTATTTTTTAGAGCCTGCGTCGTACTGAAAGCTCCCAAAGAGACGGCTCTGAGTCAGGGGATGTCTTTGATATGCTGGTAAGATTGTATATTTGTATTTGCAACGTAGCAATGATGTCACAAATCATGTGTTTGTTGTGCAGCCATTCATTAACGGGGGCATCTTAACTATGTCTTTTTCACTTGTCACCAGAAAAACATTGAAATTGAAAATACAGAAGAGGCGGACTTCCTGAAGAACAAACTTTGCGACCTTTTGAAAGAATTCAAGACCAAAAAATCTGAGAAAGCTGTGGTATGTGTCTCTTTCTAACTAAACGTGTAGTTTAATTCTCTGCCTGCAAAGCACTACAAATGAATGGGTTGGTAATGTTGAGAAAACTGGATTATAAAAATCATCAAACCAAAAAAAAGCAGTTTTAAAGCTTTAAAGAAACATGTTTTTGTTGCTCTAGCAAAATAGCCACGGTCGAGTAGCCATCTCCAAAAACTACAACAGCTTTAGCCCGGACCCAGAGCTGCCTCCAAAACATCAGTATGACATAACCCACAGAGAAGACTCGGACCTTCGACGACCAGAAGACCTGTACTTTAAAAAAGATCACAGAGGAAGAGGCTGGCGACAGCATGAGCGTACACCTGACAAGCAGCTAAATGAATACCACCATCCTGTACGCGGGGAGCCCGGACAGTCCAACAGAAGACGCTATGAAGGTATAGATTTATATATGTCATTTGAAGCATTGGATGGAAGAACTTCATGTTGTGTAATAACTTGTTATCAATAAACTATGTTTTCCAGTTCCCTCTGTCAAAATAGGGTCTGCATTTTTACACTTACTTTCATACAAGTTATTTTCCTTTTGTTTTTCTTTCAGAGGTTTTTGGGTGGCCCAGGACGCAACATGCTAGCCACCCAGATGAGCCGGCACGGTATCCTGATAGATTTGAGGAACCCATGCACCCTCTAGACTACCCACATGCTCCCGAGGAGTTTAGGGACTCCCAATCCTCTCCACCTCCGCTCCACATGGAACGAGGACACGGGATGGACAGGAGCATTCGGTACTCCAAGAACCTGGACAAAATCACATCCACCCTCCTGGAACTTGTGGCAAGGAAATAATTTCCATAGAAGTTATGGTCGACATATATATCCATAGATTTGATGAGGTGCTTTGGTTTGAAAATCAAATTCCCCTCTTCCTTGCAGTCTTTTTTTAGGCTTATTTGTTACGTTGGTTATTGAAAATGTTTTGTGAAAAAGTGTGAACATTAAATAATTTGTCTACTGCGACTGTCATGTCTTTAAATTATTTATATTACTGTTATCACCAGCAACAAGTTAGAATATTGTTATCGCAATATTAGTCTATAACTTTGCAGTTCAACTTAATTTAACTGAACCCAATTGGTGATTTAATGTCCTGCAGACATTCCATTTTTGGTCTAATGTAGGTGTTTAATGAAACATTATTTTGGTAAATCAGTCACAGCAGTTCTAGTTATTGTTATTAGCAGCAACAGTGGCATTCATATGTTTTATTGTACGATTTGTTACACACAGGTCATATGCTGTAATTGGACATTGACTGATGTAGAAATGAGTCATTGTATTTTTTTACTAGTTCACTTATGTTTCACTTTGACTAATAATACTTTAGGACTTTATATATTAATCATAAAGCCCATATCCCTTTCAATTTAGCAAATTTAATGAAGTGCGGTAGGTGACAGACGCTGTTGCCCAAGGGAACGTAACTTCAACGTCATCACGTTCGCGCATCCAACTATTTCCGGTTCGATTTGCAGCCATCTTGTTTCCCCCTGCTAGCTAAATAAAATAAATAATACGCTGAGCCCGGACTTCACTTCGAACCCGTAAAACAAAAGTGAGTAAGAAATTAAAATTCGTTTGTGTGTTGAACGTTTTCAAGAAAAGGAGCCCGGCTGGTGGAAGTTTGAGCCATTACTCAGCTTCTTTATCGTGTGCTGTTCTTGACCAATAGACGATTGTTTTGGAAGATGAACATAGGCGCCATTTCCCTCCCCGCTCTCTGAGGCGCTTATTGGTGGCCCGCTGAAAGGGATCACGGGCGCTCAGGAAACTGATGTTTAGTAGCCGCCATGTTGGCTCCTGTCTACGTTCTTATCAGACGGACTGGCCATTTCAACTGGAGCCCGAATGGCGTCAGTTGCAGAACGAACTTAGCCCTAAAAACCTTGATTGGTGGAATCTAGTCCGAGGTTTGATTGGTCTGAAGGACAGATCCAAACGTTGTCTTTATTGGTTAGACTGTTTCTTCCTAGCGTTGGAAAGCCTTGCAAACTTTCACTTGATGGCAGGACTCGTTGTCCAGTGGTTATTATAATTAAACACCTAAGCTATACAACAATCACACGTGTGCATCTCCAACAAGCTAACATAAACTTCACTAACGTTATCATAGCGTTAGCTGCTAGTGCAAAATGTGTGTGCCGAGCGTTGATGTGCTGGTGTTTTAGCAGCCGATATGTCACAGTTTAGCTCTACAGTGTATTATAAATGTATAGTTTATTTTATCGTGCTTATTGGTAATTAACGCCTGTATTCCGTCTGCTACCCTATGACGTAACGCCGGTTAATGTCTCCTGCTAGCCGCTTTGTTCGTCCTCACCGGCTAATAATGTCTGCTGTAGCGACCCAGTTTAAGTGTAACACCATGAGAGAAGCTAAAGCGTTAAAGAGCAATGGTGCTCTACTCTGTGTAAATGTAAAGCGCAATCTATATGCAAATATGAAGTGTGTCTTTACTGTTTCTTTACGGTCCTGTTCTTGATGAAAATTAATTTACGTACCTTTTTATAATGAAAGAAGTTTTAAATTACGCCACAATTTCAAAAACAAAACAAAGTCATCCATCATGCACATTTTCATCAATGATTATTAAATAAATGCTTTTAGCATACCATCAATTCGTTTTATGTTAAAGATTAAGAAGACAGTACCATCTCTGCTGTATCCTCAGTTATAATAATTATTTTTACGGTGCTTCAGCATTTCCTATTCATTGTTAGCAGTGGAGACAAATACTGTGTACAGTTTTGCAAAAGTATTAATCTGGTGCGTTCTTACTTTACTGTTTGTGCACGTTTAATCTAGCGGGTACATTATATTTAACATGACCGGATGAGGGTGAGAAAGTCAGTCAGTTTACTATTTATTCATGCAGGTGTGCCTGTTTATGGGTGAATGCATGGCTTGGCCTGGCTACCCTCAGGGTGCTGTGTGTTTATGAAACCCATGGTCTGGCTGGTGGTGTATGTTTATCTCTAAACAGCGCCAGAGAGCAAATATGTCCCTGCTACGGGCAGCACAGGTCATGGGAAGGTCTCATTTGTACGGTGACCTTGCCAGGTGTCATTACTGAGGCATTTTGGGTAGTCGGAATACATCTACAGAGAAAACCGCTGAAGAGATTAATCTCTGTGCGGCTCCGCTCTAATTATTAACCGGATGGCTGTAGTACCTGCTCGAGTCCCCATGCTCCTCACAAAAATAGTAAAGGGAACATTTGGCTTTGTTTCTCTTGAGTCTCTATCTTGTTCTCTCACCCTCTCTCCACTTGCTCTACCCCTCCCATCCGAGAACAACTCTCCTCTCTGTCCTTCTCCATCCTTCCGGTTCCCCTCCCCCTCTAGGTTTTTCATTGATGGGGCAGGTTTGCTCTCTTTTTCTCTCTTAAGCTTGTTGTGCTCCTCACTACAGTAGGGATTCGCAGTAAACTGCAGCATAAAGCTTCAGGTCATACCTCTGTCCTTTGCACAAGTTTTCAGTAAAAAGGCACTCTGGCCCCACTTTTATTACCATCACACCTGCAATTTCTGTCACTTCTCAACGCTTTATGTCTAACATTTATGTGTCCTAATGAGTTTACATACTCGATGTGAAATTACTGATGCAGTTGATCGTGCATTAAACACAATGAGTTGAGCAAATGAGCAGCAGTGTCATGCTTTGGTGCTCTAAAGTAAAGGTTACGGTGTTGATGAAACTATGCAGTGTTGAGTTAACAAGAAGGGCATTGTGTGACATTGCTGACGTGGTTTTTTGATGACGTTTAAATTGTGGAAGTTGCTGTGACCGTAGTTTTTTAGGGTCAAGACAACAATGTCTTTGTTGACAGACTTTCACCCCTATCTTATTTTTGTTTATCCACAAATAGGACGAGAATCAAATGCAATCTTTTTTTTCCTCCACCGTGGCTGCTCGCTCACCAGTCAGCGGATTCTTCTTCATCTTGAACAAAGGCTCTACAATGATCTTTTTTGCCGTAATTAGTATTTGTGTAAATTTGACTGACACCATAATTAAAGTTTCATTGTATTAATGTTGTGGTTGTAATATAACAAATTGTTCCTGTGAGTCATGGGCATTTGTTGAATATAGTCAATTCAACTAATTTATATTCCAAACGAATAATGAGGATTGGCCATAGAGTGCCTTTAACTGATAACTTGTGCAAATTATGGTGGTGTGACTTGAATGTACAATGAATCTCATAACACGTTGGCTGGTTATAGGCTAGATGTTTGCAGTGTGTGACTGTGAGCAAGGATGAATGAGAAAGCAAGGACAAAGTGTGTGTGTGTGTGTGTGTGTGTGTGTGTGTGTGTGTGTGCTTGTGCATGTACACCTGTGCACACGTATGAGACAGCGAGTCTGCCTAGTATGCTTTTGTACTTTAAATCATGTGGATGCAACATGCGGCATCCATTCTGGCACTTGCTTTAGCCAGTGAGGACTAGCGTGGCTGCCTGCATCACTGCGCTGTCAGCCTGTAGCGGCGGAGAGGAGGCGGGGCGGAGGGAGACATTTAGTTTGACATTGTAAATAAGCAGAGAGCAGTTGTCAGAGAGCAGCCCGTGGAACCTTTTCTCATCCGTCCAGCAGCAGGAGAGGCAAGGACCACCCGAGGACAAACAATGCCGAGGCAAGCCACCACGAGCACACCCTCGCACAATCCCCGAAGAGCTTTCCACAACTTTATATAGTCTTTTCCCCCCCTATTCTCTTCTCTGCTCTCTCTTCCTCTTTTCTTTTCCCTGACCCCTATCCTGCAGCTCAAGGTAACTTAGAGCAGGAAGTTGGCTGTCGGTAAAAGGGGGTTGAGCGGAGGAAAGGGGAGGACCAGGGGAATGTGTCGGAGCCGAGTGATGTGTGCAGCATCCAATCGCACAAGAGGATCTTGTCTTCTCATTGGTTGCAAGTGTGAGAGTGAGGCGGGAGCTGGGCGTGAGGCGGGATTTGAGTATCAAGTAGCATGCTAGATTGATTACTCTTGAATGTTAAAGGGGAAGGAGGCTAGAGATTTTTGTCTGAGAGTCAGGAGTGCCGCTGTACTGTTTGCCTGCTGTTGCGTTGTTGCCTGCTGCTGTGCTGTGCTTTCTATTCCCTCTCGCCCTCTTCTCTGCGCCGGGCCAGGGGTCAGCTCAAAGACAAATGCACGGGTCACGATTAGAGAGGGGGAGAGGGGAGAGTGCAAAGGAAAGAGAGAAGGTCAGCTAGTTGAGTGGACTTGGTCAGAAGAGAAACAGGACAGACGGGGCTGCATGTTTAGGCAGGAGGAGGACGTTGGGGGGGCTGCTGAAGGATACAGGGCAATGTGTAAAGGGAGAGAGAAGGGGGAGGGGTAGAATAGAGGGGGGGGGCTTGCTCTTCTCTGTCCAGGCTTAGAGCCTTTTTTTTTTTTAAGAGCCGACCAGTGGAGCCAGAGTGCCTTTTGTCTGTTGATACGATCAGGGGACCGGAGGAAGTGAAGGAGCTTGAGAGAGTTTTTTTCTGTCAACCTCTGTGCCTCTTCTTCCTGCTGCTGCTGTTGATCTCAAGGAGACTTGAACAGGGCTATCTGTTTCCATGTATTCTGCTCCGCTCCAGCACGGCAGACCGTTCAACATGAAGGGCACAGGGGTAAGTTTGACTGCTGAAAACACGCAGACTGAGAGAAGACCTGTCAAGTTGGTTAGGCTTTGAGTTTCTGAATACATTTTTCACATCAGTTCACTTTCTGATGTGTAGCTCTCTCTCGCATCATGCTCTGCAGTGTTGAGAGACTGTCTGTCCTGTACAGCCATCCTCAACCCCCTCCTTTTCCTGTCCTGTAGTACTCTCCTTGGAACATTGGAGGTGTGTGTGTGTGTGTGTGTGTGTGTGTGTGTGTGTGTGTGTGTGTGTGTGTGTGTGTGTGTGTGTGTGTGTGTGTGTCACATCCATGTCCTTCAGTTGTCACTTCAGCAAAGCAGTGGTGCTTTTTACAGAATAGACTTAAAAGTATGTTTGTTGTATTTTTTTAAATTCTGAAAGTAGAGCGTTAAGTCTGTCTGCCAAAGGCAACTCACGTCAACACTTACTTAAGTGTGTTGGTGCGAGACTCTGTGCTCAGATGTCCTTTGCTGTCTTGGTGGTGTTGATGTCCTGGGGGCCTGTGGCTGCAGTGCTCACGGTGTTGGTCCGGAATCTGTTTTTTTTTTTTTTCTCCCCCTCGCTGACGTCCTTGTTTACACGCCAGCGCCAGACAGTGACGCAGAGCTAGGAGCCAAAGATGGCATCCACGTTGAAAGGCGATGTTGTGTATTGTTGAACTCTGTGAGCATATCTCTGTGTTGTTGTTGGTGGTGTCGTGGGTCCCTGGGGGTGGAGGTGCAGCTGGTTTCAGTGACCTCGGGACCCCCCCAGGCCCCCCTGCCCCGACAGTGCCAGATGCCCAGATGGGACAGACTGTCAGTCTTGTCAGCTCCGTGGACAGAGGAGGCTAATCGTTTGATCTGATCTCTTCTGATGGAGTCTTTGGAGGGTGCCTCTTCCCTCACTTACTGCTCTGACTGGCTTTGTCTCCCCTTACTCGCTCCCTCATTGAAAGTTTCCATTGGTGCCTTTGACAAAACAAAGTCCCAATGGGGAAAGAGAGAGAGGGAGCGAGCGTGAAAGATTGAGAGAGGGGAAACTAAAAATAACTCTTAAGTTGAAGCCACTGCTGCCAAATCCCAGGGTTGGCTGCTGTCTGCATGAGATTTGAATATTTGTGCCACATTCTGTATCGTAGGCACACCGGGGGGGGGAAGGAAAAAGTTAACGAAACATGCAAAGCACTTAGACAATGCTAGGCCTTTGAGCTTATCACTAAGGTGACCACTACTGCTGTGCATTCGCTCTTTTGCCCTTGCCGCCTTTTTGTTTTTACATGTGTACACTGTCACTGAAGACAGTGTGGGCAGCCAGGGGGCGTCAGCTGTGTTCCAGCGTGTGCTCTGCAGGTAGCTTTAGCCCAGCCTACTTTGACGCCACAGACGGGCCTAGCATTGAATGAAGGTCACAGGAATGGGAGCTTGGCTCCTGCAGTCTCTCTGTCGGCAATGACAAGGAAACGAGAAGAGGGAGACGAGAGGAAGCGAAACCCAGAGGGAGATACCGAAACATAACTAATATGTACAGTATGTGATGTTTTTATTAAGCTTCTTAGAAAGTGCATCGCCCGAACCACTGGGGTCACTTAAGTGCTGCAGTGAAAGTTGAAAAGCCTGTCCTTTTTCTATCCTCCCCCTCTCCCTCCCCTTCTCTCTTTCATCTCTCTCTCTCTCTCTCTCTCCCTCCTCCCTCTCTGGTTTCTCTCTCTCCTCCGTTGAATGACCTTGGGAGATCAGTGACTAGCACTTCCTGGAGTTGGCTTGAAGCAGAACCAAGGGCAAAGTTTGCAAGGCTTGTTTGGTTGGCTGGTCCGGTCCGGCCGTGCCAAAAGGGATGTTGCATTGCAGGTCACAGTGAGCGCATCCACCATTATAATAACCCTGTCTGTTCTCTTTTAATCACAAAGCATTTGCACCAACATCTGTGAAAATGTTACGTGTGTATGTGCGTGTAGTTAATCTGTAATTCCTGGCTCGGGAACTTCTTGTTTTTTTTAGTTTTGCCTGAGTAGATCATTTACCATGCATGCTGTAACTGTGCCAGTTTGTTTCTTTCATCAAGGTGAGCACTGTAATAGCTCAGGATTTGTAACCCACTTTGATTTATTGCCGCCATTTACGTTTGTCAGTATGACATTTGTCACCTATGTTGTATTTATTCCATCTATTCAGGTATAGTAAATCACAATAAAACTGACTTACTGAGTGTTAAGCTTTAGGTAAAGAGTGTGAAGTGGTCCAATGCTATGTCCTGGTTGATGGTAACGTACGTTATGTAACTTTCTGCTCGGTCCACTTAAAACCTAGCCGACTTAACTCTTTAGTGACCTTCCCGCAGAACTGTCCGTTCTGCTTCATTGACAGTTTCACACAGCAGCATGTGGAAGACTGACCTCTTGCTAGACATGTCGGTGTAGCAACACTCATCCAATAGCTGGCACGATGTTACACAAAAAACATGCCTTTGATTGGTTGATTTCATCAGTTATAGTGACCATGTGGTTACATGTTTGCTCTTTGTCCAGCCTGCTGTGTTTTGACTGTTACCAACCTTAAATAGTAACGATGTGTTAGGTCATAGCAGTGCTTTAAGGTCATCGTATGGAAAAATAAATCCTTTCACTTTTTTGGCTCCTCCTCTTTGTCGTCCCCCGTCCCGCCTTCTGTCTTTTCTCAACACAATTTATTTTAATTTGTCTATATACGTGTTCTATACCAACAACCATATTGAATTAAAAGTGCGGTGCAAAAAAGTCAAATTACTTTTTTATGAACTATCTGACGCGTTAACAAACCAAGAGCTGTAAAGTGAATTAAACCAACTGTTACACATACATGCATGTAGACATAAAAGCCACACATTCACACATTATTTTGGTACAGTACATGCCCTTTTTATTTCTGTGTGGGTCAGGTCCTCTCAGTGCACATCTGCTCCAATGTGAAGTGTCAGTGCTGCTTCAGGGAAAGATCTGGGATGAGATGAGTTGTTCTTCAGCACAATGACAACGTGATACTGAAACACCTCAGAGAAAGGTTCACTCTTTCGCCTCAAATAGGCCTTCAGTTTGTCCTAAACTGCCTCGCCTCATTACCTATCAACTACACTCTCACACCAACCGTCAGGTCATTAAGGGGGCAATTAACCGCAGAACATTTCACCTTAATCAGAGACCAATTAATTAGCTCAACTGCACTGTCTCTCTCTTTTACAACAATGCCTATGTCTGAGTTTGACACTGAAAACGTTAAGCTTTCATTTGTCTTTTTGTAATCTAAAAGAGCTAATGAATAGGCATAAGGCTAAGTGACTTTTTTTTTTCGGTCTTCTGCCTACACTTGTCAGGTTGATTTTGACAGGAATTTGACGTCTTTTGTAAACTGGTGTGATGTCAGAGTAGGAGCAAGTTGCTGCTGCTGCTGTGAGTGGCCACTTGATGTGACGTGCCAGTTAGTGAGGAAGGGAGGGAGGGATGAGACGGAGAGATGCAGGACTGTGCTGGCAGAACAACATTAGCGCTGATTCAGCTGCAGCAAGCGACGCAGCATTGACTTTCTCAGAGAAGTTGTGGAAGAAGGGGAATCAGGGGAAAGTAAGTAAAACGAACAAGAGAGAGAAACCCTCGCCCACGGGTGACAGAGAGAGATGGGAAGTACTGGAGAAGAGACAGGAAGAGAGATGCAGAGCCGCAGAAGGAGGAAGAGCAAGTTGCTGTGTTGTCGACAAAGTACAGACATCACATTTGTCCTCAATGACACACACACGCATCAGAGTTGGTAGGAAACCCAACACCGGCATCTCTGTGTCTCAATGACCTGATGAAGGACAACAGAGCCGCAGGGAAGAGGAGAGGACAGATGCACAATGTACACTAATATAGCATACAGTAGCAGAACAACACAGCAGAGATGCTTGTTGGGTTCATTGCAACAGAATGATACAGTATTAATCAGAATATCAAGCTCACATCAAAGTATAAAACAGTCATTACATTTGTACCTACAGTGCTCACCATGAAAGAGTGAAAAGAGCTTAAAAGCTTTAACAGATTCTTAAGTACAGATTTCCATTTAAGGAACACTTCAAAGCTTACTATAGATTAGAGAACTGATATGAAGAAGCAAAAAGTACAGATGGAATAAGCAATCTCGTCTGCGTCAACCTCCAGACCTTTTACAACTTTTGTAACGTTCGCATTTATTAGCTTTCACTGAGTTTCAAAATTGATTTTTCTTTGTGCGGTGGATAGCCCCACTCAGAGTGTTTGTTTGACTAGACTGGACCCAGACCATAGAAGGTGTTGCAGAACTCAGCAGAAGACATCGTGCTCTGCACATCAGCGGGGCTCCCACGCAAACTTTCCATTGATGCAAAGCCCTGGGACATATGTTGGTGTGCTGTAGAGCTCACTTAGCTATTGCTGGAAGAGCAACCTTAAGGCATGTTGATACCTAGCCATTCTCTTCATACGCACGTTGTTGTTCTGTTTCCTGCCTACCTCTTGTCACACTTGCGTTCTCATTTCTTTTCACATATTGACTTCCCCTCTGCTGATGCTCCTCCTCCTCCTGCTGCTGTGGTTAGTGCGTGGCTGTGTATTTAGATTGACAGTCACAGGGTCATAGAGAGGGGGTTGGGGTGTATGTGTGACTTAATAACAGCTCTCTCTCTCTCTCTCTCTCTCTCTCTCTCTCTCTCTCTCTCTCTCTCTCTCTCTCTCTCTCTCTCTCTCTCTCTCTCTCTCTCTCTCTCCACAAGTGTTTAAAAGAAGTGCATTATGTGTGAGAGCAGAAGGTGCTGGGGTGTGTGTGTGTGTGTGTGTGTGTGTGTGTGTGTGTGTGTGTGTTTTTTTTTTTTTTTTTTAATCAATTGAATCATTTATATTTTAACTCCTCTAGCCTCCTCTGAGCCACAGCGTTGTTACCATACCATTACCATGTAATGCTGTTAAGTGAATTGCCTAATTATTATTTCTTATTGGGCTACCAGTTGGAGAGAACCACACGAGCTGGCAGGCAGTAGTACACAAACAGATACACAAGGTTGTCTTGTTCAAACTTATCACAAGATCAAGGGCTGATACTGGAGCTCAAATGCTGTTTAGCATTTAGCTGGAGAAGCTTATTTTTCTCCACCCTATCTGCATGATCATGGTGCTGCAAAGTACACAAGAGGCCATGAACGAGCTGGCAGAGGTCAGTTTACCCATCAGGCAAAGGAGGAAAAAAAAAAAACTACAATTCCCATCAGTCATTCCTGCCGCGTGGAATGCTGGGATTGTTCTAGTGACTGCAGGATTTCAATCAACCTTGAATTGCAACTGGACGCTGGAGCGTCAGACAGAGAAGGGGAGACATTGTCAAGGGCAATCACTAGCCTGCCATGCCATAGCTACAAGCTGCCTGATTGATTTATATAAAGCTACCCCCCCCCTCCTGCTGCCATGCTGTCTCATTGATTTAGGCTACTCTCTGTCGAAAAACTGAATGACAGAACAGGATGCAACACTGCTTCTTATATTATTCAGTAACTCACCACGACTGCCAGAGATGCAGTCTTTCCTGTCAAAAATCATGTATTCTGGATTAGTGTTTGGTCGGGGTATAATATTTTACAACTACACTTAAATGGTGTGAATAAAGGAACCAAGGAGTCAAAACAATCTGGCACAACACCGCTGTAACAGGAGAGACACTAGATGGAGTGCTTGAAAGTCTTTTGTTTTGTATTGGTCCGTCAGCTGGACCGGAGCTGGAGCCGTTCATGCTTGTTGTGCCCAGAGTGAGAAAAGAAAGAGAAGATAAAGAGGTGACCCCCCTCTCTCCTAACACTCTTTTTCTTTGTTCTGTCATCTCTCTCTCTTTCTGTCTGCGTCTCCCTCTTTCCGTTTTGTTTGACCCACATAGCTAGTTTGCACAGCAGTCCAACTGTGGGCCTGTTTCTCTCTTACCTCCCCCTGTTAAAGCCTCTGGCACTTTGTCTTAGGCGCTGGCTTAAAGCCGGACTGGACAAGGCACTGCCCCTCCCTCAGCAACACACAAACACACTCCCGTCTCTCTTGAGTAGCTCCACACACTCATTGCTTGTTCTGTCTGTGTCGTTCCCCCCCCCCAGTGTTTCTTTTCTCTCCCTCCTGGCAAATATTTTTACTGAGGTCGAGGGAAAAGGGAGAGAGTGAAGGGAGTGCAATCCAGACACTCCAAGCTCTGCGTGTTCAGACAGGCGGGCCAATATTCCCCCAGCAGATTCCTGGCATGCCATAGTAACCTGCTGGATCCTTTTTCAAACCGTCAGACCCCTCGTAGAAGTGTGTGTGTGTGTGTGTGTGTGTGTGTGTGTGTGTGTGTGTGTGTGTGTGTGTGTGTGTGTGTGTGTGTGTGTGTGTGTGTGTGTGTGTGTGTGTGTGTGTGTGTGTGTGTGTGTGTGTGTGTGTGTGTGTGTGTGTGGGATTTGTTGAAAGACATAAAATAACATAAGCCTTATCTTCTACACTGCGTGTGTGTGTGTAACAGTTGGTTTGGTTCACTTTACAGCTCTTGGTTTGTTTGTGTCTTGAATGCAGTTGTTGTCAAGAGACTGTTTCTCTGTAACAAAAACACACGTGTTGTCTTCTTGACGTGTGTCTTCAGCAGTGGTCGACTTGCACATGACACGCTTTGCATTTGCAGAGGAGCTGCCGCTTTGTGCCAAAGGTGGGCCATTCATAATCGGGCAGTGTGCAGCCATTCTGGTGGTGGTGTTCTCGGGCATGTCAACGTCCCACAAGGACAAGAATAGAAGCCTGTTGGGGCTCTATTTTAGATTTCACTGTATTATAATGATAGGCCCTGATAGGATGTGTGGTTCTGACACACGAGAAGAGCCCAGCACAGGCTTGGCCTGGACTGACACTGTATTTTGTGTGCTGGTGCCCTTTAGCGAATGACCTGTCTTGAGTGTCTGAATCATCACAATAAGTCTTTTGTGTTTTGTAATAATTAACCTTTTGCTTGCACCTCTCTCCTCCTGTCTTTCCTTGATGAAGCAGATTAGAGGATGTCTGCCGATGCATTCGGAGCCGGGGGCAGCGATGCCCAGCAAACCCTGCAGTCCTTCTGGCCTCGTGTCATGGAGGAGATCAGGAACCTGACTGTGGTACGCTACTCGCTGAGACAGACAGACGCACACATATCAGCCAAATTAATACTAACATGCAAATAGTAAAGCACAACTTTCTTGTGCTTTACTCTGTACCTCTAACTGACCACATATCCATTATTTCCAGAAGGATTTCCGTGTGCAGGAGTTACCTCTGGCTCGAATCAAAAAAATCATGAAGCTGGATGAGGATGTCAAGGTAAGAAGACCATTATACCACCAATTTACCATTTAGAGAAAATAACTATTGTAAGAGCATAAGACACTTTTGTGAATCCATAATACTTTTTTTATCATCATTCTTTGAAATACACATTTTACTGCCGTTTAAGATAAAAGTTTGATTATTTGAATGCCTTAGACTTAGAGCTTTATGGATGCCTGTCAAATGTTTGGTTTGTGGCCTGTTGTTGTCAGACCACTCAGTGCCTGTTGGACTTATTTTATAATGAAAAAAATTATCAGCTCTTACGCATTCAGCAGTGTTTGATATAAATAATGGACTTCTTATCAACAAACGGTTTTACATCCGAACATATTTACAGTGTGCATACAGCATTATGTGAAATTACAAAACTGATTTTATAGCAAGTAGCTGTTAATACCACGCTGTGAAACACTGGCATTGTATTCAAAAGAGGTAGCTGTATGTAGCTGCTTTTATTTTTAATTTGGCTCCACTTTGCAGAGATTTTAGCTGCTAGTTGACTTTTTAAAACATTCCACAGTGCTGCAAGTTGTTTATGTTGCACAGCAATTGTGTCAAAATAAATTTACAATCTGAATTTAATTGGTCTTATCATAACAGATATAAATCACTTAAATTTCAACTTGATACTAATACCGATCTCTCAGATCGGCTAATGATGTACCGTAGCTGTACGGCCACAGAGAACTCCACTCCTCTCAGTTGCATTGAACTCAACGGTTCAGGCACAAGGAGTGATTATTTTACCCCCGTTACACCAGATTATAATCCAGGGCTGTCCCTAGTGTCTAAAGAGAATGCCTGTGTGTGTTTGGCTTGAATGTGACGTGTCAGGAGCACTATCCCGTTAGTTAAGCTGTAGCTTAAAGTGGTAAAGAGATCAGGAGATCAGTAACGTATCTGGAGACCGCACCCTGCTGTCCACTCTGACACAGCAGCTTTTACTGCATGTGTACATGTGAGTGGTGTTATTACAGTCCATCTTGTACATTTAAGCCTCACATCTATGTCAATGTACTTAACCAATTACCGCATGGCTTGGCCCGAGAGTTCAATGCCACTCGATATGAAGAAGTGGAGTGAGAAGCTAAGCAATTAGCCACTAGAGGCCCGCAGAGCTGACGAGGCTTTGTTAGTGACAAACAAAGGCTCAAAGGTAACTCACTGCTGTTATGAAAAGAAAAGTGATGATAATGATGACATTCTCCTGCTAAGCAATATATTTCTGATTGAGTAATGTTTTTGAGATGACACATTAGCTCTGAGCTAATTATTATCTCGTCATTTCAATCAAATTAATGCATTTATTGCTTATTTTGCAGCACCTTTTGAATGTGATGCAGCCGTTTGTCCCTTTGGTCCTGTGTGATTCACGTTATAGCTTCTATGTGATTGATGAACTAGTCTGTGGGTGTATTGGAGCAGGTGTAACGTCATCTCTTCTGTACAGATGATCAGTGCAGAGGCTCCGGTCCTGTTCGCCAAGGCAGCTCAGATCTTCATCACAGAGCTCACCCTCAGAGCGTGGATCCACACCGAGGACAACAAGAGACGCACGCTACAGGTCAGAGACACTCATAGAGACGTATGAACCACGTATGACACACGTATGTATGACACATGTTTCACCTCGAACAGATTAGGCTTCAGTTGAGCAAACCAAATGTCAACCTTTGTCCTCTTTCTCCTTTGTCTTCTTCCATCTCCATCTATTGTAATAATTACATAACCTCTGTCTTTCTTTCGTACATTTCTTTTTTAACTCCTCTCCAACACCCTTGCATCATTTGGGTGTCTCTGGTTTGTTGCTGTCTGTTCACTGGGTGCCCATGTCTGTGTGCGTATACAAGCAGAGGCCCCCGTACCAGAGTCCCCTTGAGGACTTTTCCTCTGTGTAGTTCTTTCTCCCTCCACTGACTTTGAAAGCACAGCCAGGCGGGTGTCCGTGACCCACTTTTCCCCTGCGGTGCCATTTTGGCTGCTCTGCTGTCCCGAAGTTGAATAAGATGGACTCTGGAATGATGTGAGGGAGGGAAAAAAGGGGCGCCGAGAACGTGAGAACGCCGATGGGAACAGTTGGGGAAGATCAAGACGAGAGTCTCACCTGGATGTCAAGAGGGGAGAATGCTGGAGCAGAACATGAAAGCCCTTAAGTCTACTTTATCCATTCACATACCTCTGAGAGATTAGCAGCCCATGGATATATGTGTGTGTGTGTGTGTGTGTGTGTGTGTATGCCAACGCAGGTAGAAAAAGAGACGGTGTAATCACCCTCATCGTAGTTGAGTCTTAAATTGAAGACCTACTTTGGAAGTTTGTTCACTTTGCTGTTGTCTTGGCTAATCTTGGCTAGTCCTTTTTTTAGCATGAAACTCTCAGGTGTAAGAACTCCACACTGCATGCTTTAAATAGAAACTTAATTTACTGTGCAGGTTTACATGTTAATTACATTTTGCACCACGGATAGCTACGTGTGACGGTTGAACCTCGTAGATGTGACTTTCTTGTCCCTAACTGGTGAAAAAACGGCATCCTCCATTTCCACATGTTTAAACACAAGCGCACACACACGCAGCGCCCTAATCCTATTGTTAAGAGGGCCGCCAATAGGTCACCATAGCAACGCTCATCAATAGAACAAGT
The DNA here is from genome assembly GCF_023349555.1 of Cebidichthys violaceus. Classification (NCBI taxonomy): domain Eukaryota; kingdom Metazoa; phylum Chordata; class Actinopteri; order Perciformes; family Stichaeidae; genus Cebidichthys; species Cebidichthys violaceus. The sequence goes on along the minus strand of NW_027176617.1, from coordinate 1,720,598 downwards.
GTAGATGTGACCCGGTGTTACCAGATATTAATCAAGCTTCTATTAATAGCCTCTAGTGAAGGGAGGGCCACAATGGGGGGTCCTGACAGCCAATATCCTGTGGAAAATTCCACAGAGACAGCACACTGCTGCTGTTATAGGGAAGCGTATAGCTGCAGAGCCTCAGCTTATGAGGGCAGGAAAGCGTCATTCCTGTTAATTTTCCACCCATCACACATTGTTTTTTTATTGTTTTTTGTGAATTAATTTACCTTTTAATGACTGTTGGGGTAAAAAACAAACTTGTTGAATTACAAATCCTCACACTTCAGAAGCTGGAACAGGCAGATGTTTGGCATCTTTACATGAAAGTGACAAATAATGAATCGATTATCAAAATAGTTAGTAGTGGATTTAGCTCTAAACTCATCCTCTCTTCCTTTGAGCTCAGTTATCTCAGCTAATACCTGTTCGAATATGACTGGGAGCTTAATTTCCTTTCCACAGCAGCCTCTTGTGTGGCTATTTTGGGGGAGTTGACCGTAGGCCTTGAGGCATGTTTATACATAGCTCGCTGCATATATTGAATTAGCATAATGTAAGTCTGACCTCATCGCTTGACCCTCTGTGTCTGTTTATGTTTTCAGAGGAATGACATTGCCATGGCAATAACAAAGTTTGACCAGTTTGACTTCCTGATTGACATCGTGCCCCGGGACGACCTGAAGCCCCCCAAACGACAGGTACGGAGTCGCACGCTGCACAAAAGCAGATGTCTCCAAAGGTGTTCAGATTTGTAAAGATAGCAGATCTTCATCTCAGGTGCTTTTCCATTGTTGGCAACCTGGAGGTGCTGTAAACATCCTTGACTGGAAGCTGGGGTTTTGACAGCAAGGGCTTTCAGTCGGATGTTTGCAGCATCTTATTGCCTCTGACAGCCAACCGTAACTCCAGCGATGGCAGTAGTTTGAACAGTTAGAAACTTCATCAGGCCTTTGAATATGTCCTCTACCTGAGGGACCAATTCAGTAAGGATCATATCAATTGCAATCTCTTACAGAAAACGGCACGTTGCACTGAAGTTTTACTCAAGCAAGAGATACAAATCTAGGATACCAGATGGAAGAGTGAGATATTTAAATTAGTTGTCAAGTAGACTGTCTCCAGGCATGTAAACATCCTACACTCTCAGCTGTGTTGTCATGGAGCTGGGAGAAGGGTGTTTACTCTTCTGGTGATGGAGAAACCTCATTGAGATGAAGCCCCGCTCATTATCAAGCAGAATGACACAGGTCGGGGTCTACTGATAATTTGATTCATAATTGTTAAAACTGGCTCCAAGCCCCCATGTCAGCGAGCATCTAACCTGCTGAACTGTGCTAAATCGGTTACTGTCACAGTCACTTTATTAGTTCTACTAAAACAATATTACAGTAGAGTCACAAATGGTTAAAGGTTGTTTTTGTTGGTGTAAATAGTTCTGGACGATACCTCCGGGCCTTCAGTCAATGCTATCGACCAGTGTGATGCTCGTAATGGATCTCACGTCCAGATTACGTCACTCTTCTCCAGCCACATCCCATCAGTTATTAATCAGACCTCTACCGTTACACCTGCAAAAATAATTAATGGAGATGTAATGGACTGATAGGCCTTCTTCGTGTGTGTGTGTGTGTGTGTGTGTGTGTGTGTGTGTGTGTGTGTGTGTGTGTGTGTGTGTGTGTGTGGTTGTGTGTGGTTGTGTGTGGTTGTGTGTGGTTGTTTCATCATCAGGAGGAGATGCGTCAGTCAGTAGCTCCAGCAGAGCCGGTGCAGTACTACTTCACTTTGGCCCAGCAGCCTGGAGCCGTACAGGTGCAGAGCACACAACAGGGCCAGCAGCAAGGCGCACAAACAGCCACCACCATCCAGCCCGGACAGATCATCATCGCTCAGCCGCAGCAAGGACAGGTAGTACTAACGCCTTGTTTGAAGAGCTTAGAACGCCGTTTGCCACTTAAGTAGTCGCACCAAGATTTAAATAAACTGCAACACCTAAATGAAAACACAGCCGGGTGTGAGGATTTTAGGCCATAATAATGGCTATGTGGAGAAGCACACGGACTACAGCTGATAGGCTTAACTGCTGCCACAGACGCAGAAAATACCAGTTAATGAAGCCTTCACTGAACTTTAAGAAAGTGTGTGTGTGTGTGTGTGTGTGTGTGTGTGTGTGTGTGTTTTTCTGTGGATGTGTAAAACATGAAGGATTATGTAGCAAATTCTACACTCCACCTCGTCTTTTGAATCATGCTGCAAAAGGCTTGTTTCTCAAGTCAACACACCTGACTTTATTATACCATTATACCATTAGCCTGAGCTCACATTCAGTAGCTGACCGCCAGCAGGATTATCTGAACCTCAGAACACACCCAGGCCACATAACTAACGGCACACATCATCTGAAACCCTGCAGAGGAAACATTTGATCTGAACAGTTATTTACTTATATGAATTACAATGAAAATCAAATGAAATGTTTCTAAATGTTCTGTAACTGATTACTTGAAATGTGTTTATTTGTGTTCCTTGTCTATTTTTGCAATATCATAGCCAAACTTTACACATATACGTACAGTGAGAATCATGGTTGACTTTCTGAAATCATATAGTTAGTAGTGTACGCTTTGCACACAGCAAAAAAGAGAAAAACCATTGACAATTTCATTATCACAGACACATTTTTACTGTTTTTTTTTGACGTTTCTCATCCTAACTAGTGCTGTTTGTATTGGCTACAGAGAAATGAGCTAAAAGAAACAAAAACTGGGAATCAATAGATGTTTCTTACGGCAGCCTAATAGGTCCATTGTAGGTTAAAAGCATTACAGAGCTTGGTAGTGGTTAATATTCCGAGAATAAAATCTGAATTTACGAGCAAAAAGCTTGGATATTCTCTGAAGTTTAAGTGGTTAACTTACGAAAGAAAAAAAAAATCACAAATATATGAGAAAAAAACACGTTTCCAAAATGCCGTCGTAGTTCGTTAATGGTCTCTAGAGCACACACCCATACAAAAACACACGGTCTCTCTCTCTCTCTCTCTCTCTCTCTCTCTCTCTCTCTCTCTCTCTCTCTCTCTCTCTCTCTCTCTCTCTCTCTCTCTCTCTCACACTCTCTCACACTCTCTCACACTCTCACAGGAAGAACATGAAAGAAATATCTTTTGGGACCTTCACCTCATCTTTTAGAGAGGACATTGGAAACGTTTTTTTTTTAGGATTTATTTGATAACCCATCAAAATACAATGTCCACCGTGGCTGGTGTTTCTACGGTTTTGCCCAATTCCTTGTTTTTTCTTGCAAATTTATGACCTTATAATCTCAGATAATCAAGTTTTTTCTCGTAAATTAACAAATTTAATCCTGGGAATTGTGAGTGTTTTCTTTGAATATTACCACACTTCCCCAACTCTACATTTCAATTTATTTATTTTTTTATCTACAATGGCTCTAAAATGCCGTCGTAGTTCGTTAATGGTCTCTAGAGCACACATGCATACAAAAACACACGGTTTCTCTCTCTCTCTCACTCACTCACTCACTCACTCACTCACACTCACACTCACACACACACACACACACACACACACACACACACACACACACACACACACACACACACACACACGTACGTGCTCATGAGTATTGGGGAGAGTGTGTTTCCAACTCTGGATCACATTTTCTCATTCTATTCTGTCGGGCCATCAGATGCTGCAAGGTGCCACCATGCAGCAGTTACAGCAATTGCAGGTGCAGTCACAGGGTACACCAATCACACCCATTTTCAACAGTCAGTAAGAGAATAAACATGCATATTTTGGGACAACTTTCAATTGTCTTTCTATCTAATTACCGTATTCCTACTTTTGCTGCTGAGCTCTCTCTCTCTCTCGCTCGCTCTCGCTCCCCCCCCCCCCAATTCTCCCTCCCTCCAGCTTTGTCGCTGCATGTCATGTAGCCGTGCTGCTTCATGCTGCTTCAGCAGACTGCCTTTAGCTGAGCTGTCATGCTCGTTTAGACCGGGCCTGATTCACTGGCACTGCTAGTGCTGCAGTCCCCGCTGAGAGCAGGGAGGTCACAGTGTGACACTCGCCTTACGTAGACTCCATTGTAGGCTATTTACAAGGTAGCGCTTTAAAAGGTGGGCCTTGAGGGAATAAGTGAAAGTTGAACATTTGACTCTCCCAAAACAGGTATTTGGTTTGTTGATGTGCTTTTGAGGTTAAAAACTTCTCTATGAAGCTTCATCACAATCCCTCTGCCATTGCAACCTGCTTATTCTAAATTATTTCCCCCAGTTTTGCGTATAATACGTAGGGTATATGTTTTGTTGTATACCACCTGTTCCTCTTGGAGGTTAGGGTTTGACGGACACATTCATGTTTTTTGGAGTAAAACAGAGCTGGTTAGGTTTTCACCACCTACCAGGCATGTTTGGTACAACAGATTTGGTCTATGGAGTAAAGTGTTGGCAGGAAATACTTAACAATTAATATTTTATTTATTTATGCCTCTGTGTGTCTGTGTGCAGAGCTTTCGATGTCACTAGTTGTCTCTGTTGTACCAATTCTCTTTTCTTAGGTCACCAACTCTCTCACAATTTCTTATGAAACCACAGCTGACATTACTTAAGCTGCTGTAAATGTCACTGTGATGTATATGCATTTTTCTAAATCTGTCCAAACTTCCCCCATTATTTATTTTTTTCCTCTTTCTGACTTTCACCTCAGCTTCTTTATCATTCATAAGCATGTCATTAAATGTCATTTGCCACTTGTATGTCACTGTTTTGCTGCTCTTAACATTTTAAGCGTTCAACGCACACACACTCCACACATGCTTACAGCCACGTGTTAAGTTGTTTCAATCGCTGCTTTTCTCACTGTGTGTCTTTCTCTCATTTTCTCATTCTATTCTGTCGGGCCATCAGATGCTGCAAGGTGCGACCATGCAGCAGTTACAGCATGTGCAGGTGCAGTCACAGGGCACACCCATCACGGTAAACACACATGCACATTTGCATTTCTATGTACACACACACACACACACACACACACACACACACACACACACACACACACACACACACACACACACACACACACACACACACAGAGGCTTGTGCCCTGTAGGTGACTGCTGTCTACAAGCTCCGTACTGCTCAGGTGACTGAGGCTTGTAGGGGTGAGATCAGGTGACCTCTCCTAGATTGTGTGACAGGCGGAGGACAAAGGGAGGTCTGCGTTGTCACCTCACGTCCCCACATCTTTTGTGCCTGCCTGATAATCTTTTACAGACTTTTAAAAAATATTCAAGAATACACAAGTTTCATGGTGCTGGTTAACATCTTATTCTAGGGAAGTTAGTGATTTCCTGATACTTTGCTTTGTGTCAATCATAAACTACATGCCCGTAATGCGTTACTTCTGTCTCCTTCTGTCCGTGTTTTTTCTTTTTTTCTCTCTTTTCTCTCTGTTAGAGTGCTCCTGTGGCGATGCAGGTGGGTGAGGGCCAACAGGTACAAATTGTCCAGGCTGCCCAGGGTCAAGCTCAGACAGCTCAAGCCCAAGGCCAGACCATGCAGGTCATGCAGCAGATCATAACCAACACAGGAGAGATCCAGCAAATCCCGGTAAGAGAGAACGTTCAACGGGGGAAAAAAAGCGATGGGAATCAGTGGAGGGAGTTGTGATGGAGCAAAGAAGCTAAAACAGTGAATGAAATGGCTAAAATTGCTTTGTGTTTGCTGCATGTTTGACATTGTAGTACTGCACAAACACAGTGTTCTAGTGAGTTATCCATCCGTCACTGTTTGATGGGAATTACGTTTTACAAAGTGAATGATTCTCGCTGCGGTTCTCCAGAGAAGTAAAATGGCTGTGACCGCTGGGTTTGAATGACCTTTGCTCCAAACCAAACGTTGTCTCCCTCTTGTGTTGGTATTGTGTAGGTGCAGCTAAACACGGGCCAGCTCCAATACATCCGTCTAGCCCAGCCTGTGTCTGGAGCTCAAGTGGTCCAAGGACAGATCCAGACTCTTGCCAATGCTCAGCAGGTAAGCACATTAGCAACAAGAATAGCATCCATAAAACAAATTATGTAATTCCCAAACATTTAAATTCTTTGTGTGTGTTTAATTTAACTTTCAGATCACGCAAGCAGAGGTACAGCAAGGACAGCAGCAATTCAACCAGTTTACTGACGGACAGGTAACGAATGCAATGAATGTGTCCAGTGTGTTAAAGTTGTTACAATGAGTGACTTTTTAACGGAATGTTTTTTCATTTCACTCACTGTCCTTATTTCTGGCTTGTCAACATTGTTAAAATGCACACATTTTGCTATGAACCAGCTGACAAAAAATTAACTTAACCTCAAATTAGACCAGTAAAGCTTTATTTAGTTAAAAATGTCTTTTTCAAGACTGTACTGGCTAAGAAAGTCAACAATAACTGAGTTACAGACAAATAACATCAGACAGAAAACACAAAATGTGTCAGAAATGTGTTTATTAAATCATGAATAAAAGTTTAAAACGGCCAGAGCACCTTGTACCCTGTGTAAAACCATGTAGTTAGCTGTCATTGCACTTAAATCCAACAACCCACAGACCTTCAGCCTCTCTCTTTTCTCTCTGTTTTACAGCAGTTGTATCAGATTCAGCAGGTGACGATGCCAGCAGGACAGGAGCTGACCCAACCCATGTTCATTCAGTCCACCAACCAGACAGTCGACGCACAGGTCACGCAGGTCAGCACCGAGTGAGCCCGACAAGGAACCTTTTCTCCACACACACAACACGCATACCAGCCCAACAGATGCCACCAAGACAAAGGACGCTTGACAAACTTCAATTATAAGCACTGCTCATCTAGACGAGGGACCTGACATCTTAGAACACTCTTTGTAATAAATTTAGTACACTGGATTAAAAACATCAACACCAACAAAGGGACCCGGATTGACTCTCTCAAAATGACATGTTAAGTTGCATCCATGCTTAGACAGGGTTGACTTTTTGTACTTCTGTCACCGACCATTTGTAGAGAAAATATGCATCCACTGCCACCACAGCAGTCTTTCCGCTGACCGACTCAACTATACTTCCATGTCAAAACTTCAAAGGTTTTTCAAACATGAGTGTTTTATTCCTGGCGCCTTCCTTTCTGCTCTTTCTTTGGAAGTGAATTGAGAAAGTGTCCGTCTCTCTCTACACACGCGACATGCTCCTGGTGTATCTGTGGTTGAAAGTAGCCGTGAGATCCTTCACCTCCTGAATCATACCCTCTTTATTGTTTTCCATATCGTTGATGTATGAAGTGAAGCCATATACCTCAGATATCACTTTTTAATGAACGTTAATCTAAGGGATCTTGAGAAGAGGTTGTAAGTTTCAATGATTTCATGTAGTTTCTCTCTTGTTTTTCCACATTGTCGATGGAGCATGACTTTATGTTGTAAGGGGCTTCAAACTGTAGAGGGTGTGTGTGTGTGTGTGTGTGTGTGTGTGTGTGTGTGTGTGTGTGTGTGTGTGTGTGTGTGTGTGTGTGTGTGTGTGTGTGTGTGTGTGTGAGTGTGACGGTCGTCTTTACTCTTCCATGTTGTTCCTTTCATTCACTCTGTCTTCAGAGCAGGGAAGCTCTTCTCTGCCTCTATGCAGCTTCACTCAACCCTCTTTAGAGCAAAAACAAAAAGAAACCTTTTCATAGAACTCCCCTTTTTTCAATACAATTGTTTTTCTTTTGGTTTTGAGATGATGTTTGGCCTCATATCCTCCTGCTCATTTTTTGTACAGTAATGATTATTGTCAATGTTCTTATTATTGTTGTTTTTGCATGTAGTTCAAACTGCCAGCATGACATGCAATAGATAGGTACACTTTTTATTTTTGATGTTCCTTTTTGTAAACAAACTTTGTTTGTGAGAAAAAAAATAAAAAAAACATAACTTGTCTAAGAGTCCTGTTTTCATATTGTTTTTCTGAGTCTGTCCTCAAGTACTAATCTTTGTTTTTATTTGTTTTATTTTAGGTGAATTAAGCACTTTAGTAGTGTGTGGACTGTAGGCAGAGAGACAGGAGAGAAATGCAACAGCACGCCAAGAGATAAGACTTGAACCAACCAGTCAGCATCCTACTGTGTTTCCAGGTAGACACAACCCTCGCAAGAGCCACCAAAATATCAGTGAATTATTAATTGTTGCTTTTATAGTAACAAGTATCTAATAGGCAAACAAAAAGCATTTTAAATTGAAGAAAATTGGTGGTTTCAACAGTGTTGGTGTGATGCTTGTGTTGTTTTCCCAAATGGCCATAAGAGGGCAGCACTGATCAAACAAACCGTAAATGCCTCTGATATCCCGTGTTAGGGCACCTGATTTATTGCTGAACAAGGGGTTAACAATTTTTCACCGAGAGCATTGTTTAAGAAGCATAGACACTAGCACAAATGTGCAATCAATATGTGCCCACGTTGCACCCAAACCACCAATCACCAAACTATATGAACACTGCCGCCGGCCCTCCTCGAGTGCAGGGAAAGCTTCATGTGCTACAAAGGACAAGCGGTTAACAATAGAGTCACGAGTTATTTGGCTGGAGACTGCTCAGCTCCTGGGAGATCAGACTGCATTCCTTGTCCAACCTAAATCTTGAAAGGAAGAGAAGTACTAATTAGATAGGCAGCGAGATCAAGATGTCCCACTTAACACCAAGTAAAATGTCTCACATTTAACGATGTGTCAGCTCAAAAGTTGCAAGTATCACTTTAAAGGTATTTTCCCCCTTCTTCTCTAGTTAAGCCACAGTAGTCGGAGCCACACGCAAACATTAGTCAAACCAGAGGGCCCTTTCTTAATCGACTTAATCACTGAACAATAACGGCATTAATGAGTGCAGACTCATGCTCGGCTCTTTCTAATAAGAGCAGCGAGGATTGTGAGAATGTTCAAGCTTAAGTCGAGCATGAATCGGATTGTCTGGTGGTATTTTTCTTGGCCGGCTCATCTGGTCAGATCAAGGCAACCTTGGCGAGATGAATTAGGGCAGACTTGCCTTGGCTGCAGTCTGGACCTTGTGATTGGGCCACAACGCCCGTTGGTCTCACCGAGTCACAGACGAATCCCTAACAGGAGTGGACGTCCACTTTGTGTTTGATCCACTTTTCTGCCTTGCTGAGGTGTCGGGAGAGTTTCTTTTAATCACTATCAAAACCACGATGCAAGCTTTTCCCAGGTCCTGACATTTCAGTGTTGTGTAAGAGTAATGTCCAGTGATCCACGTAGTGAAATCCTCTTTGTATGCGTCTCCCTTCACAAGGAGCAGCAACAGACCGGTGATGTAGACGCACAACAAGTGCATCAATTAGTGCAATGAATTCGAGAGAAAAAATGTATTCCTTAAATCAAATTATAATCCTTGAAGTTTGTTTACAAGGTTATTAAATGGTTTGATTCTCGACTAAAAAGGACTGACTATACGTCCATGTATTCAGTCTGAATTGATTTTAAAAAAACTATTCCTATTATTTGCACAATGATAAATGATGATAAAACTACAGCTGCTGACATGGAGCCTTGAAGGTGAGTCGAACAGTTGAACTGTGGCCTTCTTAATACACCACAGCCTGAATCATTCAGGTTAATTCAGGACAATTAAGAAACATTGTGTTCATAAAGCAAAAGCCGCCCCAAATTAATCCTTCAGGAGGATTTACACTGTAGGAGTTGAGTAACTTTCGGCTCTGAACTCTTTCGTAATCTCTCTTCTGTTGGCTTCAGATCTAATACAATAATCTAGCCTCACTCCATAGACAGACCTTTTCACCCTGTAGACCTTGACCTTTTAGGTCATCTGAACCCTGAATCTTTTGAAATCAACCCGGTTGTAACATACTGCTGCTTGTGCGTGTTGGCTCTATCTTTTTATAGCTCAGAGTTGTGTGGGTTACTATTGTTGCCTGACAGAAGTGAGGTAGTGTCTAACCTGCAGGTTAACAACACGCTGCATGCTCTGTCACTGCTGTAAAAGCCCTCAGAGTGGTACATTACATTACATTATATTACATTACATTACAGTCATTTAGCAGATGCTTTTATCCAAAGCGACTTACAATAAGTGCATTCAACATTGGTAATCAAAAGAACTACTAGTCACCAGAAGTCATAAGTACATTTCCTTTTCCAAACAAGCATCTAAGAGCATGAAGCAGAGCATAACTCAGAGCCAAAGTACAGGGCAGAAACAAGAAAAACAGTTAGTGCTATAAGTAATACGAATACAATAAGTGCAACAAGCTAGTATGAAAACAATAAGTGATAAGTGGAAGGCTCAGGGTAGCACTTCCTGAAGAGGTGGGTTTTCAGCCTGCGCCGAAAGATGGGCAGCGACTCCGCTGTCCTGACGTCAGTGGGAAGTTCATTCCACCACTGTGGGGCCAGGACAGAAAACAGCCGTGACCGGGTCGATCGGCCGCCAGGACCTCTGAGCGACGGGGCAACCAATCGCCCCGAGGCAGCAGAGCGAAGTGGTCGGGCGGGGGTGTATGGCTTGACCATGGCCTGGAGATAGGAAGGAGGTGCTCCTTTCACTGCCCTGTAGGCTAGCACCAGAGTCTTAAACTGGATGCGAGCTCTTACAGGTAGCCAGTGTAGAGAACGGAGGTTACAAAGGATCCTTTGACTGGTCATGAATGAGCCACTGAGGGAACTAGTGTAATTTCCTGACTCACTCACTGGATGTAGTGGTTGACACTTAATATATTCATGAAGCAGAATAGCAGGTTGATTAACACAGGAACACTGCCTCACGTCAGTTGACATTTATACAGCGTCTACATGGCGGTTGGAGTGCGTTGTTCAACGGGGAGGGATTCTTGCTCCAAACACAGTACTGTTTGACACAATGTCATCATTTCATCTCTCCTGAGACTATAACCAGACGTATCACAACAACATAAACCCAACACAACAGACACTATATCAACAATTCAGTCCTCCTCTCTTAGTCCCTCTGATGTTTTCCATGTAGAAAATCTGTTAAAGGGGAGGAAACTGATAAAAGAAAGAAGAGAAAGAAGATTAAATAAAGGCAAACAAGAGTGTGGTCTGGGAAAGCCATTAAGTGGCGTAAATAAACGTCCAAGTGCACAGCGGAAACAAAAGGTTGGTGGGGTCGGACGCAGCGAGTTTGTACTGTACTATGTGTAGCTCACAATTGCTGATGCGAGTATTTTTAAGTTCCCATAGATTCCCTGAGTGGCTGTCAAGTCCTGTAGCTCAGCTGGCTCTTTGGGGCGTGAGTGAATGCTCGGAGTGAGAAGTGCATGTGGAAAAACAACAGCAAGGGGAAAAGGTGGGCGTGAAGGGAACACAACAGCCGCCTGCTAACACTGGGCCCCTGTAGTCTGCCCTCAGTCATCCCCGAATATAATTCCACCCAGACTACCTTCAAATCTGTGTATATGAGAGTTTGCGCCCTTCCTTATGGTCTGGTTGTATACATTTGTACATCCAGCCACCCGTTCCACATTCACATTTTACAGTCTGACCTTGCTCAGCTGTTGTGTGTTGTCACTGGGCGGCCGTTATCCCAAAGGCCACGTTGGATACTCTGCCCATCCCAGAGTGTTGATTACTGGGTGAAAGCAACACTGCAGCAGGGCTGGTACTGTAATAGAAAGAGGGGGTGCATGTTTTTTTGCCTCGGTGGAGCTTTGATGTAAATCCCTGAGGGTAAGAGCAGGGCCGACCTGTCCGTCGGCACCTTCCTCCCCTGGCCTGGTTTGGACTGCGTAGTGGAGAGGAAACCAAGCTGAGGGAGAGGGAGCTGTAGCGGGAGATTCCCAGTACAGGATGCCGTTGTGTTGATGTTTAGATAGGACCTCCTTCTTTCATCACTGGGTGGTTAGGCTCCACAAGACTCTACTATTAGATGACCTTCTCAAATTAGATCCCCAGTCCCTTATATTTCTTAATGTATCTCATTTACATTATATTACTATTCTAGGTAAAAAAAACAACTTTGTTTACACCTGTAGGTGTGAAATGCACCTTTGCTTAAAGGTCCAGTCCTTAATTTCCCCCCCATGTAAATTACACCCTAATTCACTACTAAGTAAAGAGTTCTATTTATAGATTCAATATCAGCAGTGTATGTGCTTTTCAACTGATCATAATCCAAAATACAAGATGGTTTCACTGATATATTTCCTAACACCCTTCAAATAAACCTCTTAGCAACACCAGAACTAGAGTCAGGTTGATTCAGTTGTCGTCCAGAACAAACAATAAGTTTGGGCTTGATAGCTTGGTTCGATTGTTGTCATTTCACTTTTGGCGACATATCCTGATAATCATTTAATTTATGCAATTGGCACTCAGGACTTTAACATACTCTGCTTCCCTCATCGGTAGTCAAGTTTAGTAAACTGAAACAACTATACAATTAATCTATTTGTTACGATTGTCATAAAATTACTTAATAGTGATTGATTCATTGTTATTCAAGCTAAAATGACAAACATTATGTGGTTCCAGCTTCTCAAATGTGAGGATTTATTGCTTTTATCTGTTTTATGTCATGGTAAATTGAGCATCTTTGGGTTTTGGACTGTTGGTCTGATAAAACAAGACATTTTTAAAACGTCACCTTGAAAAGGACAATTTTCACTACGGGCGGACATTTTCACCCTTGAATTTTGTTACGTTGGATCAATAACATTGAAGTATTTTAGTGACTCTTATTGAAATCTTCTATCTATGTTATGAAAATGAATATTAGTTGCAGCTGAAGTCTGCTCAAATACTGTGTTTTTATATACAAACAAACAAAACAACAGTTAACATGGATATATACTTTCAATACACACTATCCATTTGTAAAATGTCGCCTCACATTTCAGACTGATTTGTCATGTTAACCAGTCTGAAAACCGTATTGAAACATTGCTGTTAGAAGCACAGCTGTCAACAGTTGATTCCATTTTATAGGCACCAGTGAGTCCATCAGTCAATATGTGTGACTCTAAGTAAAGAGTTAAGGATTAGTGATGTTAAGTTATGTAATGGCTGCGGGCCCTGGGAATAATGTGTAGGTTAGTGACTTATGAGAGACTCCCGCTGCATTCCCCTAGCCATTCCACAGACCTGCATGATCCATAAGCAGCAGCAGCAATGAACGCACATAGTTAGCATGAGTGACCTTCCTGTTGTTGTGCAACACTGTAAAACGTTAACGCTGAACGCATGTCTATGATAGGACTGTTTCTCTGTTTGATGCATGCAATAATGTGTATTTATATTCAGCAATTACTTTCATATATTCTGTTTAAATATCAAGACAGTGATTTCATTGAATAATGAGTCACTCGAGTGCGGGGACCAGAGATGTGAGCGATGAGGTGCTGGAAACAGAGAGCAGGTTTGTTCCTCTGAACTCCTCATTTCTTTTCCTCGTTAGGAATTTACACTTTCAGTACCTCCAGGTTTACATTTGAGTGGGTCTGTTTTTATCTGAAAAGAGACATTGGCTCAAAGACACGCATAATTGTGAATTACCTTTGGCATTTGCTGATGTCACTTTTGGTGGTCAGATGATACACTGAGGCCAGCGGGAGTTTAGGGGACCACCTTAACAATGCATTCCTCGGAGGCCCTCCTAACAGGTGATCTATCTGCAGGGCACAGTGCTCCATAATGCTCGTATTTGTGTCATAACCACAAGCCTCTGTGTGTGTCACAGTCATAGATTTAGAAAGCTCCGTCCACTGAGGTGCTGTCGCTGTGTCCCCCTGCACCTGTCTCTGCTGCCCAAAACGAATGTAGCCATCGAGCCCCCTTCCACAATAAACACATTTCTGACATTGTCATTTCACAAATTAAACTTTTATTCTTAAAATCCCCGACCCTTAAAAAGTATGTTTTGGAAAAATTAAAGAAGGTAGCTAAGGCGCTTGGATGCTCCCTAGATCATTTGTAATGTAAGCATTTAGGTATGCACAAGCAGCAGTTCTTATGATAGTTATCAGTTCTACCAGAAACCTCATTCTTCCGGCAAAGCTTCAAAAGACAATCACCGTCCGGCCATCCTCTCCCCGTCGCTACGTGCCTCCCACGCGTATACCCATCACGTCCTCGCCTCTCGCTAGCGCTTCTGTTTCTGAACCTCAACTCACCAGAGAGAGAGAGAGAGAGAGAGAGAGAGAGAGAGAGAGACTTTTCCTATTTGTAAGCGTTTACAAACCACATGCGAACACCGGCAAGCGTTTATTTGTCCTTTTCAACAGAGTTTTTAAGAGTTGGTCCTCTGCGATTCTTTGACATCATGCTGATGGTCTTCACTTCTGCGCGCTCCACCCCGCCTGCCGGAGCGCACGAGCGCTGGACCAGAGAGACGCACCAGGAGGGGAGAGCAGGCTGATGTATTAGCGACTGGGCGAGTCTCAAGAACAGCTCAGACCAACTTAATGAAAGACTTGGACACAGTTGGTTTTTGGCGGACACCGATTCACCGCATGAGCATTGCGCTCACCTGCTCTGTGGCTTTTTTAGTGATTTATGACTGCACGTTCCAAGTGTATTTATGGTAATGCGCGTTACTTGATTGGGTCCAGTTTGGGCTACTTCTGCAAAGGGGTGACAGGTCTTTCACTCTGTTCTCGGAGTTAGTGCATGCGTAAATACTCGTCTGCACACCGCTGATTACCGCTCACATTTGACTCTACAATGGTCGCTGAAGGTCACGTTTTAGTGCGACGCACTTATTTAAGTAATATGCATCTGTTCTTTTGCAACCGTGACTTGATTTACAGATAACTTTTACATCTGAAGTAATTAAACCAAGACAGCAGGGGATGGTATTCACTCATGTGTTTTGACCAGCAGAGTAGTTTTAGTCCACTTTATAGGCAAGGCAAACCGGACTATGACTTGGTCAAAACTTTGCTCTGCGCTCCTGCAGATAATCCAGTGAAAAGTGTCAAATCCTACTGGATAGTTTAATCGTGCCAGGCTGAGGATGTTAGGAAGTCCGTCAAACAACGGCGGCATCAGAATGCTGGTGCCCCCGGCTTCGAACGACGACAGGCGGGTAGAGTTTGTGGCTCTCGCCGCCGTCCACACGGAGAGAAGCGAACCGTCCAGCCCGGAGCGCGGACACGCGTCTCACCGCACGGGTCTGCTGGGCACCCCATTGCCCGGGCCGCCCGGACCCCGGGCCAACACCCACGCTTCAAACAAACGCTTCAGAAAGTTGCAAAACTGCCTGTACAACGTGCTGGAAAGACCGAGAGGATGGGCTTTCATCTACCATGCGTTCATGTAAGTGTGCCATCATCGTCATCGTTTGTTGTTATTGGTGAGTGACCAAATGAAGCGCATGTCAAACTCAATATTTGGCTTTTTATCGGCTAAAAACTTTATAAAGATTGTTAAAGTCAGTGATCGAAGCCACGTGCTGCAAGTTAGGCGACATTACACTAGTTTCCAATCATGTGTTTTGATCAGTATGCGCCAGCAGTCATTTGATGTATTTACCAATTAACCAGGCAGAGTTGCTTATGCGGCAGTTAGCACAGTTACATGTCATTCATCATCACAACACGGGGTCTCCTGTTTAATTTCCCCTCTTCTGTGTCTGATTAAATCATCAGGAAGACAATGGATAAACTGAATTTGAAAGTGAAAACTAACAGTGTTCTCATTGTAAGTGTGGTTAAAAACTTTATTTAGACTGAACTTGTTTCTTGCAGCATTTTTATGAACAGGTGAAGTAAATAATGCATTAGGACAAAAAAAATACTTGAATTCATTCTGAATGAATTATTACATGACAGCTTTTTAACTATATGAAGAATAATCTTGCTCTAAACAGAGCTCAAACTGAAGCAACTCCTCCACTGTAGAAAGTATTCTGTCACTGACACTTAACCCAAGTTGCTCCCGTAGCTGTGTATGAATGGGTATGAATGTTAGTTAGTCCTGATGGGCAGGTGGCACCTTGCATGGTAGCCCCTGCCATCAGTGCATGAATAGGTGTGAAAGACATGTAGTGTTGAAGCGCTTTGAGTGGTCGGAAGACTAGAAAACCGCAAAACAAGTACAGTCCATTTACCATTTAAAGTACCCGTGTGCCATATGCTCCATAATGTATACAACATGTAAACACTGGAAAAGTATGAGCTCACTGGCAGCGATGGCTGTTCCCAACAGCCCAGGACTAATATGTGAAACACGTATTTGTCCAAACCAAACTGTACTGAATTGTCATTGGGTTGAATGTTCACCCGTGTCAGATTTAAATGTAACCTCTTTAATAACTTAATCGAAAAATCTGGTAGTGTTGACAAATTTATAGTTCAGTCCGTGATTATTTACAGTTTTCTTAGAGTGTCAGTGTATGCCGCTGTCTTTTCAAGTGAAGCCCAGGACAGTTGTGCCCCAGCAGCTGTCCTCCAGTTGCATCTGGCACATATAGTGGACAGAGCATTATGTGTGGGAGCTCCTTGGACCGGGCCGTGCTTTCACCGTCATTGTTTAGAAAAGAGCAGCAGTCTCCCTGCCAATGCCAGCATGTGTTTACAACAGGGAAATCCCACTGCAGAACATCTCATACGTGTTCTCGTCATACAACGTTGCTGCATTAGTGAGTGTAGATCAGCAAAGGCTAGCCTTGCGCTGCCCTTCAGCTCTTTCACTTCTCTCTATTTGTTTCTGCCTTTTCCATTCCTGTGGGACTGCAAACATGTCTGCACACACAACAGAAGTACCAAGTCTGTGTGTTTCTCATTAAGAGCCGTGGCCTTTGCAGGGTAGTTGCGGGTGACATTCTCACTGATGTTACTGGGTGTCAAAGTGGATGGCAGCCATGCCATTATTGTTACAGTATTTCTCTGTCAGAGAGGCAGGGCAGGCCCTTCTGAGGTGCCCAGATCATGTTTCAGATGCCACGGCCTCAAAGATGGAGCTGGACTGACTTTGGAAGTGAGCCGCCTCTGTGATGTCCTGTTTTATGTTGCCGTCTTAACAGATTGCAAAATGTACCTTCGACTAAAATCTTACCCTGTATTTCAAAAATCCTTCCACTTTGACATGATGTGTGTTGAGTGCACATATGTCTAACAGAGTGCATCATTCCCATGATACAGTATCATCCTGAGCTGTGCACTTGTTTTGATTAATTACATGTGAGGCGCTCGCTGTGCTGAGAGCTGTACCATGTGTGGGGAAAATTAATTGTACGATGAAGCTCAATTAAGGCGGCGTTGATCTATTGTAATTAAATTAAGCCGTACACTGCTGTGTGTAGGGCGCTTTGCTAACTTCCACTGAACCTTTAATTAGTCCTGCAGTGTAATGGGGGACGCTGAAACAGATGCGTTGCCTCCAGAAAAGCTCTCGTCACAGGTGTGTGTTGGAGCGTGTATGGGGAAAGGGGTGAAGTAGCTCTCCACTGTAATGTCTCTCCACGGGCACCCACTCAGGTCCCACCACACTCCTCACCCCTCCATGTTGCTGTCACAGCTGCACACAAGATGCATCCTCATAGAGACAGATTTCCCCTCTAGGTAAAGATCTTGGGTAACTTTCACATCCTGCTCTCTAAACGGCTCAGGTTGCATTATTGTAAACTGTTTTACATCTGTATTTCAACTGGCTGCTGTGGAAGAGACACTTCTTCAAACACTTGCTCCTGCAAATGTAACAACTGTATGCTAATTCAGTTTCTCTGCTCCTCTCATTTCCTCTCCTCTCCCCTCCTTTCCTGGAAACTTGGTATTAGTTAGATGAACAGACTCATGTAAAAAACTAAGAAAGAAAGGAATGGAGGAATTCTAAGGTTGCAGTAACTTGTTAAAAGAGACAGTAGTGTTCCTGGAAATCTCTGTGAATAAGAATTCCTCTTTTCACCAACCCGATCCGTTGCTAGACGACAGTGCAGGTTCTTGCGTTTGCCGTGGCTCTGGTTCAAATGGTGTGTTAAATGTTAAGTGCCGCTTGTCTTGTTATGGTCCCTTCGCTCACTCACAGTAAAATAACTCTTTGTCACCTTTGAATCACTTCTTTTTGTTACACCTCCTGTAAAACTACAACATCAGCAGGAGGGTTGGTCTGTTTGTGTGAGCTGGTTCAGCCAACAGCGGCCCAGAAAGAAAGTTTGGATCTCTAAAGTTAGGACACATACCTCATGGTATTGTTTTTGATTTGTCAACACTATCTGTGTGGATTTCGGAGGAGCTGTGGGTAAACCTACAGATGAGCTTGGCAGATGAGCGACTACATTCAGAGGGATCGGTTTCAGTGTTTCCCCTCACCTTTCACCTCTAACCCATTTCCACCATTGGCAGTGCCACATATAGACCATCACATGAGGCCCCCTGTTTTTGCCCGTAATAATTCATCCCAGCAGCAGGTCCTTTGGGGCCGTGGAACTCCAGTCCACCAGACTACCAGTCCCCAATCAGGTCCCACTGCATTGTGCCAACTAATGCTAGTACTGTGGAAACTCCAACAAGCCATGTCATGTCTTGATCTTTGCTGTCACACTCCATCTTAGTACCCCCAGCCTGAAATAGTCAGTAATAGTGCATGTGGACGGACAGGAAAATGAAGACCGAGCACTGATCAGCCAGAGTGATTGATGGTTCTAAGGAGGGTGAAAATATACCGGTCATGTATTATTTAGCGTTTTTAGACTTGACCTCGAGCATCAGTATTAGTGAGGTGGAGAGAAATGTCTTTACAAGTCGTTGTTTTATAAGGAGCTCTGTGCTGACCCTCCTGCCAGGCTAATTGAGACGTTTTTGAGGGCTTTGTCGCTTGGAAGTAAACACATGTCATTTTGATGACGTGCTAAAATGGTTAATTTTGATGTTTTTCCAAGGATAACAGTCTCCAGAAAACCTGCATTCTAGAAAGCGTAGCATCAAGTGTTCATGGAGCTTTACCCAAACCAGGGACAAGAAGTGAGGATATCTTCAGCCTCCACTGCTTCGGTTTTGGTCTTTCTCTTTTAAATTTCTCTCTTGCAACTTCAATACTAAACCACTTTAAGGTGTCTTTCTTGCAAGCTGCACATTTGGTTGTAAACTTAAACAAACACACATCACTCTGCAGTAATTGAATGAATGACAGAACACTTTAATCTGTTGCAGCTTTTACTAATGCGTTGTTTATGCCTATAAAGAAATTATCATTAATCTGACAGGGAAGCGGAAACCGACTTCTATTTTTCTCCCTCCCTTTGATCTGAACAGTAGCTTCACAAAGTAAACTTCTCGTGACTCTTTGCCAGATGAAGCCTTCTGTCTCCATGACGTGTGGGAATCCCTTCACTTTAACCTTGTAGGGCACAAGCACCAGTGATGGTTTCTGTTTATGAAAGCTTGAGCCTAAAGCCACATTATTTATAGATGTGGAGGGAGATACCCACAACAGGACTCACAGCCTAATGCTCCCCATAACCTTTCTACTGATGGTTTGAGCGATCTCCTGAAAATACTGTTTGAAATATCTACTGTATATGGCCATGGTTCATTCTTCACACATCCTTTGTTGCTGCACACAGAATGCAGCTTGCAAGCTTTACATAAAAGGTGAATTGCCTTTTTGACATTATGAAACTCATTTGGCCCAGGCAGCTTGTTTATTGAATGTGTTCCCTCTATCCTTGCAGTTTTCCTTCCCTCTGAACCCGGTCTAAGTCAGCTAATCTGCTTTCTCACCTCGGTCATGCAAACAGTCTGGTCTGCTTTTCCTGGATTTCAACCACGCGACACAAAACCCACTAAAATCCCTCGCTTTGGCATCCTCCGAAAACCACTGACGCATTTGGTGTTGAAGTTTTTTAATTATTGATGGTCTAAGTAGCGTCCAAAAATAGCTTTTTGTTTTGTTGTTTGTTTGCTTATTCAGTCAGCGCATAAATGTGTTTTCATTGATGACTAAGAAAGAAGGGTGGAGTGGAGCGGGAGGTGGCATCATAAAACGATGAAGGGTGAAAGCCACTCGGCACATTGTGCGGGTTTTTAACCTGCTCAGGACTGCAGATTAGATGCTTGTTGTTCAATTACCGCGGCTGTTTTTTTTATCTGTTCACCTCAGCAGGTTGTGTAAATTCTGCTCCATTAAGAATCCTTTATGGCCCAAATGCCTTTGGCTCCTCCATCGTTCCCTCCATCACTTTCCTCCTGAGTGGGAATATAATCTCTCATTTGTTTAATTGACTTCCCCTCCCTCACTGCCACTCTATCTCTTTCCCTCTCTTCCTCTCAGTCCTGATTGGCTGGTCATGTCTTTTCTTAAAAGGGTTTTGTGTGTGTGTGTGTGAGAGAGGTAAGATCAGCTATGCCTTTAAAATGTGGAGGATTGAAACTAAAAATAGATAAATAGGTAAGTATTTAGAGTCTTAGGGACTCTCCAGTAGTGCCCTGCTAATTCTTCGTCAATAGAGCATTTTTGGCCTTTCCTTTGATTTGACTGAAGGAGGAACCAACGTCCAGTTGAGCTGATAAAGAGATTTATTCCAGAGTGACTGGATTGAGCAGGAACTCAAGAGAAGATGATTTTGTCTATGCTCTTGAGATTTTAAAGACATCATTTTGGATACAGACACAAGGTCATTTTTGAGTCAAGATGTGTTGATGTCTTGGTGCTGCTGCTTCCTGTGAGGACAACAGTTCATCAGAGACATAATAAAATATATAAAAGTTGTTTATAAGGTGTATGTCTTGTATATGTTTTAGGGTCTTTCCCGCTCTTTTACACCTGGCCTGTGTGATTGTCACAGTCCAGCTGAATGTCTCATGTCATGTCACGTCTGCTTTAACCTCCTTGCCTGCCCTGCTGTGGCTTTATTTTTCCATAGAGTGGCTTGCTTCCTGCCAACACCAAAGTGTGACACAGAGGACAAACAGAAGAAGGAGGAAGGAGTAGGAGGGAGCTTGAATTTGCTAAGGATGAATGATAAACATGATAATGTGATACTCTATCGATCCCTGTCGGAAAATTCTCTTTCCGTTTGTCCCCTACCGCAACAGCAGCCCCGAAGCTGGAAGGGATCCAGTGTCTTGCTCAAGGGCATTGCAGTAGGGCAGATGTTTGCTAATGGGGATTGAAAGGTAGTCTCTTGAAAGTCAACAGGGAGAGAAAAAGGTGGGAGGAAATGTCAGGAGCATACGGTATGTCCAGAAACGGTAAAGAAAACATCCGTTTTGGAGGTGTTGACGGCCCCGTTGTCCCGCAAAGGAGGGAAGGGCTTATAACAGGGCAAGTGAATTGTGTGTGCATGTGGGAGAAGGTTAGGAGAGGGGAATAGGAGTAAGATGGAGAGAGGGGAGAGTCGAGGTTAGTTGGTGTATTAATTTCTCCTTTCGGGGCAAAATATGTCTCCCTGGAGAGGAGACTGTCTGTCCTGGGATGGCTGATCAGGCATCAGGTTTCCCCCAATATCCAGTCCTGCTCTCTCTGCTCACGTTCATACAGGAAACGGACATGCACACACACGTATATCCACACACACAAACGCACACCATTATCATGATGTTGTTTATTTACTTGACAGTGCAGAACAAATATAAAAGACTGAAGGTGAAACATGTAAAAACACACACACATTCAGCAGAGACCCTGAGCCACAGACAATGGTCTTGTTTCATTCTCCTGCTGATGGGTGATCAGTGGCGGTGTTGACACCATCTAATCTGCAGTAATCTGTGTTTATGTAATGTTATTGTCACTGAGGCGGGCCAGGAATACTGTGGCATGTGCTCGGGAGGGTCCAAAGGAAATGCCAAGAGTTTATTTTGACTAGGCAAGACCCTCTAAACATCAGGTCTACTTTCACTGCCAGAAAAATCCAGAAGCAGTGTCCCAGCTCCCTTGCACTGTATATCTTATTATTACATCTCTCTGTCTCTCTGCAATATATAGCATCTGCGATTTATGCAGAGGTGGCGATTCTGCTCAAGTAGATGCACAACAGGAGCTGCAAATACTGACAAATTGTTGTGTCATTTCCTTGTAGCAGTCATTCATTTAAACAAAATACCGTTGGTGGGGGATTTTAGTAAATTTTTGGGGAATTTTGCCAGCGTGTTCTCAGGAGACAATATTGTTCAAACTACACGTTCCTCTTAGCTGCTGCCACATTTCCTTGTATACAGTGATGCTGAGGAGGTGGGATAACTTCAGTTTTAGGATACAAATAAACAACTACTGCAAACATTTGTGCTGCCATACGTTGCATGTGGTGGGAATGATTTGTTTCTATGACAGAAATGCTAAAAGTTAAATGCTAAAACACCAAAATGTCAGAACCTGTTTTCAGAAATTTTGGTTCTAATTCATAAATTCTTTAATAGAAGTGTTCTTTGACAATCAAGATGAATGAAACACAATTACACATGCAAAAAAATATTTTTATATCATTAATGTTAAAACACAAAAGAGAGACTAAACTAAACAACAGGCTTCATTTTTTCACTCAAAAGTTGTAAAAATGGCAGATAAAAAACCCCTGTATGTCAGTATCCTCACTGCTCTGCTAATTTAGTGAGAGTTTTTCTTCACTTTCTGTCCAAAACAAACCAAATTTAGTTGCTTCCTTGCATTACACTTTCTCTTTAGACACCTCTCAATTGGAAAAAATCTGTGCGTTCGCAACATCAAGGCTGAAAGTGCAAAAAAAGCGAGACATCGTCAGACAAGATTTCACTGAGCACGTTCAATCTTGATTTGTTTTGATTGATCAACATTACCTTCCCTTTATTTTTTAACTGCAAAATTTCATCAGACACCTCTCTGTCCGGCTGATCTGTGAGCTTTCTCTTGAAACACTTTACTGCGCTGCCACCGATTTGGTTCTCACACTGCCCTGCTTTAAATCAATGTTACAGTGGACTGTCGAAACCCTGCAGCCCAGCTGTTAGGTAAAACAAGACAATTAGGACTTGGGCGACGACAGACGGCCCTGCCAGTAAAGTCTGACTATCTTGTGACTGGAAATGTATTGTGTCACAAGCCATGGGAAGGCTGCTATTTAACATCACCCTCTGTAAATGCTTCTCTATTTAATCTTACAATTCCAGAGAACTGTAAAGAGCACACTGTCACCATCTGCACAGTAAACATCCCCGACAGTATCCACGCAACATTAGGATGATTTTCTCCAGCGTCCACAATCAGTTGAGATGATCCACGTCCATCGTTTGCTTTTATTTTCAGTGATAAGAAGTATCAGGGCTTGAATGAATAGGGTAAGCAGGATGTATGTGTTCATCAAGATGATCATTAGTGAGTAAGAGGACTTGGGAAGCAGGGTCTGTGTGTCGCCAGCAGCTGCGAAAACCAAAAGGGACATGCAGAAATAAATCAATAACTCTAGCCTTGCCATTATCTTTCAGCAGCACACTTAAGACCTGACCCTAATGGGCGTCTGCACCTGCATACCGCCGATTATAAGCAGATGCTGAATAATGTGGAAACTAACTGTATAGGCGCTGATAAGGAATTACCACGTTAGTTTATACATATGTGGGAAAGCCCGCTTCTTCTTGTCTCATTCACCGGTCTACTCGACAATGACTCTGAGGCATTAACGTGATGATGAATCAAAAGGAAACGAGTCGAGCTACTGATGCAGGACGCAGATAGAAATCTAAATATGATCAAAAGCCACAGAAAATGTTGTTATTAAAGAAGTCTCCAGAGACAATATAAGAGTTTAAGTAAGTTGTAATGCAACCATTTTTTTGTCAGTAGGAGGGAGATAAGCAATATGGATAAAATCCTCTACCAGGATGTATGTTATTTCATACCTTCTACATGATATATATATATATATATATGTATATATTGTGGTATTGTTAACTTTATGGAAAATCAATTGAGAAATTGTCCGTCTGCTTTTAGCCAGACCAGCAAATAAAGTACCTGACAAATAAAATGTACTTTATTACATTGATGCAAAAATCTTAAAAATCCTACAATGTCATAAATTAGTCCTGCTCATTGATCTCCTCACAATGGTCTAATATACCAAGACGTGCTAAATGGAGAGCTTTGGGATTAGTGTTATGGCAAAATTTCTAACAGTAGATAGATAGATAGATAGATAGATACTAACTTTATTGATCGCGCGAGGGGAAATTATTTTGTTACAAGCAGCAATAGGTTACAGAGCAGCAATAGGTCACAGGTAAAAAAATCTTAATATTATATAAAAAGAAAAATACAAGAAAGATACACATGTCACAATATATACAGTTATAATATAGTAAAGATGTTATATAAAAAATGCACACTATATACACAGTGAATAGAACAGAATAATATTAAATCAACTAAATAAACAGTAGTGCAGAGGTTTAACGATTTGATTTGGCCCGAGGTGATTTATTGTACAGTCTTATAGCAGTAGGCAGGAATGTTCTCCTGTACCTGTCCTTATGACAGTGGAGCTGGATCAGTCTGTTGGAGAAAGTGCTCCGCTGTCCCTGCAGTAGGTGGTGGAGAGGGTGGTCCTGGTTATCCAATATGGATGATAGTTTCTTCAGTGTCCTCCTCTCCACCACCTGTTCCAGACTGTCCAGTTTACAGCCGATGATGGAGCCGGCCTTCTTAACCAGTTTGTTAAGTCTGTTGGTGTCTCCGGCTCCAATGCTGCTCCCCCAGCAGACTACGGCGAAGTACAGTGCACTGGCCACAACAGACTGGTAGAACATCTCCAACATCTTGCTGCACACGTTGAAGGATCGAAGTTTCCTCAAGAAAAAGAGTCGACTCATCCCCTTCTTGTACACAGCGTTGATGTTGGCCTTCCAGCTCAGTCTGCTGTCGATGGAGACACCCAGGTACTTGTACTCCATCACCATGTCCACCTCCTCTCCCAGAACTCTCAGTGGCTGTGGAGCCGTCGTCCTCCTCCTGAAGTCGACCACCATCTCTCTGGTCTTGGCCACGTTCAGAAGCAGGTGATTTCTACCGGCCCACTCCACAAAGTCATCCACTACTGCCATGTACTCCTCCTCCCGTCCGTCCCTTATACACCCGACCACTGCAGAGTCATCAGAGAACTTCTGCAGATGGCATGACCCTGAGTTGTACTGGAAGTCAGTGGTGTACAGGGTGAACAGGAAGGGAGACAGAACAGTTCCCTGTGGGGCTCCAGTATCACTGACCACCGTATCAGACAGCACACGGCCCAGTCGGACAAACTGTGGTCTGCCTGTGAGGTAGTCAGTGATCCAGGAGACAGTGGACGCGTTAACCCCCACCTCCCGCAGCTTCTCACTCAGTAGCACTGTTTGGATGGTGTTAAATGCACTGGAGAAGTCAAAGAAAGTGATTCTCACAGAGCCACCGGTTCCATCCAGGTGCGACTGAGCTCGTTGCAGCAGGTAGATGATGGCGTCGTCCACTCCCACATGAGGCTGGTATGCAAATTGCAGAGGGTCCAGTGATGATTTCACCTGCGGTCGGAGGTGGGCCAAGACCAGCCTCTCCAGCACCTTCATCACATGGGATGTGAGGGCAACTGGTCGGTAGTCATTGAGGCCAGATGGTGTCGTCTTCTTTGGAACAGGAACCAGGCACGATGTCTTCCACAGCACCGGGACTTCCTCCTGCTTCAGGCTCAGGTTGTAGAGGTGTTGTAGGACATCAGACAGCTGGATGGCGCAGGTCTTCAGGACCCTGGGGCTGATGCCATCAGGTTCCTCAGCCTTTCCTTGGTGGAGTCTCTCCAGCTGTCTTCTAACCTGGCCAGTCGTCACAGAGAGGGGGGGGAGGGTGGTCATGGTGTCGGTGGTGGAAGAGCCCTTTGAAGTAGAGGGCTCATTGTCCGTGCCGCTCACCAGGGGGGACACAGGGGGGAGGGGAGGAGGCAGCCGAGGTGTTTGACACATTAATATGGTCCCCCTGGTGTATGTACTGTATATGGTTACATCGCTCAGCACCAATTATTTTGGGCTTGTGAAAACAAATAGACATGTATATTTAAGCTGTTGTAAAATTTTACGATATAAGCTTGAAAGCTATATAAAAGTGCATATCTCTGCAGAGGCTGGCCAGTCTCTCTGACGTGGCCAACTTCTGTACATCACAATGTGTCTCTTTGGTTTTTTCTGGTTTTGGATTTTATTCTCTGTCCAAGTGTTTGTAACTTTACCCCATCCGGCACGTGAGGGCTCTGCATATAGTTTTCAGGATGAGGAGGCTGCATGACTGTGCAGGCAGAGCTGATTTGTATTGCCTGATTGAAAGAGGCATCCTCAGGTTTTTCAATATACCTTTGTCAAGAGCTGCTTTACATCTTACTTGCAGTTTGGAGCAAACCTTGTTCTTTCTTTCTCTCTCCCAGTTGTCTTCCTGCTCTTTCTGCTTGTTGTCTGTCTCTGTCTCTTGTCTCTCTAGATCCTGGGATAGCCTCGGTCTCTGTGTCTTTCTCCTGTTGTCCCTGCCTGGCTGCACCAGCATGCAAGGCCCATCTTAAGTGTTGTTAAGATCATTTTAATTTATAACGGCAGTCACTATAAACATGTGAGGAAGCAGCACCATGGAGACAGAGCTCAAACAAAATCACAATGTGGGATTGTATTAATAAGGTCTGCCTCGACTGCAGAAAGCGCTTTGCAATGTGTGTGAATATACGTGTGTGTGTGTGTGTGTGTGTGTGTGTGTGTGTATGTATGTCATTGCTCATGTGGCTGAGTGTGCATGCTGTCAGGTAAGGTCTTGATTGGCGTGCGCACATTTGCAAAATGTGTGTGCATTCATGCATGTGTAGGTTTATGGAGATTATGTGTGTGTGTAAATGCCTGGCCAGTTGCATCGTGGGCAGAGCATAAACAATAATCAAATGTTAACGACGGAGCCATAATTACTCTCGCTTTAAGATTGTTTTTGTCTGCACTCCGTCCCCTCCTCCTCCTGTGAAGGCCTTATGCTCACGATTGCTTCTCTTGAGCCGGTGTCATTTCCTCTATTCCTGTGTGACGGTTACTTTTCAGTTCCTTTTGCTGTAATCTGCTTCTCTGCTCTGTTTCCTCCGTCTATTTACATCAAAACGTCTCTTAGTTTCATCTGTTTCTCTGTTTTCTACATGTTGTTCTGTTTCCTTCTGGTTTTTCTTTCTCCTTGTATTCCTCTTCATACCTTTATTCGTTCTCTTCATCTTTATCCTGGTTGCTCACTACATGAAGTCAACAGGCTTTACTATAACGAGAGGAGGAGGGAGAGAAACTTTGTCCAAAAGTCATCCTGCCCCTGTCCCTCATGTCCCCTACATCTGCTGCTGCTTCTGTTGCAGCTCTGGCCTCACATCTCACTAATTCACTCCTTTTTACAACAGATGTTGAATGTAAGAAACGGTCATTGGGAATGAAAAGGTTTCAGTCGATGTCAAAACATCGTGTCAAAACTCATGTCCTGTGTTTTTTGATTCTTTTGTTAAAAACACTAAATTTATTTCAGCCAAGTATGAAATACAAACATAAACATAAACCTGCCACATCAAACTGTCCTCATTTTTGTATGTTATGATGTCATGCAGGAGTTCTGCCTGACTTTTAGATTGTTTCATTTTTATTCCCTTCGCAAGAAACCCAGCTGCTAACGCTGCTCCATACACACAGTAAATCTGTTCCCACATGCTGGCAACCATGTTCACTCTGCAACAGTATGTGTGTATGTGTGTGTGTGTGTGTGTGTGTGTGTGTGTGTGTGTGTGTGTGTGTGTGTGTGTGTGTGTGTGTGTGTGTGTGTGTGTGTGTATGTGTGTGTGTCGGTGGGCCTTCTAGTCTTCTCTTGGCCCCGAGATTAAAGCATTGTCAGCAAGTGTGTGATGAGACCTCACAGACGATACCTCATCTCTTGCTCTTTTCCATTCTGGCTCTCCTCGTCTCACTGTACCCCTCGTCTGTCCAATACATTATTCAACCACTTCTTTCTGTCGCTTGTCCACCATTTTCATTATCTATCTGTGTCTGACTGATACTCACTCCTTGTGCTCATTGCTACTTTTGTCTTTTCTACCTATACATCTACCGTAATACTGTATATCTATTCCCCCTCTCTCTTCCTCTGTCTCTTCTAAACGCTCTCTGTCTTTCTTTCTTTCTCTCTCTTTCTCTATTTGCTAAATATCACCACTCAATCCATCATTCTAGCCCCCGGCTGCCAGACCTTGTGGTGTCCTGTGATGTCTAAACAACGTCTTGTGTCCCAGAATGCACCTTAGACAAGGCCAATGCAACTGAAATTAGCAGTAAGGAAGACATTCTGTTCTGTTACAATCAAGTAGTACAGTAACAGAATGTAATGATTAGGGCTAAGTATCGTTTCAAAAATGATGATGCCATTGCCAATACCAGTACCTTTAAAGTGATACAGAGTACTTCATGATACCTATCATGTGAATGGAAGCTGTGTGTGTGTCCCACTGGCTAGCAAATCACCGCAGCATATAACGCTGTCCCAAGCGTACTGCCAGATAAAAGCTTGCCATATCCAAGTCCAGTAATGTTGCTTACGAGTGAAAATAATGTGCGTTTACACCTGCGGGTTTGTTAGTAAAGATCTTTGTCCACACTGAAATTTGATCAAATAATTTTTTTTTTACAATTGGCAAGTCATTTAACAAATACCATAAATACATCTCAATGACACTTAAATGACTGATCACAGAGTTGGTGACAGCAAGTTGGCCTCCTTACTTTTCTGACTTACAGTTGCCAACTGTGTCTGAACAGGCCTTTTCCTCGTCCACACTACAACACATAGCTGCCGTTTTCAGTGCTCAGGAGAGTTTTTAGAAAGCTTTTATCAGTTGCGAGAAATATCAGTTTAGTGTTGATAGGAGGCAAACAAAGAGATAAATGATTTTAAAAATGGAATCAGCCTTGCTTGACGATGTTTGCACAGTGTCTAAAACCCCATTACAGATGCTGGAATTGGGGGCTGCATAGGACAAACTCGGCCCACCCTGGAATGTGACCATTCAGAAAACACTTTTGCTCTTAAAGGTGGTTGAACACTTTGTACAAACTAGTTCTTTTTAAAGCATACTCTGGCCTTTAGTGTGGAAGTAGTCTATAATAAAGAGTCAAGTAAGAGACTGGATGGACAGTAGAGAGAATAGCAAGAAGAAGATCTAAGACGTCTGGGCAGAGAGAGAGAGAGAGAGAGATCAGGAAGTACGACGAGAGGGATGAATAATTCAGCAGAGTGTTATCTCTCCTTCCTCTCCCTGGCCTGTCAACTAATTGGCTATAATGAGTTAAAGAGGGGAGAGCGCCATTCTGATCCTGGCTCTCCTTAAAGAAAGGAGGAGGAGGAGAGGACACAATGGGAGAAGAAAGGAGAGAAGTTAGGGTGAAAATAGGACAGTAAGTGTAAGACAGGAAACAATTTAACAACAGTGATTTGAGTGGAGTAAATGGGTCAAAGGTACATTATCTCTATGTAATTTAGTCATAATCTCCACATAATCAGTTGTTGTGATACTAGTATCTTGAAAGCACATGTTGACGTCTGCAGTCTTGTGTGGTAGGCACTGAGTTATGTTTGAGTATCCAATCCAGTAACACAAAGTAAGGACTTGGTATGAGGAGAGAAAGTGTAAACTTAACGATGCTTGCTTCATGCTTTGGTTTTCCCACAAGGGGATGTGTGTCAGAGGGGAATAAAATAACACGACACTGCTCATAGATGAGATATTTATGACCCAAAATGTAGGCAAACAGAAGGCCATGTCCAAGCTTCAAAAACGTACTTCCTGTGCCTATATTCAGTCAGTGAACAAGGGTCAACAGAGTGATATAGTTGGTGCAGTTTGATAAAAAAAATTGCTACGTGTTATCTGTGCTCTTTTGCACACTGTTTTAGATGTTGTGCAATGTTCAAGGAATAAAAGCAAAAACCAGCTCCCCAACCTTAAATCCTCAGTATTGGCCTACAGGTTGTAAGTAGTCAGGGCTCAGCCCAGACCTATAGTGGTCCGGGGGCAGATATTTTCCCATATACAACAACTATATGCAATTTCAAGCCATTTGATAATTGTATGCCTAAAACATCCTATTTTGTGTCTAATAGTTCTTCAACTGTCTTCATCATTCTGAAACCATAAGACAACAAATGTGTGCAAAAATGGTCTGATGTTACTATCTTTAAGTTACATAACATACATAGGTAGGGTAGGTATTTGGCGTACACAGAATTACTAATGTTGAAACTTATTTTATACTGTGTTAGAGTTCACAGAATGAATGTTTGTCTGACAATTGTGCTTCGTTTGAATCAAATCTAATGCAAATCAAGGATCCGCACCAATTCCAAGTTAATGTGGTCTTCAATACACTGAATTAAATATTAGAAGAACATTTACTTCTATAGAGAAAAGTGTAGTATTAGTATTAGTAGTATAGAACAACCCTCATGACAATGTTAAGGCAGACATAGATGGCAAAATATATTTTTTTTAGAAAACAACTGGTCGTGCTGTAGGTGGTGGTGTTTGCAGGGGTTCTCTGGGTGATGTAAGCCTTTCTCACGTGGCTCTGGACTCTGTCTTATAAATACACATAACATAAAGACACTGACAGTTCCACAAAGACACGCAGGGACAGACACTCAAACAGTTGGTCTGACAGGGAGGGATAGCATGCAGCATAGACACCGGACCGAGGAGTAACACAGTGCAGCCCCTCCATGTGACGTGACCTGGGTACCAGTGTTTGACTGTAATCACAGCAGAGATAACGTCAACGGACAGATAACGAGGCACAGAAGACACCACCCCTATAGCTACTGCATATCTGTCCCATACCAACTGACGGTTCACCATCAAAGAAGGAGCTCCAGCTTTAGGGTCATGGGGTCGTTGCAATGGTTACCAACAACAGAGTCATAGTACTGCAGAGATGCTTTTCTTTTTTTTAAGAGATTACAAAATCCCTATATAGTGCATTTTATCTACCCTCCACCAGTTCATTTTAATTTATTTGATCCATTATATACTAACCTTGTTCACTCTATTTACTGTTGAATAAAGAGAAAACAAAAAAAAAAGAGTACAATGTTCGCTGTCCTCGGGAACAAATTAAGACTTTTGCTGCGCATGTAGCCTTGTTTACTAACTGTTGGTCCTCACAAGCCATTAAGATTAAGTATTTTTCCAGTGAACACAATGGGAAGAGTCAGACTGTTTAGGTATTAATAGTTAATGTTTGTGTAGCAGTTAGATAAAGGCACAGACCACTGAGGATCTTTTGACTGACTGTTAAACTGCCTGGCCAATATATCAGTAGATATTCACTGTCCTTGTGGTCTGGGACGTGTGCCATTTCGACGCAACGTCCATGATGTTACGGGACCTGTTCTCTATCAAATGCAAAAAAAAATGTTTAAAAAAGCGTTGCACTACAGTGATTTTGAAACATTGTCAGAGATAAATATTTTTTAACTTTCAAATTCTAATATTGATATCCATTATCGGTCTGTCTTTATTGTCCACTGTCTCAAACAAAACTGTCTCTATAGAATGACCTTAAAATATGTGGCATTTTAACTGCATGTGTTGGCCAGAGATTGTTTTGGCATGGTTTATTAAATGCCCTCAAACCTCGGTATTAGTAACAGTGGCCTTAGCATTACCACAACCATTGTTTCCTCTGTAAATCAGATCTGCTGACCACCAGGTTTGTGTGTGACCCCGGCTCACTTTCTCACACCCCTTGCCTCAAACTGGTGATCCCAATCCCATTAACCCAGAGTTGAAATGTTAGAGTCACCGCTTTCCTTTTGTTGTTTCTCAATCCTCGAGAGACGCCCCTGACCCTCTGCAATCCATCACTGGAGATCCACGCTGCTATGGTAACAAGATTAGAACTGCAGAGTAATGATGATTGGCCTGGGGGGGGGGGGGGGGGGGGGGTAACAGAGTTTTGGATTGGGGTGGGTTCCACTTCCAATAAACCTTTGGCAAGTCACATGGTGGGTCTGCTGGTATGTCTTCAAGTAGAAGTTTTTCAATTAGTGCAAAATACTTTGATAGAGATACACCATTATAGTCAGAGGGGCCAAGAATTCTGTCTGCTTCCTATTTGGTCTCAACAAAGACCCGTCCCCAACCTCCAGCCCTGCTGATCCAAGCTGTGTGAAGGTTGAGCTCACTCACTGGTTCAATGGGGAAATGTCAGCGCTGTACAAGCACACTGGTGTGTAAAGTGTGGGCCCATACACCTACTAAAAGGTCTGAAGACTCTGTGCTAATTGGCTAGCTGGGGCTAACAATACCGCAGCTAAATGTCAGAGCTCTCTCAGCACTTCTCCTCCACCCTGGTCGCATCTCTGAGGCAGCTCTGTACAGTACAATTCACTGAAGACAAGTCCATAAGTAGCAAAGAGCAGAAGTTTAAAAAAAAAGCATCAGAAACAATGGAGTGCATCTGTTTGATTTGTGTTGGGCTGTAGTGGGAGGATGTGTGTGTGTGCGTGGGTCGTTGCTTATGCCTGATTATAAGGTCTTTACGATGGACACCATTTCTTCCAGCTTAGTGGACAACTGATGTCAATATAGGGCAAATAAATCAAAGGGTGTCATTTTCCCAGCCTCTCTTTCCGTAATCACACACATTTTCTATAATTTATGTGGACAATTTCACACTGAATTGTCCTGATGTCATAAACTGTCCCCATCTGATACTCCCACCAGGTCACAGCAGCACCAATCAGCAAGAAATTGTGTGTAATTATTATTAATCCAGTTCCCGTTAGACACACACACACACACACCCATGAAACCTTCCCCACATTATGGATTTATCCTTCCTCTGTGGTTACACTTTAATTTCGCCCCATTTACTGGTTAGATATAAGATTTCCTCAGCCTCTAACCATCTGTACCACATATTTGAGTCATGTCACTGAGGCACGGGAAACCACCAGTGACAAGAACACTCCTTCTTACAATGAGTGTGCTCCGTGAATCTATATTATACATTTATTTGTGTGTGTAAGCAGCTTCTGCACAGATACAAACTTGGAGTGTACATGTAGAAGCTATGAAATGCTGCTTGATTATGATGCATAAATCCAGCTGATGATGAGAGGAGGGCTTTATGATATTCATGATGCAGATATAAGAGATACAATAACTCCTTGTCATTTTTGAGGCTGTAGTTTGTGGTGTAGTACTTTTTTACTAAATGACATTACAGTATATAAGTGTGCACAGAATCACAAATCATGTTCCTGAATACACATTTTACTTATTTACAACTCCTGTCATGTTGAGCTGAGTCTCTATATTCCTTTTTTCCAATGAAAGATAATGTCTCCAGTTTGCACATCTGTTTTTCTTACAAGATGTTCTTAATACTTGTGGACTGACGTTCTACATTCCAAGGTAGTTGTTACTTGTTTCCGTTCCTGTTCTCAGTCCCAGGCCGTCAAATACCGACGCTTTGTCACACCCTCCGCATGTGATACCAACGCACAAGGTATCCTTTAGTGTCTGCATGAGAGGCTTTCAAGTAACTACAATGTAAACCCATCCGCGTCATTATTAGATGCTCAGAGAAAATGTTCCGGAAGTGTGATGACGGAGTATAAAAACTGAAAAAAATCTACACCGTGACGGTCAAACAAACACAAGCCTATCAACCAGGAGACCGGTGTTAGAGACCGGTGTTTACTTAGTTTATGTTTTAACTGTAACTGTTTTTTGTTCAAATCCACGTTAATCAGAGCTTACTGCGACTGTGCGTTAGAAAGTGTCGCCACGGTGTTGTTCTTTGTAGCCTCAACGCAATAAATAGCAATGAGATATGGATGCAGACTGTCTTTCATGGTTTTACAAAAAGTAATTGTGTGGATGAAAAAAATTCCTGAGAGAAAAATTCAAACCCTTGCCTTATTTTCACGTCTCCACTCACCTGGCCCCCCATGATCGTAATGGATGAAGTTTCTGATGGAGATATTTTTGTCAAGGTGTCCCACGTGATTATGTTTGTTCTCAACATTGAAATGTATATTTTATACTGTTGTTTACAAATATTCAGCTGGAGGTGGATGGGTGGTGTGGCGTTAATGGGTTGGGGTTTCTAAACGCCTGGCTAAGGCACTGACTGCAGTGGAAAAAAGTGAAATAATTTTCACTGGTTTCTTGATTAACATATTTTAAAGACTCTATTTTTAAGAAAATTTAAGAAAATAGTGTTTTCTGTCCTGCTTGTGGTCTAATTATTCCAAAATGATTGCATTTGGAATAATGCCTTGTAAACAGCCAGATCCAAAAGAGACCATTAAAATAGTGTTATTGGAAATTGGAACACTTGGAATTCATAGATTGTTTAGCGTAATTAAGCCTCATTCTCTGGAAAAGAGTCGCTGAAATGTTTCTTTGTACTGGTTGAAGGCACCGATAAATCACTGAAATCCTCACAGCTGCTTAAAAGACTCCAGGAACTTCGTTTTGCAGCACTGCAGTCTTAATCCATTGTGTGTGATTCTTCAATATCACAGTGTGCGAGGGTCAGGAACCAATACTCAACGAGCCAAAGAAGCCTTCTGTTTACCTGGTGTTTTATGCAACTAAAGGATTAGTTTCAAGAATCAAAAGCAGGGAACAAAGGACTCAATTATGATGTGATGTAACATTGGCTGACTGTTTGCAGGGACTGTGTGTGTGTGTGTGTGTGTGTGTGTGTGTAGATTGGCACTCTGTTTGAAATGCATCATCTGCAGACAGACGATGGAACAGCGTGGCAGTCTGTGGCTCTTTGGTGAGTGTGTGAATATGTGTGTGTGTGTGTGTGTGTGTGAGAGATTGTCTGGCTGAACAGTAGTAGTGTGCCTGCGATGGAGAGCATGTGGAACTTTTGTGGCGTGTGAAGAGCCTGTTTATGTAATAAAGCAAATTATTTGTGTGAAAGTGTGTGGCGTGCTTAGCGTTTGTGATGCAAACTGCCAATGCTGCACCTTTGTGACACTACGCTGTTTCTCTCAGTTATGTAAATAATTGATCTATTCACGTAATATTCCTGAAGTTGTGGCATTCAGAGGAAAACACACTCATTCCTCTCATTTTTACACAACATTCTCATGTCAGGTTCTCCCCCCCCTCCTCTTTCTCTTCCCGGGGAATGCGCCAGTACTAGAGCCCCTGAATCGCTCACTCAGCTTCTTTCCTTGTGAAAAAGCACTTTTCGTGTCGTATTTGTTTGTGTGTTGGGTTTTTGTTCCTGCCGTGAAAAGTTTGCTGTCCCAGAAGAAGAATGAGGAGGGGGGGGGACTAACGGGCCGGGAGACTGGCCTGTTCTGAGCTGTGCTGCGATGTGCTCTGCAGCTACCTGCGCACATTTTGCCTGCAGTCGCTATTTAAAGAGAGAGAAACGCTATTAATACCTTTATACTGTTTCCACCTTTCTCCTCTCTTTCTCCTCTCCCTCCCTCCCCTCTCTCTGCTCACGACATACTCACTCGTCGTCCTCACTCTCCGCTTACTCACCTCTTTCCTCCCTTTCCTCCCTCTCCGGACAGAGCTCAATAGTTCCTCTCTTTATGGCTTGTTTGTTAGCGCTTAGCCGCTGTTAGCATTGTGAAAGGAAGTGTGTGTGTGTGTGTGTGTGTGTGTGTGTGTGTGTGTGTGTGTGTGTGTGTGTGTGTGTGTGTGTGTGTGTGTGTGTGTGTGTGTGTGTGTGTGTATGTGTGTGTGTGTTGCACTTTTGTAAACACAGTCAGGGTGTGAAGTTCGGCATCTCCAAGGTGACATTTGACATAGGTTTGTATACATATGTCTTTCAGCCTCTGGTATAAATAAAGCTCATGTTCTAATTGAGCTTTTTTGCTATGTTTGTTTTCCTGTGTGTGTCCTTGTGGAAGGTGTCACTGCAAGTGTGAGTTCAATAACTGGACTGCGTGCGTGTTTTCTTTTTGTTTGCGTGTTTGTGCAACTGCAGTGTGTGCTCAGATGGGGGATCAATTCCTGAATTCCCTGAAAGCGGTCGTGAGAGCCTCATTGATCAGGGCTGGCGCCGCACATACACGTACACATGCACTTTCACGTACATGTAAAGGTACAGGTAAAGCAGACATGACCCCATGCAGGGCTCTTTCACTTCATGTGGAACTTCATCCCTCACCTGCTCTTTCTTTTCTCTGATGTTCTTTTTTTACTCTTTTCATGGCATCATTCTTTCTTTCTCTTTGAATCGTCAACCATCTGTCGTCACATCTTTCTCCTTCAGTTTCCTCTGTTTCTCTGCGTCTCCCCTCTCAGTCTTCTTCGTCACCCTTTCCTCTCCCTCTGCCTCCTCTGTTGTGTGTAACTGATAGCTGCTTTATCATCCAGTGGTGATTGAATCAAAGGTGCACTCTCCCACAGCCCAGCTCCGCTTCACCGGCATGGAAACACATACAGGAACACACACTGTGTGATGCAGCAATACACAATGTCATATATGTTTATTAGCACTGGTTATGCCTATTTATCTCACTAAAATATTTTCACAGTCCAGTCTAAGTAATGTGAGATCTGCCGTCTCACTTATGTATGCTGACAGGAAAACAGCAGTAAAAGCACCCAGCCTCGCTTCCATTAAAAGCAATCTGGCTGCCCTGTTAGGCTGCTGTACATTTATTTGTTGTCTGCCCCACCAGCCGCCCTCTGGAGCTTCACAGGCCGTGAGCCAAGTTCTATGCACTTTATACATACAGAGTCTTGTGGTGTGTAACAGTGATCGGTTAGAGTAGATACTGTATCTGGAATGTGAATGAGTAACAATTGTACAGTACAGATGAAGACTTATGTGTTCTGTTTCTTTCTTTCTGTCTCACTGTGCTTGCACTTTTCCTGATTCTCCACAGTATCCATGAGACAAATTACACTCGGCCGGCTTTTTGGAGAAAAGTCAGATATTCTGTGTATATAGCAGAGCATGCATTATTCTTTCTAAAAGTTCTGGAGCAATTACTAATGCCGACAGCCTTACAGTAAACCTCTTGAGCGGCTTGGTTATTTTATTCATTGTATCATGACAGCCTTTTTTGATTCGCTACATGACCAGTGGTGCATCCTCACATCAACATGTCCATTTAAAATGTGTATAAAGACACAGGCTTTTACTTCACTTTACCCTCCCTTTACTCCAGGTTGGATCACATGGTCAGGCCAGTTGTAACGGATGAGACCCTGTATCTTGTGTTGAATAGGCAGAGCCAAGGCATCGTGATATTTATCTCTAAATAGATATTCAATGATTTATTTTATTGTCTTGGCCATGAGAGCAATATTTATGCTGATATTTAAGTTCTCTCATCTCTAAATCCTGAATTGGGAATCCTTTCCAGATGTCTTTATTGAGATATTTCAATATGAATATATTTTGTTGAGGCCCGTCAGTAAAGCACTCAGGGCTGAGCAGATTTTTTTCCGATGTACCTATGAGACCAACCTTGCTGATTTGGTGGATTTCGACTGATGCTTTGCTTTTAATTGACATTTCCCTGAAAGGAGGGAGGGATGGCAGATGGGGGTGCTGGGGTGAAAGTGTGCCCTCAGCAGAAATGTGACTCCCTCTTCGGATGCATTGGCCTAAATGTCTCCTCATCCGTTTAATTTATTTATCTATTTATTTATTAATGTTTTTTATTTGTACATCTTGGCAGATGTTCCCAGGTCACTGAACTGCATTCGGTATGAGGAGCTTCAGCGGAACACTTACGACAACGTGATCAAAGGGGACAACATATGTGGATGTCCATTCATAAATGATGTATGCTTTAAACAATAATTAATATTAGGTTATGTCTTGTGCTTAGATGATGTTTTCAGTAGCAACCAATCCTTAGGGCTGAGAGCCACAAGCCAGGACAATTTGAAGTAAGGAGAGATGGATTAACACATTGTTGAATTGTAGAATACAACCCGCCTTGTTCCAGAAATACCATATCAATAATCATCAGTCATCTTTGATATACTCTCAGTGTCACTTTAAACGACACCGGACACTGACATGTACTTGGTTGGAGGACTTCAACATAAATAGTGGTATTTTGCAGCCACATGTGAGTTTGGCAGAGATTTGAGGCCTGCCTGTGGCTTGTGGTCTGAATGAGATGAGGTTTGAGGGGTTGGTTAAACGACACCCAGCAGATTTCTACATTGTGATTATGCAAACTGGCTGCATAAACAGATATTATGACCCGTACTGGCAGTAACTCATTGCGGTGAGTTACTGTAAGTAAGCGGGAAAATGTAGAGTTGCTTTCATAACTTATTTCTACGGGAATGTTGTGTCTGCATTTTGTAAAAGCCAAGCTGTCGATCCGGCTATCTGTCCTGTGACTTGTTTCCTGTCATAAAGCACAAGTGAAAGAAACCACCTGAGATGCTGCCCCAACTAATCACCTCCTTATGGAAATCCACACAGCGCTTTAAGTTAATTGAGAGGAAAAAGACAGACAGTTTAGTCAGCACATTACTCAGTTGATGAACGACCAAAATGCATTTTGTTGCAGAGAGTTTTTTTACAAACTAACTCCGCTGTGGCTGAAACACAAAGCCTCCTCCGGGCATGCATCCCTGGGCTGAGAAATATACAGTAGTAATTTGGGGGTGTCTGTTTATTCACGCTTGGTGTAAGGTGTCTTTCTAGCTGTCTAAGATCTACTTTCTCTTTTTATTTGTGTCTTGCCATCTGGAAACTGTGGTTGCTCATTCACTGACTCCTCACTCCTGACTGTGATGACCAAACACTGTTTTTGGATGCTGTTAAGATGAAACAATCAAAATGCAGGCTTTTAAGACTGACTGTATCTGGAAAATGGGGAGTAGCTCATTTTCACTGTTTTTTTAATTCACTCTAGAAGAAGAGTGACTATTCTGATCAAAGGTTTCACTTTCTCCTCGGTTTTCTCCTCAACTGTTGACAAACACAATTCTGGTCTTAATCATATCTAACAACCAAAATCTTTTCAGATGAAGGTCCCTGAAGAGAAATCTTATCAAATGGGGGTCCGTGACCTAATGTGCATCAATTTAGGGGTGTCTCGAAAACGTTTGAGAACCCAGTTTTAGACCCTCACGGCTTTAGTCTGAGAGGAAGTAAGCTTTCTTTTTGTTTTCTCGTCTTCTAAATGATTGCTGATGGATGTATTATTTTGTTTGTGAGTTGCAAGTTTCCCTTCTGGTTTTTATGTCACTTTTAGATTTCGTCTATGGGAATTTGTCTGGGAATTTTATAGATTACATACAGTCCAGTATTTGTTTGTTTCACACACATTTTTAAAGCAGCTTTTTTAATGCAAGTGCTTAAAATACATTTTATTTCACACACATTAGCCCTTGCTGATCAAGACTGTCCTCCCCCCAAAAAACAAGCCCATACTTTGTTTGTACAAGCACCTTATTACGACCCATATTTACGTTTATTGTTTGCCGATGACTTCTAGTGGCTGTAGCAATTATGACAGGAGCAAAGGAGGGAGTCAGGTGATTTAGTATTAGTACAAAGAGCGACAAAGTCCACCAAAGAAGGAGATCGAGTTTGAGGAAAGTAGGTCTATATGCGGCTGCATAGTGCTACAAGACACACCTACATGATACGCCCTCGAACAGTCACAGTTTGGTTAAGTACATACGTTAACCTACGTGATGTTAGTTAAGTACCTGATAAAAGTTAAGCATGTGACGTAAGTTAACTTAGGTGTGTAGGTTAAAATAACTCAACGTTGACATTTGGTCCAACTTCAAAACATGACACACCAACCTTTCTACAAGACACACACTTTACTTCACAACACACCAACTCCACTAGACGACACACTCACTACTGCAAGAGACACACCCTGAGATAACTTCTGGGATTATATTCATACACTTTTAACCCAAACCACGATCTTTTCCAAAATATAACCAACCATTTTTTTCCCTTAAACCTAACCAAATCAAAGTTTCCCAACGTTAGCCACATGTTTAAAACTTGAGCACATGTAAATGAGACATTTACATGTGCTCCTGCCACTGGTGGAGAAGCATATTTAGGAAACGCTTCTGTGGGTCGTATTAGGGTGGGAACAAACAAGTAATGGTAAGTCGATCGCTTTACTAATCGCAGAGAAAGGGCACCATTGTGCGAGACCATGAGAATTGGTTTAGCGTCCAACAAGTGTTCTCTAACTTTGGGCTCTGACATCTAGACCAGCTGGACCAGCAGCTGCCACCTGCTAATCCTGCCTTGCTCTTAGCTATTCACACGGTACAGAAGGCGGGAAGTGCTGCTGTGTGTTTGTGTGCGACTCCCTTCCCTCTCTCAGCTCTTGTTCTTTTTAGCCAACATGTTGTCATACCACAGTACTCTGGTCACAGATATGTTGTTAAGCTGCTTCGGTCCTTGTCAAACATTGTTGGGATGACCAACACTACAGTATACAATATGTTAGTGTTCTGACAGCTAATCTCAACGAAAGCGAACGGAAGTCCTCTCGTTTTGTAACCGTGTTTTTAGTAACAAAAGAAAAGGTTTTGTAGATGCAACTATAAGGTAATGCCATTATACAAAATATAGGAAATACAGAACGATATCTACCTGCTACTGCATTATTACCACAGGAAGCACATACATACTTTGATATTTATTATCTGTTTTTCTATTTTTGTTTTTCTATTTTTTAATGCTGGTTGTTTTCAGGTATCTCTTGATCTTAATGAGACCACCTGATTAAATAATGTTGCCGTGTCACTTACAGTAATATTAAGTTGTTGTTTTTTTTCACACCAATTAGCCCCATTATTGTTCTCCAGGCTACCCTCAGTGATCTTTTCTTTAAGGTCAACCCCTCCTTCTCACTTCCTACAAACTACCAGCCATCATTGCACATGATTCTCACAAAAGTTGATGAGATAAATAACACAGAACAATAATAACACCATAAATAAAAGAACAAGTTCTAAAAACTAACAGAAAATAACACAAATGATATCTTTGTTGACAGAAAAAATACAATGTGGGCTTTACATCCTAACTGTTTGAAATCAAATTCCTCCTGCAGAAACCTCTCTGCTGTCTGGTACCTCTTAATCTCGCTGTCAACAGCTTGTCTGAAACATCTCACAATAACTTTTTCCACTGTTTAAGTGGGACAGAGTGTGGCGGTTGCCACATAAGTGCCAACATTTTTCTTTTCAGCAGCTCACTATTTCCAACGTAAATGTTTTAACTTTGAAGTTATACTTAATGCATCATCCTTAGTTTATTTGAGGTAGGTCTGTAACCTGTTCCTAAAAAGATTTGACCACAAGGGAACCTGCGCATCTTTCACATCATGGATGTAATAGCTGTACGTGAGAATTGCACTATGAACTAGAAAGGTATGTGATAATAGTTTTGGCAATTTAAAGAGATGTTGACAAGTGTGTTCCTTAACTGAAACAAAAGTATTGTAATGTACGTTGTTTTGAACCCGAGCTAATGATGAAGATTGTCTAGTCGAGACTTCCCTCTTCTCCTGTGTCTTGAAAGAGACAAAGTGTTTGTACTAACATGAAAGTACCTCCAACATAAGACACATTTTACCAGAATTGATGTTGTGTTTTATTCTGGAGTAGTTCTCTAACTGAAGTGGCCATTACGTATGTGGGACAGTCATTTTTGGCCCAGCAGAGCTGCAGGGTCCCAGTCTTCCTGGGAAAGAAGTACTGGTCATCTCCATATTGCTATTGTTCATTTTAACAGACATCCTGCTTAACACTTTCAAAAGTAAATTGCTTCAGTACAACTATAGATGCTGCCTTTCATCCAGTCATGTGTATCCAGCAAAAACAAGATAATTTGATATTCAGTCACATAAAACAACCAAACTTGGTTACGTTGTTCTGATTCTCGTGGACTGACCATATTTGACTAGTGTGCTGTGCTTGTATTAAGTAACGGATCAACAAATCTTTTCCTGCTTATCTGCAATTTTGTTTTTCTCTGTTGGTTAATCACTCAGAGTGAACAAAGCATATTTTAAGGAGTTTTATTTAGTCCATTTGTTTTTCCCCTGCAGGGATTTAATAAACCCAGGATTGTTATTTATCATGTGTGTGTTTTGAAATGTGTTTTCTGACCAGTGTGTGACTCTGTGTTTCAGTTTTCTGCTGGTGTTCAGCTGCTTGGTGTTATCTGTGTTCTCCACCATCCCCGACCACCAGAAGTTTGCCAACCAAGGCCTCTTCATCCTGGTACGACCTTTTCGCACGCACACGACTTCAGCATCCATACACCTTCCTTTTATACACGCCACCTCACTTCCTGCAGTGCATTCATATGTGCTTGCGTACGTGTTGCTTTGTTTGCCAGTGGAGGCACAGACAGCCATGTAAGCAGGTGGGAGGATTCAGGTGTTGTTGACTGCGCAGGAAATCACAGACACACACACACTAATCTTAATAGCTATCCCATAAATCCCCCTCTTACTCCGTGCTCCAGTTACTTTCATGAAAGATAATGGACACTCGCTTCCTCCTTCTTAACCTGACCCCCCCCCCCCCCCCCCCCCCATTAGTGGACTTTACTTACACGAACATTGGCCCTAATGACAGATTGGTTCAGTGCACCGTAAACTGCCCGCACAGTGGAGAAACCTGAAAGTAAGAAAGACAAGGAGATATTGACAAATACTAACAGAGAGGTGTGTTAATTGGCTGGGAGTCTTTTATCAAATAGCATAAATTACGTGCTTTGTAACATTTTAACCTTTATTTTACCAGCCAGGTCAAATGATGTTATGACAAAGGTTTGATAAATAGAGCATAGCACGTGAACATCACGTAAAAATTTACCTTTTAACTTTTTATTCTGCCATATTCACATAAATGTTTGCTTCATAAACACCAATATGATGCTTTGAATATAATTAATAACTTGAATGTATTGTTTAAGGGGACACTTTTCTGTTGAGAAATTGATACACATGCTAAACAACTGAGACATACATCCAAAAAAAGGTTCATGGGTAAGTGGAGGAACATTTGTTTGGGTGATCTGTCAAACTCTACGCTCACTTGACAGCTGCATGTCACTGACCTGTGTGTGCGTGTGTGTGTTTTTGTGTGTGTGGTTTGTAGGAGTTTGTGATGATCGTGGTGTTTGGGTTGGAGTACTTCATCAGGATCTGGGCAGCTGGCTGTTGCTGCAGATACCGTGGATGGCAGGGACGGCTGAGATTTGCCAGGAAGCCCTTCTGTGTCATAGGTCGGTTGTGTGTGTGTGTGTGTGTGTGTGTGTGTGTGTGTGTGTGGGCAGTACACAAACCCACGTCAAAGTTCTGTGTGTGTGTTCTTTAGAAAGTTTTGTCTTCACCTTATCACTCTTGTGTTTCCTTTCTGAACATTTTCACAGACTTCATAGTATTTGTGGCATCGTTGGCAGTGATAGCAGCTGGGACGCAGGGCAACATCTTCGCCACGTCAGCACTGCGCAGCATGCGCTTCCTGCAGATCTTGCGTATGGTTCGTATGGACCGTCGGGGAGGCACCTGGAAACTACTGGGCTCAGTGGTTTACGCTCACAGCAAGGTGGGAATGACAGCCTGCTAAATATAGTCCTCCTTTTACACATGCTCTACTACAAAGACACACTTTCTGAGGTTTATGTTACTGACCTACATTTAAAGACACTGGTTAGTAAACATATAAATAAAGTATGATTTTTCATGGTAGCCGCATGCTGTACAGCTTTATGGATTATTATAAGAGCAGGAAGGAGAGTGTTATTAAAAGGCTGAGGATGATGGTCATGATGGTTACTAATGGGATAAATAACTCTCAGTGTTGAGGAATATGTGGTGCGTCTGCTGATGACCAGCTGTAACTTGATTACTCTCACTGCCCTCTAACACCAAACTCTCCTTTAGCTGCTCATTTTAGGCAATTAGTTGTTGGTTTTTTTGCTGACCTAAACACCTGACACCCTCCGGTCAGCTGCAGAATTCAGTTAGAGCGACAGTGGTGATGATGATGAATTGATGCATCAGCGGTCTAAGCAGAACTATGCAGCCAAGTCAAAAGTAGATTCCAAATGCGATGATGACGGGGAATTTAGCCAATAATGATGATAGTGACACGGTAATGACAGCAGGGATTATGATGGTAAACATGCTGTTGCTGCTGACAGATGATTGATTCCTTCTCTGTGTGTCTCTCTCAGGAGTTGATTACCGCCTGGTACATAGGTTTCCTGGTCCTGATCTTTGCCTCCTTTCTCGTGTACCTGGCAGAGAAAGACATCAATTCAGACTTCAACACATATGCAGACTCCCTCTGGTGGGGGACTGTGAGTACCGCATAATACACACAGGATCCTTGAGGCTGAAGGTCATCAAAATTGTCTTATTAACAAAAAGCGAGGTCGACAAACAATGCAAATATAGAGATGCATATAATATGCATAAGTCGTCTGGGAATAGTACAACCAAACAATAACACTGTAGATCACATTTGTATTATAGTCCTTGACAACTGTATATGATGTCCACTCGGAGAGATTACAGGCGTCAACAGTACAATGTTGTTCAGTGTTGTTGTCAAGCTTTCCAGATGTACTTCATTGTCCGTGTGGTAAAATATATATAGGTTAAACATCCTGTTCCCTTAAAGAACGTATCACTGAACATAGGAGCTCCATTAAGAGGAATGAAGACCTGTTGCAAGACATTTCAATGAAAAGCAGCACCACATTTCATCTTTAGTTTTTATATGCATAGAGGTGATTAAGTCCAGCCAAAGGGGTGGTAATGTCAATTTTCCCAGGAAAAAGAGAGAAACATTTTGGATTTTCTATTTTAAAAGTTTATTTCCAAGGAGCATGAATGAGGACTTTCAGGTGTTTTTATAGTGGTTCTTTAATATCTCTCACTTACATGGTTTAGTAATAGCTATTTATATTTT
The DNA here is from genome assembly GCF_023349555.1 of Cebidichthys violaceus. NCBI lineage: Eukaryota > Metazoa > Chordata > Actinopteri > Perciformes > Stichaeidae > Cebidichthys > Cebidichthys violaceus. Next base: position 1,675,654 of record NW_027176617.1, on the reverse strand, counting down.
TTATATCTTGTAGTTCTTCCTACTCTTTCTATTTTTAACACTGTATTAAAAGTATGTAGTACCACATTGAATTGGCACATTTTGGGTTAAGGCCTCTTTTGTACAAACTAAGGTTAGGCATTTTTTTTTACTTTATTTGATTGTGGTAGTAAATAAATACAAACAGGAAATATGGGAAGAAACCTCTTATGATTGTTTTCTGTTGTATAAACTTCAGAATCATCAAGGAGTCGCAGTCAAGGAGAAGGATTATAGAACATTTTCAGAAGATCCGCTAACACAAATTTACAGGAACATGATTTTAAGAATTGACGACCCCCAGACACTCACAAAATATGTGATGAATTATTCCCGTAGAATTAAAACGATTCAAAGCACAGGTGTGAATCTGTTGTTGTTTCATACAAAATGCCCACAGACCAATCACATTTTTTCACCCCGCCAGATTACTCTAACAACCATTGGCTACGGTGACAAGACCCCTCGTACTTGGCAAGGACGGCTCCTAGCTGCTGGCTTCGCTCTTCTGGGAGTGTCCTTCTTTGCCCTGCCTGCTGTAAGTCCCCTGTATGTTCACATCTATATATTTACTCACAGCCCTGTCAGTGGCGCCTCTCAGCCCGGCTACGGTCCTGACTCTGATTTGACCTCTGATCCTCAGGGAATTCTGGGGTCAGGCTTTGCCTTGAAGGTTCAAGAGCAACATCGACAGAAGCACTTTGAGAAGAGGAGGATGCCTGCTGCCAACCTGATACAGGTAATAGCCACAGTGAGTAGTTTATACCATGGTAATATGTCACACACAAGTACAGAGTTTCACTTGATGTTTGTGTGTATTTGTGTAATTCTTTAGGCTGCATGGCGTCTCTACTCTACAGATGCCAAACACTCCTATCTGACAGCTACATGGTACTTCTATGACAGCATGTTGCCTTCGTTCAGGTGAGTCCTCACATCCGTCTACATGCTCAGAGCTGAGTGGATTCAACCAGCAGATATCAGTTGTTGTCTTTGGTCAATTGTTTGACGTGTTGTAATAAAAGCAGACAGCGATTTCAGAGTAGCATCACATAACAGGGAATTGTGTACAATAAGTAGTGTTTTTTGTTCCTGCTCATACATTTGTAATATTATTAAAACACACAACAAATATCAGAAATGTGACCTTTTGTCCATAAAGAACCCCATTCAGTTAGATTTGTGCTGTGATCGTTTAAAGGGGACATATTATGAAAAACTTTCTTTTTCAGTGCTTGTGCACATACAGTTGTGGTCAAAAGTTTACATACACTTGTAAAGAACATAATGTCATGGCTCTCTTGAGTTTTCAGTTATTTCTACAACTCTGATTTTTCTCTGATAGAGTGATTGGAACAGATACTTCTTTGTTACAAAAAACATTCATGAAGTTTGGTTCTTTCATGACTTTATTATGGGTTAACAGAAAAAGTGACAAAATCTGCTGGGTCAAAAATATACATACAGCAACATGAATTAGCAATTTTGGTGACTTAGAAAGTTGTGTCAATGAAATGAGCTTCATAGCATGGCCTCTTAACTTCTTGTGAGTGATTATGAGTGACTACAGCTGGTGACTTCTCTGAGGCCATTTAAATAGGGCTCATTGGATACAAACGCCCACAAACGCTACAATGGGAAAGTCAAAGGAGCTCAGCATGGATCTGAAAAAGCGAATCATTGACTTGAACAAGTCAGGAAAGTCACTTGGAGCCATTTCAAAGCAGCTGCAGGTCCCAAGAGCAACAGTGCAAACAATTGTTTGTAAGTATAAAGTGCATGGCACTATTTTGTCACTGCCACGATCAGGAAGAAAACGCAAGCTATCACCTGCTGCTGAGAGAAAATTGGTCAGGAGGGTGAAGAGTCAACCGAGAACCACCAAAAAGCAGATCTGCCAAGAATTAGAAGCTGCTGGAACACAGGTGTCAGTGTCCACAGTCGAGCGTGTTTTGCATCTCCATGGACCGAGAGGCTGCCGTGCAAGAAGGAAGCCCTTGCTCCAAAAGCGGCACCTTAAGGCTCGACTGAAGTTTGCTGCTGATCACGTGGACAAAGATAAGACCTTCTGGAGGAAAGTTCTGTGGTCAGACGAAACAAAAATCGAGCTGTTTGGCCACAATGCCCAGCAATATGTTTGGAGGAGAAAAGGTGAGGCCTTTAACCCCAAGAACACCATGCCTACCGTCAAGCACGGTGGTGGTAGTATTATGCTGTGGGGCTGTTTTGCTGCCAATGGAACTGGTGCTTTACAGAGAGTAAATGGGATAATGAAGAAGGAGGATTACCTTCAAATTCTTCAAGATAACCTAAAATCATCAGCCCGAAGGTTGGGTCTTGGGCGCAGTTGGGTGTTCCAACAGGACAATGACCCCAAACACACATCAAAAGTGGTAATGGAATGGCTAAATCAGGCTAGAATTAGGGTTTTAGAATGGCCTTCCCAAAGTCCTGACTTAAATCCCATTGAGAACATGTGGACAATGCTGAAGAAACAAGTCCATGTCAGAAAGCCATCAAATTTAACTGAACTGCACCAATTCTGTCAAGAGGAGTGGTCAAAGATTCAACGAGAAGCTTGCCAGAAGCTTGTGGATGGCTACCAAAAGCGTCTAATTGAAGTGAAAATGGCCAAGGGACATGTAACCAAATATTAGCACTGCTGTATGTATATTTTTGACCCAGCAGATTTGATCACTTTTTCTGTTAACCCATAATAAAGTCATGAAAGAACCAAACTTCATGAATGTTTTTTGTGACAAAGAAGTATCTGTTCCAATCACTCTATCAGAGAAAAATCAGAGTTCTAGAAATAACGGGGAAACTCAAGAGAGCCATGACATTATGTTCTTTACAAGTGTATGTAAACTTTTGACCAGAACTGTACATGTGGGTATCTGGAGTGCCAACCACCCACAAACTGTGAAATAAGACAACCCAGTCAGTTGTATGGGCTGCCTAGATCAGCAAACATATGATTCAACAAACTATTAAGATTTGACTCCTTATGTCACATGCATGCGCATTAGAATATACTGTCCCCAACTGAGTGTGTCCATCCACGGCTTGAGGACTACCTTTAACGGAGCGTTTCAGACAAAGGGACAGCATGAGAATAATAATGTGTTTTTTGAACATTCAAAAATGTAAACATATTAAAACACCCCAAAACAAGTTTGAACCTGAAAATGAGCATGATATGTCCCCTTTAAGTAAACAGGAATGGTATTTCCTCTAATTTCTAAATGATAATTTTTAATTAATTCTGGGCCATGCCCTTTAAATGCTTCTGCCACCTCTATTCAATTAGATTTTCATTACTTTTGTTCTACGCAGTGGTTTCTTATATTTTGCATTCATGTATTAATTTCACTAATTTGTATTTGCTTAAAAGGAGGGGAACATGAGAAACTCAAACAGAAACATCTCTTTTCATCAAGTCAAAACTTTCACATTTCAATATTTTGAATAAAAAAATCTTCACATGTTATATTCCTCTCAAGTATCCCTCTTCTTTTGAGCGTTTGGACCATTGATTTGGCCTTTTTGTGAGTTTTTCCATATGTTGTTGTTTTTTGTTCATTTGTCATGTTTTTTTGTTTTGTTTATTTGTGCATATGGGGGTGTCAGAGAACTGACACTACTGTTCAGTCACCTCCAGCGACAGGGTAACACCAAGAAGGTCCTCCACAACTCCTACCACACGCTGCTGTCTGGGCTGCGGCCCTACAGCCTCCCCTACCTGTCAGGGGACAGGTATGCACCCCTCCACCTCTTACAGCCTCACAGCACATACAGACAGGTGGCCGAATGTCTGCCTACACTCGTGCTCACACACAGACACCCAAACACACTCAAAACAGTAACAACAGGGACTTACAGAAGAACACATTCAGCGGGTTTACAAAGAGAATCAACGTTGACTGCTTTTGGAGCTTTCTGCATGGATGAGTTGTGTATCTAACAATGGTTCACTAATGCTGATTTGAGACCACTGTGTTGCAGGCCCCCCCCCTTCTCTGCATCTTTGTCTGCTTAGCTCAAACTCTTCTCCACCGCCTCCCGCTGTTCACTCACTGGTTGCCTCTTCCTGTCTTCCTTTCTTTCCCTTTATTTCCATTGTGTCTTTTCCATGCCATCCATCCTTCATCTGTTCTCAGGAAGGCAGAAGTTCCATGCAGGTTTGTTCTTCAAGTCATGAGCTGTGCTTGCGGGTTAAAGGGTATTCATAGTTAGAGTGGATTTGCTGCATTTGATTCATAACATCTTTAGTATAGACCTTAAACAAAAGCCTAGATAGTAAAGGGCTGATTATATCAATTGTATGTATTGGACTTGTGCATGGATTAGATTAGAGAAGCACCTGAATAATAAAAGTTTAGCTGGTAGAAAATGTCTTCGATTTGAGGAGCTGCTGTCACACCATTATGTTTAATGGGCTGTCTTGATGAATATACTCCGTTGAAACATTACCCACTACCTTTGCTTGAATCTTCCCCACCTACTGTTTCAAACCCACCTCTTCACTTCCCACCGACTCTGTCTCCATAATCCAAAACTGCCTCTCAGAAGTACATTTTTCAGTTTTAGGTAAAGGAACTAGATCAGGAAGGAAAAGGGCTGTTTGGATTATTGAGATCTCACACTTCACCCCTCCACCTCACCCTCTCTCCCTGGTTTTCTGCTTTACAACATTTTATCCTCACGGGTTCACCTCATACCCAGGTTGTGTCCCACAACTTCTCGTCCTCCTTCACCCCTCCCCCCTCCCTCCCTCCTTCCACTCCTCTCCTCCCCTCACCCTCTCTCCCTCTGCCTTGTGTGTTTCCTCAGTCAACTCCTTTCTAAAAAACGGGGTCTCTTCCGGATTCACGCTGGCCGCAAGCAGAGGTATCCATGGCAACAAGCCTGTGCACGGGGCACGCTAAAAATCGATAACACTACTGTTACTCATTTAACGCACATCCTCCACACCTCGCCTGAAACACTCAAAAATTTGTGGACTGGTGCAGCGGCTTGCTAAATGTTTTGTTACTGTTGTTTTACTTTTAACGACATCCTGCACTTATCCATTAAATACTTTAAACAGGCACTATACTCTGGTCCACAAATGCTTGAGTGAATCCTCCGCTATGAAGAAATGCTGTGATCCTCTTTTCTGCTAGGATGTTACTCCAGTTAAGACTTTCCTGCTGGAGAAACTAGGGCTGATTTTGCTTGGTTTGGCTTGACAGTCAGGATAAACCATGTGTTGAAAACACAACGGAAGTCCTCAATAGTTTATGACAATGTGACAAAAACACCTGTTCCTAGTTAGCTAACAACAAACGTTACATCTAGCCAAAGAATTGCCCTGCTCTTGACTTGCTTTATGTTTTCAATTCAGTCGTTTGGATCATTTATAGGGCCTTCTTGGAGAGAAGGTTTAAATGATTCAGAATGCTTTCCTATTTGAGATTAGTCATGTAACCTTTCAATAAAATCAGTATGTTTGTGTGCTGTATTTTTAAAAGGTTTTTTAAGTGCTAAAATGTTTCTGTTTGCATGCGATATTCTTTCAACGTTTTGGAAAGATTCTGTGAAGTTCATGGTCCTGAATGCATCCAAATCATTTGCTTGCTCTCCCAACAGCATGCAAAGCTCTTTCTCTCTATCTTCTCCTCCAGTCTACTTGAAACATTTCAGCTTGCTTGTATGAAATGCTGTTCCCACTAACCCCCCATAACTATTTAAATTTTAATTTAAATGGACACACACGCACAACAAAGAGTATATCATCGTAAACATGTGGGGGTGAACGACCGGGCTGGAATTGCTCTGTGGTGCATGTTGTTTGACTTGCCTTATGGATCCGTGACAGTGTGCAACATGAAAGTGGCTGCAGAGAAGGAGTGCTCTCAAGAGCATGCTATAACAGCCGCGTTAGGAGTCAATCTGTTGGAAAGAATGGGTGCCAAATAGCTTTCCTCCTGTAAATAGATGACATCACATACCGGCCTGCGTTAGGTTGTTGTGAGTGGTACAGAGTACTTAATGAGAGACACCTTCTGCACGGCTGCACTTTGAAGCCGATGTTTTGATGCTTTTTCACTCTGTTGAAGGGATTAAGAAAGCATGTCTTTATTGTGATGGTGGTTGGAACATTTTCCGCCGGCCCAGCACTACTGCAAGTCTTGAATCAGGTTTCAATCAGATTTTGCTGAATCAGGTGCTATGATAGGCACATTAAATTAGCAAATCTGCAGGGCAGAATCAGTTTTTTAGCAATATTGCGTGGTCCCTGTGGTCAAACTGCCTTCATGATAAGTCAGCTAGTCTGTCCTTCTTTGAGACAATATGTAAATGTCTGTTTGTGTCCCTGTTTTGTCTGTTTGTGGAGTTTCTCTGATGATTTTTGTAAAAGTCAGAGGCCATGTTTTGTTATGTCACTTTAACTAACTAACTCTTTTCTAACAAGCTCAGGCTGCCGTTCAGCTGCTCCACTAAACTAACAGCTTAGTTTTCCATTAAGGTCAAAGGCATGGACATTGTGATCATTGAGAAAAACCTAAATTGATCCAAAAAGAATAATGCGCCTACAGATGTTTGACGATATAATCTTCACTGTCAGCAGTAAAATGGGCTTTCGGGATCGGATCAGGATGAACAATTCACGATCATCCCAAACCATTAGGAGCAAGGCGTCACCGCTGCCCCCGGGCTCCAGTGTCCGAAGCTCTCCCAGCCAGGAGAACGTTCCCGAGGCCACCAGCCCCGGGAAGGTCCAGAAGAGCTGGAGCTTTAATGACCGCACACGCTTTCGCACCTCCCTTCGCCTCAAACCACGTCCACCTGTTGATGGTAGGCAATGCACACATATCCAAACACGTTCCACTCACAAGGATCATTCCTGCATGATAATGTTTCTCCTTCTGTCTTGGCTCAGTGGAGGGGGTTGGGGAGGACAGTGTAGAAGACAAACCATATTGTGACGTGTCCATGGAGGAGGTAATCCCAGCAGTGAAGACGCTCATACGGGCTGTCAGGTGAGTCCTGCCATCAACAGTATATTAGTTATACCTGCAGTGGAAATCCTACAATTGTTATTGTTATAATGGTGTCCATGTTCACTGGTCCTTCTGCTACCCTGTAATGGTCCCACCCAATTAAAAGCAATGGAAAAATGTTTTTCACATTTCTTAGTTCCTTTGGGCACTATTAAAACATTTTCTTCCTCAACAGTTGAGGCCTGTTATTAAAATAGTAGTTCAAGTGATATAATAAAAACTGTATGGCCATGGCAATGTCTAAAATCCAATAGATACAACTTTTTACATTTTACACATGAAACATAAATAAAACTAGTTTAACTAGAGTTAACTACAACACATATATAGATAAATACAATTGTAACTCTACCAAATAGAGTATTGTACAATTAAAAGCTTCAATTGTATATACATGTGAAAACCGCTAGCAGAGGACTTTTTGGGCAGTAAAAGCTAGTGTCTTCATTTTTGCGCACTAAGCTCCTTAAGGTGCAAGCTGGAGCTGCTGAGCCTCTGGTTATTGATAGAATAAGGTCACTTTGGTCAGATGAACAACCCATGCATGTGTATTCAGACATGGGCACTTCTCGTGGAATTTGACTGCCTGCAATATTTGGTGAACATGCGGCACCTCCATTTAGGTGCTGGCGTGAGCAGATTCGGCTGACGGAGTAGAAATGTCCACTTAGGAGAGGTAACTGAGCCCTCCTGCAGGCAGGGTTAGTTCCCTTGTGTGACTTTGTCACTCAGCAAGCACAGCTCATTCAGACCGGACATGTGGCGTGATAGTAAAGTACACACACACATACATACAGATGGAGGATCACAGTACATTACGACTGTGTAGACACCAATGATATTGTACAGTTTAGACAAGGACAGCTGTAATAACAATTGATTAAGAGCATTGCTGATGTTGATTGCTGTCATTGTGTCATCTCTTTATCAACTACAATCTTTGATGTAATGTCGCAGTAGTATGTCAGAGATGGATGTCCTTACACAATGTGTGCTTAGACACTTTAAATTAATTCAGCGTACAGTCATGAAGAAAAGCAAAAACTTTGCACATATAAACTAGGTACTCAATCATGGACAGTGTGTGAGTGAAGAAATGGTCTGTTGGCAAATCTATACCTCAATTAAAATAATTAGTAATTACTCAATTATGTGCAAAATGCACAAATACATAACCTTCTGTTCTGAAATGTGCAGATATCCCAACAATATCATGAATGCAGCCTCCACCTACACACACACACACACACACACACACACACACACACACACACACACACACACACACACACACACGCACACATGCATGCACATACTCCCAGAGTAGCAGCTTAGAGTTTTTTTACTGATGGTGGCAGAAACTACAATTGCTAGCAAACATCTGGTGCTGGGGCCAGGCTGGTCTCCAGTGAGGTTTGATGAGAGCGGATTACATAGAGTATCTTCTGGGTCCCTGATGTCAGGGCTGTTCCCTCATAGCATTTCTCATGGTAGCGCTACGCTGTGTGTGTGGCTCCATATGCTCTCTGTGAAGCTCTTGAATGAAGATCGGTTTGTGCCTGGAAATAAACCCTGTGTTGGGCATCCTGGTGTCCAGTGTGCAAACTGTTTCCCCCCCCGCAGTGTCTCTGGGCGCAGAGTAGCAGATGGGGGTCACTCGTTGTGACTCACCGCAAACACAAGAGGTCCTTGAGCATGCAGCTATACCATGCCACCCAAAATATTAGGCAGTTGTAGACAGACACAGAGGTGCACACTCACTCGCTAAGGCATGCACACGACCGATCGCATCATCCTTCTTGTGGAGATAATAAGCATATCTTCCTGTCAGACGGGGAACTGAAGCCGTTCTTTCTATCTATGCTCTCTTCAAAGCCATTTTTGTGGTTTAACCCAAAACCAAACTGAAATCTCTCAGAGTTCATTTCTGTTTTAAAAAAAACAATCAACTTTTTCTATAACCTTAGAAAGAAAGGGCATTTTTGAAATGGGAGAATATTGGAACTGAAAGATCCATATACATCTTTTAGAAATCTCACAAGCAGGATGCTGAGAGCACACTAAGAGGGATTCGTTTTGATAATAAGTATCTCAAACAACCCACTTCAAAGAAATTAGAACTATTACTAATCTTCTTTGTAGATACACGGCCTGATATAATCTTTTGATTTCATTATGCCACTGATAGGGTATTATATGACCTCACCTCTGGTTTGCCCTTGACTCAGCAGATATCTGTGACCTCAGCTGCTCTGCGCTGCAGACAATAGAAGAGAGGGAGTTCCTATAGATAGTGCAGGTGTGTAAACAGCAGGTGCTTCACTGTGGTAACACACACACATGCAGTCGCCTTGGCGAGTTTCATGATTGATGTTTGTGAAACAGAGAATTTCGCAGCAGGCCTTAGTGCTGAGACTTCACCTTGGAGAGGCACACGTGGTTTATCAGTGCCTGGCTGCCCGAATAAATGCATACAGTGTTCTGTTTGTGTACGGAGGGAGCAAGAGAAGACGAAGAAGGGGAGGATGGGAACACAAGGCCTGATATCTCTCGGTGCTCTCTCTACTGTGACTCTCCTCACGCACAAATCCAATACTGCACAAAACACAACAAATTCTGCACGTTTGCAGTCTTGGATGAAGCTCCTATTTTATTAAACAAATAGTTTGGACATGCTTACAATTTATAACCATTTGATCTTTAGTCATCGTCATCAGTTTTTGTATCGTATCAGCTGTAGTATTTTTAAACTCAAATAATGTTTACGTTGTATATTTATCTGCAGGAATGATTTTGTTCTCTTAGCAGGTAGGCAGTTGTATCTGGTGAAGAATCAGACTTGCCCCTGCAGTAGCTCACCCTTCTTGGCCCACCTAGGATTGGTGTCAGCATAACAGTCATTGTTAAGGCACAGATTAAACCCTGCCATTGGAGACTATCAGGGATCCACCTTTGCTGAATTGCAAAAATATTTGCACTAGCTATGCAAGCATTTTTGGGCACAGATGACACTTCCTGTCCCTCCAATCATTGCTGTGTTGTTACGTCTCAACTTCCTTACATTAGGAAGGTATAATATGTGAGTCTTGCCAGCTGTACTGTACTACTGCCACTGACCCTGTTGCACCACAGGTGGAAGTTTTCTGGGGGGAGAGGGGGCCCACACTCAGACCATGTATTATAATAGCTATTTCATTGACTGAGAAAAACAGTCAGCATTTCAAAGAAACCCTTGGAGGATCCAAATCAAAAGTCCCCCAAGCCCCCCCCCCTTCACAGCCTTTCTTTTACCCACACCTGAGACCCACCCTGGCAAAAAAATCTGCATCTACCAGCAAAATAAGAAAAAGACTGCCTGCAAAAATACCCCAAATGCAGGAGTCATCAATAAACAGAGTGCAGCATGTGGGGAAGAGTGTGCTGACGGCTGCTATGCCACCAGCCGAAGACCACCACTCCTCCTCCTCTCGCTCCTCTTCTCCTTCCCTCACACCTTCTCTCCTTCTTTGTTGTAGCACTGGTCACCACACAAAACTGTGCGCTGTACGAGGCTGCAGTAAGTGCAAGCGCTGCAGACCTCAACAAAGGTTACAGTGGTTATTTCAGAAACTGACCCCTCTCTCAAGTTCAGATTTCACTTGCTCCCACTAAGCCCAGGTGTGTGTAGTTGTGTTAGTGTGTACATACTTTTGACCCAGAGTGTGTGTTGGTATAAGCATCTGTGGCATTATTTTGTATGTATTTTTGTGCGTGTGTGCGGTTGTGCACACAGATATGTGTGTGTGTAAGTGTGACGTTTTCTCAGAACAGCTGAGTGCTCCTGATCTTCTGCTTCTCAGACCTTTGATGTGATTTCTTTTCTTCCTCCTGTGAAGGAAAGTGGGAGTATTATAGTGGATTTAGTCCTCTGGCTGTGTGAGATAGGATTTCTTAGTTTAAAAAAATGGCCCTTCCACTCTCCCTCACTCCTCCATCTCCCCCAGCTGTTTTGTAGCACAATCCTTCACAGGGTGAGATGACAGCTTCAGTGTGCATGTTTTGTCTCTCATACATGGTGTTTCCGGTGCTTCTGCGGAGCAAGCATCTCCGAGCTGCCTATCTCATAAGTGATAAGAAGGGAATTGAATGACCCACCCAACACAGAAAGCCAGGGGCACACGCACACACACACGCTTAGACTTTCCTTAGCTCCCTTCCCATTATCTCTTGCACATCCTCCACTCCCTACAGCATGACGCCCAACCAGACATACTCTGGCAAAAGAGGATGTCAGCGATATGTTTTTGCCGGGTGCAGTAGTGCTGGGCCAACATTCCTCGGTGTGATTCCCCCACATTGAAATGTTGGTGGTGATGTGTGCACTGGGAGTAGGAGCAGCTGTGGTCCACCAGTGGCACCAACATGGCTGTCATACTGACAAAAGAGCAGGAACAGGGGAAAGCTCCGATAGAGGTGTGTGTGTGTGTGTGTTACCCATTAGGATTTGTGCTAATTGCTGAAACAGCAAGCACTGATAAGCAACTGTCTCTGGGAGATGTGTCATCATCACAATACATCCACACGGTTAAGTAGGGGGCGACTCTGCTCTCTTTATGGGGCTGTTGGTGAATGATAAGGTCACTCTGACTGTAATTAATCTTGTTATTTTTAGGATCTCCCACATCGTTTGTCCTGCTCTTGCATTTTTCCAAAGGTTTACTGTACATCCATATATGTGGGTGTGCAGTGTGAGGCACTTTAAAGGTGTTCAAAGGAGTGATAAAAGTGGGTATGCTGTGTTTGTGTAGGATCTTAAAGTTCCTTGTGGCCAAGAGGAAGTTTAAGGAGACGCTGCGTCCGTATGATGTGAAGGACGTCATAGAGCAGTACTCAGCTGGACACCTGGATATGCTGGGCCGTATCAAGAGCCTGCAGATGCGGTATGTTTCACGCATGTTACAACTACTGCTCTAAAAAAATAGCTTATGCCAAATCAAAAAATAAATAAATAAATAACAGTTTAAAAAATAACATTGTCCGGTCTAAATCCTCATCATATTGATGGTAATCTGTTTGCTTTCTTTTGTGTGAAAGGGTGGATCAGATAATTGGGCGAGGAGCCGTTCAGACCGATAAGAAAGCACGCAGTGAAAAGGGAGAGAAAACGCCGCCAGAACTGGACCCACTGGATGAGCTGAGCATGATGGGACGTGTTGTCAAGGTGGAGAAACAGGTAACAGAGGAAGAGTTTAATTTATATAGCATTTGTGGAACTGTGTTCTCTTAGTTAAAATCTCACTGGATTGCTTTCATTCACCCTGGTAGATAAAAAACAAAGTACAGGAAGTGAAATAAACTGAGAGCAGGAAATGATGTAATTTACCATTATGTACCAGGGTCCCTGTTCAACTAACACAGTGGATTTTCTTTCATCGGTCTTTCTTTTTTGCCGCTCCCAACAGGATTTAACAGCTGATGGCTAGGACTTATGTCATATGTTTTTAAATGTTGACAAATGACGTGGTGTTCTAATGTTTGTATACTCATTTATTTTAGAACATAAGATAAGATTACAGATAAGAGAGACTATATTGTCATCTGTCTATATACAGTGCATTACAGTACATAAAGGAACACAATTGTCTTTTCCTGGTTCCAAAAATATAATATAGTCCAGTAATATTAAAAATGTACATACGTAGTGTAAATATAAATACCCAAGGACATTTATTGTCATGGACAGAAAACTCCACATGCTTCATCTCATTGGAAAGACTGATGAAATAAGTATTATGAGTAATAATAATACTAATAATAATAATAACAACTTTATTTATATAGCACCTTTAAAAACAGAGTTTACAAAGTGCTTTGACAGACAAAGCAGCAAAAGACAATAATAACAATACCAGAAAGCTCAGTGAGACAGTCGACACGATAAAAATAAACTAGAGTAGCAAAGAAGCTTGACACGTTTATGTGTGTGTTTGTTCAGGTACAGTCTATAGAGAACAAGTTGGACCTCCTGCTCAGCTTCTACTCCCAGTGCCTAAAGAAAGGCTCGTCCCACTTCACCCTGTCCTCCCTCCTGGACCCCGACCTGACGTCTGACTACCACAGCCCCACGGACCAAAGAGACCTCTTCCCCTCCGCCAACACTCTCAACATCTCTGAGAGCGGCAACTTGGAATGACAGTGAGCTGAGCAGTCTCCCAGGGCTGTTCGAACAAAGACACAAAACCCTTTACAGTACGTCTTCCTGCGGCTGAGTCCTCACTCGGAGCATCCGGGCATTAATGTCATCAATCATTTCATATCTGTCCGGGACGATTTTTACCCTTCCATCTCAAATTGGCACCCTCTACTCTTTTTCCCGAAGTGGATGTGTTTCCAGAGCTGATAGAAACAGAGGCCATCAGATGGCTCCACCTGACAAGGAGCCTCAGCCAAAGCTGCTCACCGCACACACCTCTCAACCCACTAGATGAGAAGGAAGATGAAGAGAGGGCACATGACTACTGAACCACTTTCACCCATTCAGTTCATGCTATATGTCTATGCCTCCTTTAAAGCGTCAACTGTAGATAATCAGACTTTAGGCTTTTGTAAATCTTTGGAGAAATCTTGTCTTTTTTTTCCCCCTCATCATTTAGTTTTTTTTCTTGGCTGCCCGAATCAAATGAATGAGAGTCTGCTGACTCAGTCGTCATTAACAGTGCTGCCATGCCAGTCATTTGTCCAGTACCTTAGGATGGCTGTGATGAATGTAATGGGTCCCACCTGCAAATTTCACACCACCAGACAAATGATCGATGGGGCCGCTGACACAGAAATAATCTGCTCCCTCGGACCTGAACGGGTAGACTGGGCTGACACCAAACCTTCACGGTACACCTTCACCCCAAACAAGTTTTAAATGTGTAAATCGTGCTTTAATTTCCCAAACTTGTCACGTGAAAACTGAGCTGGAAGAATGCATTGGAGTGACTGATGTGGAGTGTACATTGTTGTTTGTTTTCATCTTCATTCCCTCTCTCAGAAGTTCTGTCTCCAACAAGCCCACTTGCAAAAAATACCCCCAAAGACATTATTCCCTGTCTGGCTGGCATTTAAGTAAGGAATGCCCCGACTTATTTAAGGATTTGATAGAGCCTTCAAAATCCCATGAAATGTTTTAAAGGTTACTGTATCTCTCTGAGTATTTCAGGAACCTAATGCCCACTTTAAACCTCTCTGTCTTGCAGCCCCCCCCCCCCCCCCCCCCACCAGATATGCATGTTACTGTAGATAAAACCTCACTGATCCCCAATTTAGGCATTCATGTCACATGTTTCTGCATTGCTCCTCATCACTCACATTTAGATTTGGTTTACCATGTCAGCTGGTCCGCCTCTCTTATACAGGATAGTTCTCACTCTCACCGTCACCAGAATGCATGTGATCTCGCAGCAGCTGTGGAGATGATGTAGAAACTTTTTGGCCAGTTTTAAACAACCTGTGAGGTGTCCAGCATGAATTCCAGGCCGTTTTCCTCATGAATGCACGTGTCTTAGGAAATGGTTCCAGCCTCACAGCTTCCCTACAAGCATAGGGTGCAGGTTTGGCACCTACAGGTGTTACTGACTGTCATTGAATGTCCACTTTACTCTCTTCTGTCTTTTCTGGTTCTTTGTTGGAGATGTTTGATGCACAGTTAACGCTCTGTGCTTATGGACAAAACTGGAGTGTGCACAAATGCACATACATACACACATTCAAAATGAAAGCGATTCCTTTACTTAAATACTTTGGCACAGTCTTTTTATCTTTATCTTTGTGTTTTGATTTGATTACTGTAATTATGTTAAAGCACTCGATTTTTTTGTAACCCATAATGGCAGAATGCTGTTTTTTTTTTTTTTTTTAGGATTTTGGTTCTTAAAGTGAATGTATGATTTAAGTTAATATATTTAATTCAGTTAGATACAATCTTTAAATACATGTAGCATTTATGTCAAATCGAATCATGGATGACACAACTGTAACTACACACAGCTGATCAGGTTCACGCTCACCACTCGCAGAGCTCATTATGTATATATTTTTAACGTCATCAGATAATTGCTGCCAGCTTCAACTAAGAAAACATTCACAATACTGTATTCGGCCAGTGAGAACAGTTCTTCCGTCCCTGCAAGTGATTCATTCATTTGTTCCAGTCAAACCAGTTGACTCAGGTGCTCCATTTTTCAACTTCAAACAGTGAATGTACTTCATTGGTCGCTCTATTTAGATCTATTTATGCCATCAGGAATTAAATGGAACATCCTTCTTTGCATTCATTTCATAGATAAGCTTCATTCTAAACTATAGCAGACTTATTAGAGGCATTATTAGGCTGAACAGTGCTGTCACTTCATTGTCACCTATAGAATGTTGAGCTTCACCAATGTGAGACCACTGTATTGCATGTTGTTGTTAGTAGTGGCCCCGGTATTAGAAGAAAAGAAAAACTTAAGGATGTCTCCTGTGAAGTCTTGAGTAAAGACATGAAAGGAAATGACCTGTGCCTTCTATGTCCTCGTTCTGTAACTGATACGGTGCAGCTTTCTGTCTCAAACTTAAATATTAATGCTGCTTTAAAGAAGTGTTTCATAGGCGTATCACATAAGAATAGCAATGCTCTTTTTTTCTCAAAAGCTTGATCTAACTAAAGAAACACCATCAACATTGTTCTGAATATGTAATTTTTAGGGTATTAGTTTTTCATGACTGCTGCAACTTTTGATATATTCTGGGAATTTTACCGTACGCTCAGCATATCATTGTAACTCTGCCCGGACCTCGATCGACACCCTTACTGTATTTTAAAACCAGTCAGATCTGGAGGCATGGACATTCGTATCGTCACAGGAAACTCTGCAGGCATGTGTCCTGTCATAAGCATGTCACGTAGAGAAGTATGGCTTCCACACAACTACCTCTGAGGCCACTAGGGGGCGCTAGTCTAGAAACCCAAGTATGAGAAACAGTAACTGATTGTCTAACTGACTGAATGCTATGCATGACTCAATCTGCACGTTCTCTTTTTCACCCTGTTCTCCTTCACGACTCCCGACCATCCATCATTCACTGACTTGCTGCCATTTGACATTCCAGCTCGTTGCCCTTTAACTGCTCTTAGGTATTGGAACTGTTGTTTAAATGAAACTGATCAAAGCAATAAGAAAAATGCTAAAGCCAACAAAGTCTTCCGATTCCAATTGATGTAGCTACTGGTTGATGAAATATGGCGCTTATGTTATTTTCTAATCAAATGCACACCTCTATTTGATCTTTTAAAGAGATACAAAAATGAGTATCTGCTGAGAATAAAATTAGCTCACTTGACTAACTTATTAATTTATTTGTTTCAATAAAGTTCTTTTGACTGTACATTGACTTTGGCCTCTTTTTGTCTAAACTATTCCAATGAATCAATAGGCCCTTTTCACAGCAGCCATTTTTGACATTTCATTGCAGGGTAAACACAGATGTAGTTAATAACATTAATTATGAGCGGCCGTGACACACAAATTAGATTACATTACAGTCATTTAGCAGAGGCTCTTATACAAAGCGACTTACAATTCAGTAAGTCGTACCGTGTAATGATTGACATTTAAAGTGATAGGCTTCTATTGCTATTGTAGGCGTTGAAATTTATAATATTTGGACATACCCAAGGAATTTATGTTCATAAAATAATGAAAAGAGCATGGAAAATAGTTGATATGCAAGGGGTTAACCCATTTATTGAAATTGGGGTATAATTAAATATGTTCTAAATCATAATTCAAAAGTGAAAAATGAACCACAATCATGACCTTATGTTCAACTGTTTTATTGACATGTTGAGTATTCTAACATTTAGTTTGAGCAGGATGTTAGCTGTTCTAGTACACAATGGGAGAACCAACAAAAGGCTCAACATCATGTAAAGACAGGCATAGAGTCATTTTAAGGCTGTTTAAAAGCCTTTTATTGACATATATTTAAATAGAACAAAATAATGAATCATTCTCTTTTGTAACTCAAACTGGGAATTCATTGTGTCCAGCTAGTTTCTGGATACGGCTCCCAGTCTGAGCTCACTTGTTTGTACATGCCCATGTTCAGAAGAAAACTAAAAAACTCGACTTCCAGTTCTTCTCTATCACAATGTGAAGTTTCCTACACCGTAGCAGTGGTAGAACAAAGTCATGTGTCGTTTGAAGGGGTCGACAATCACATAGGCAAACGTCTGCTCCTCCTCTCGTCTTTGGGGATAACATGGTCCAGACTCATCCTACAGATGATTAATACATTATATGTGTGTAAATAATGAGGACACTTCAAGTAAGCCTCTTTTGTGTGTAAAGGACAGCTGTGAAATGTGCAGTCCAATTTAATCCAATTACATTTGTGCATTTGTATGAAATGCAGGTGGCACAAACAGGCATTCAACCAGTCACTTACATAAGCACAGACTTTGAAGACTGTGGAGACAACGTTGATCTTTTTAGTCTCTGGATTCTTCTGAACACTGCGTAGTAAAGGGCACAATTATAATGTTATTATTAGATTGTGACGTATCTAATAACCTGATCAATAATTGTTAAAAGTGTTTATATTGCTGGACAGAATGGATTCACGTGTGGCAGCAAATGCATGGTAAGAGTCAGCCCACCTGATCAGGTCTTTGTAGATGTGCTTCGTGGTGCTGATGTAAGGCTCGATGGTGTCTTCGTACTGACAGAGCTCTCCCCCGACACACACGTGCTTAAAGAGTCGAAACAGAAACTCTCCTCGCTCCTCCTTCCCAACCACATAGTGGTGCTCAGAGTCCTCCTCCTGCAACATCTAGGAGAGCAGAGGGAGACTTGGACTGACTCCATGTCAAACAAAGATAGAGACAGACAGCCAGACGAGTGGATGAGCAAAGAGAGAGTGACCTGTCTGAGTTCATCATAGTCGGGGTAGACATCATGAAAGCATTTAACTACATGTCCAGAGGGCCTCACGATCCCACAAGAGTAGATTGGGTCAAACAGCTCCATGGAGACTTTAGTGCACCGCACCGGCTCCACGTCAACAGACACCACGGGCTTGTCTACACAACAGATACACACACACACACACACACACACACACACACACACACACACACACACACACACACACACACACACAAGTCAAAAACATTCCACAGAGATTTGACGGCAAATATTGTCCAGCAGATGAGATCCATTTCCTACTATCAGTAATGAAAGGCTTTCTGGAGGTCATGACATACCAAGAGGCACCCAGTCTCCGGCCTCCATCTTTCTCAGACTGGATACCACCTTGGGATCTCTAAAGAAACACTGCATAATACAGAGTGACATCAAAGGCATTCAACAATGATTGAACACACAAAGACTCTTTATCAGGACAGACAACCGGTAATTGATTCAACATCAAATTCCTCATGTAAGAAACATGGTTAAACACATCAATCACAACAGGAAAGATCAGCATCACTGTCAGTCAGTGGTCATGCTGTATAATCATGAAGGGTCTTACCAGTGCAAACGTTTCACTGTTGTATGGGTAGAAGCACTGGTCAAAGCTGTAAGACTGAGCTGAAATCCTCCCCAGCATAGACCTGAAATTATCACACACATCTCTTACACAATCATACAGCCAGGAGCTAACAGACCTACACCACAGCTGCAGTTACTGAACTGACTGAGGAAGGAGAGAACTTGTAAAGTTTTCATGGATTTTAAAAAATACTTCACCATTTCATTAAGAGTTTTAAAACGTCTCGGTCCTGTAGGAAGGACAGCTTCTTGGAGGGAAGATGATTAAAAGAAAACGTTTGCTCAAACGCCCACTTTTCGCCTGCCATGTTTTAACTCTGTCTCTGTTAACCCCATAAAAAAAAACAGTGAAGACTCACTCGTGGTCGCAAATACGCAGACAGTTGTAGGCGTTCACAGGCCAATCAGCAGCAGGTGTGCTCACTAACAGCCAATCAGCGTCTTGTCTGGACGATTTGTGCCGGTGCCACGAGAATGCTGGCGGAGTGGTGGCCTTTCTTCTCCTCCTATCTCAGAAGATTCGTGTACTTGTTGCTTAGACAACGGACGCTTTTGGCCGCAAACAGTCAAAGCGCACGTGTCTTCACAGCCACCAGAGAGCGACCTTGTCCTGCTTTAGAAACTCACTGCTTTTACTAGCTGCAGTGTTTCTGGTTTGTTGTTGTTGTTTTTTTCCTCACGCTTTCCAATTCTCACACAGCAGGGATTGTGTCATAATGTGAGTTAGATATCCTGCCAAGGTGGTGATTAGTTGATATATATAAAAGACAAAACCCACCCAAACACAACCTGGTCACCCTGTTGCTGTATCAGCAGATGCACCACCAGACCTCAATACAGCTTCTTTCCTCTTGCTGTGAGACTCCTCGACTCATCCTCCACCCTCCATTACATAATATAGTGTTTTTTGTTGTTGTTTGTTTTCTTTCCTATCGCACATTGGGACTACAGTCTAAATTCTGTTGTGCAACCTTGTCGTACAATGAGAAATAAAAACCCTTGTTACCCCTTGTAATTAGGACATAAGCTGCTCAGCTATAAGGATATCACATTTTGTTCAAGAAACAATTGTTGACAAAACAATATCAACTCAAGGTCAACTGGCTTCCTTGTTCTGGATGATGACACAGTCGAAAGCACCAACATGAGAGGTCCAACTATTGATGTGCTCAGAAAAGTTTGAACAGTTCACAAGACGATTCGAGTAAGAGGAGCTTGATTTGAGATTATTTTGTTACAGGCTATTAATGCTTTATTCATGTGCTAATTCCTCTAATTATTAAGCATTTGTCCACTCTATCAGCCCCGCTGTCTCACAGCCTCTCCTTTTTCTTACATCAATTCTCAGTCAGTTTTGGCTAATGTGTACTTTTTTTATCTTAGCTGCCTGAAGTGAAGCACAGATTTATCTTCAGGAGCTTTTTTTTACCAACCCCTTGCTTTACATTTGCCTCAGATGACTAAATGTTCTCTTGTAAATTTTGTTCAATCTCACAAGAACACCTGCGCTTCATGAGCAAAAAGGTCAGTCATAGATTATTGTTTTCTTTCCCCATCATGTCCAAAGGGCACTGTGTCTTCTGCAGCCTCTCACCAGTTCAGGATGATAGGCTGCAAACGCTTCAGTGCTTGAACATCATACATGTGTTTACCCCCCTCCCCCACTACTTCTTGTAACTCCCTACAGATTCCTACACATATTATTATTCATCCTGGCTCAAATACTCATTTCATTCCAAACATTCCAGGATGGTGGAGGATGTTGGATCCTTTTGATCCACATTCCAGCATAGGACGTCCAGACCCTGATATTCCCCATGAGGAGGGACAAGAATATCCGGCGTGGACACCCTGAAGTCATGATAATATAACCATGTTGTGTTGTCTCTTTAATTGAATTGCCTTTGGTCTTGTCATGTAATGGTTAAAGTTGCAGGTTGTAGATGTTGAAATGTAATACTGTCCCTGACTGACTAGACTCATAACAGGTATTATGATGTAAGACCATTGCATATTAGCCATATTAGACCATCCTCAAAATGCTGATGATAATTGGAGAAATAAATTGTATTTAAATGCTATACTCTCATAATAAAAACAGACAGTGTGGGATAATGTAGTCTGTCTAGACGGTGACAAGCCTAATGCAGAGGATGTATGACGGGCCAAAGATGGGGCCAAATCCAGCTGTCACAGCCCAAAGATGGAATTGAAGGGAGAGAAAATTGTGCCAAATTGATGTTTTGATACCGTACAGCCAGGCTATAACCTGACATAATTGAGTCAAATCATTCAAGCAAAAGTGTTATTCGTCATTGTCTGCAGATGGCTATGTGGTAATTGCACTTGATTCATGCTCATTAGATCTCTTAGATCAAAACAGAAAAACGTGGCGGGCCGGAAGGCGAGGCAGGTGAGACGACGTAACAGCTGAGGAATGTTTGCTCTCTGTGATCATATGTTTCCATGACAGTTATACAGATTGAAAAGCAGATATTGAACCTCTTCCAAATACTATGTAAACCTTTGTTGAATGATGACTATTGCATGCTGGGAGCATCTCTGCCTCATGTCCGTTACTAGTGTCTGTCCAGATAATCTCCACGGCCAGTGTAGAGGATCCTTTGCACCACAAGAAAAGAAACAAATAAAGGAGTCCGTATTTTCATGCCTAAATTGTGTATTCCTGGGTTTAAAACAAAATATTTACGCTTTCTTTTTGGAGTCTGGTTAGAGTTTTCTGAGAGGGTTTGGGTTTGTGTTAGGGGAACATTATGTCTTCACTATTTCTAAGATCCAGCCTACGGCCCCAAGCTTGGGATTTGTAGTTTTATAAAACTTTCAATAAATTGTTGGATTTGCAATTCATTATCATTAAAACTAAATTATTCATTGTAGAATTTTTACATGCTGAGAGGCACATAATTGTCAAGCTGTTTGCATAATCAAATCGTCTTGTCATAATATACTAAACCCATACAAAAAAGGGGCAATAGTTTCACACATGTAGGGGATAATAAAGGAAGAAACATGCAGAAAAAAAAGACATTAACACATGAGCAAAGCTGCTAATAATGTTAAAGGCTCACTCCAAATTCCTTCCCAAGAGCTTTCATAATCAGCAGAAATTGCTTGTGTAGGGACTTGACTGAAATGTCTTCTTCTATCTCTGCATCACTGCAGACCAGCACAAGAGATTATGTCATTACCCATGATCACCTGTGCCTCTGCAGGATGAAGGTGTTTTGTTTTGTTTGAAAAATGAGATAATGGGAAAAAGAAAGTGAAAGATTGAAAAGAAAATATCAAGGTGCTGTGAGTGATAACAATATTTAGGTAAAATAACTCTCAGGTTGAGAGGGCCTGCGGCAGCAGAGCACTCTGTCACATTGGTGTGACTCCAGGTTGGTAAGTGCTGCATTGATCATGTTTCCAGGCCCAATGTCATTATCTGACCTGGACTGTCAGTGCAGGCTGTGCTTCGTTTTCCCAAATGTCACTCAAACAAGAGGGTTAAGGTGGCTCCAGTTCACAACATCCCCACCCAGAAAAGCCTTCAGGAGGACCATTTCAAGCCATGTCATCATCTCCACCACTGAGTTCAGTTCAGATTGAGACAATAACGCAAAAGGAGAATAACACTTTAAAGAGAGAAATGTGTAAACATTTGTCTTAAAAGCAAATACATTTACTCTCATTATTGTAACAAAGTCGTATTTTAAAAAATATATGATTTTATTTTGTAGGCCTTACACATGCGCAGTACAATCTGGTCTGCATTTGCCGAAACGGTGTCTAGCTGGTGCACGATTTAACACAAGCATGTGTGTTTCGTTTTACTGGTGCGTGCGCAGAGAAGGTGTCATAGTAGCCTACTGTAACGGTTTATTTTACCCCCAAATGTGAGCTTTTCCTAGACCTAACCAAGTTAGTTACTTGCCTAAACCTAAGAGGTCTCTGGCAGAAAGCCATGAAGGCAAACGTATCCCATTTACGACTTCACGTACAACACTCCGGAAGAAATGCAAGTTAATTGTGTTTGATGGCAGTCATCAGCAGGTGTACTGTGACTGGCTACTAAATGCTAAAATGCTCACGGTGAATTTTCTCACTAAAGAACTTAAACCTTCCTTTAGTTGTGTAAGGACTTTCTGCTGTTTGTGATGTGACTGCAGAGCGTCATTCAGCTCAAACATTAAAACCATTGAACATAGAGAAAGAGTGGACAGATCATATACACAATGATCGGAGCTGATGGTGGAGGACTTCGCATAGGACGCACAGAATGACATGCTAACAGGTGAGTACAGGAAGCGGTGTGTGTGTGTGATGACTATGCAGTTGTAATATGTGTGTCTGCAGCTGATGTGGAGGTTATGTGCATCTCTGTATTATTGCTTTGGTGACGTTTACCTGCCGCGACAGTGTGTGGCTGGTTTCGTTTTTACCTTACGTGTGTGTGCGTGTGTGTGTGTGTGTGTGCGTGTGTGTGTGCCCCTGGCTTTCTGTGTTGGGTGGGTCATCAATTCCCTTCGTATCACACCAACTGTAGCGGTAGCAACCACAGAAGCACTTTTCAGTACTTTGCCAGTGTTTATATATCTGTCTGTGGACAGATTTTGGGACAGTGTATTGAGATCAATATGAAGGCTGAGCCACGCCCCTTTTGTCTACAGTGGGGTTAGGGTTCAGGTGATGGGTTAATACGCGATAGCTGCAGTGTGATGAGCTAAAGGGTCTCAGCCGGACCCTTCTCCACTTTACACCGTGACATGATTTGGCGATGCTGCTGGTGTACAGTGAATTATAAAAAGCATCAGACTATGTGGTCGTTGCTTATTGCTTGTTGCAGCTGTAGTGTACATAGACTTTTTATTTATTACTGGTAAATTTGGCTTATCCGTTTCGGTTTTGTTCTCATTTTGGTTAATTCATCAGCTCATGTTGGTCCACTATTGATATTTAATGCAATTTATTTTGTAGGCTAAAGGTGTTCTTTAATTTCAACTTTTAAAAATGTAACTCAGTATTGTTTACCCAGACTACATTTTAACTGACCTACTTTATACTTTTATCTAAGTACATTTAGTTAATGATACTTTTACTTGAGTAAAATATCTTTAAAGAAACAGCACTTTTACTTGAGTACAATATTCCATCCATGCTTAAAAGTAGACTGTACAATATTATACAATATGTTATCTGTTATTGAGAAGAACCGAGGGAAAGAGTGGTGCCCAGACTCGTAGAGCAATGGAAAAATCCTGCTGGAGTGTTTAGATAATGAATGTATCAGAATGTATCTGAAACTTTTCCTCATGAGAGTGAACTTTGCTACTGAGCTCTTTTTATTCTCTTCAGGGTCAGACGGGGCAGGCTGTGGGTCCCAAAGGAAGTTCGGTTATTCTATCACTCTGCGCTCGGCCCCTGCCTTGCCTTTGTATGGCCTATTGTGATATTTTAGAGCGTGTGACGTCAAAATGAAATACAGACCTAAATGCATTGAACCTCTGGTTTATCTTTGTTAAACAGGGGGACGTTGTTCATGTGTTTGCAGTTCTCTTGGTGATGACAACTCTTAGAATCAAAATATTTGCTTTTACACAATGAGAAAATATCTAAATATGATGATGTTGTTTTTTTTGTATGTCCTTCATTCTGTTATTGTTTTGTGTTTGGTTCTCTTCTGATACTTCAGCTTATTTTATTATTAACAATGTTTGTTTTACTGTTTTATTTAACATTTGTATTCATTTAATAGGTACAATGTGAAATATACATACATATTGCAAGTAAATGTAGCTAAACGCTAATCTTCACCACTCCTTGTTTGGTGCCACTAGTGATGCACAGGTTGATTTTCTTAATTAAGCACTTACACTCTTAAGAATGGTGATAAATGATGGATTTATTCAATTATTATTTAGGGATTACTGTTCATTTGATGAAAATCCACTTTCCAAATAATTTGAGAATCATTTTGACTGTTCACCTCCTCATTTGGCTTGTGACTCTTTTAAAATGTAGTGGCTTCCTTGCCTCGTGCACATGAGTTGTTAAAGGAACAGTGTGTAAGTTGTAGTGGCATCTAGTGGTGACGTTGAAGATAGCAAGCAACAACATGAGCTCACCCCTCCATTTCCAAGCATGTAGGAGAACTACGGTGGCCTTCAGGATAGATATCTTTAGGATTTTATTATACTGCAAGGACTTTTATAAAAAAAAAACAAATACATTTAAATAAAGTTAATTTTGATTTCTATATAACTAAATATTGTTTCTAGAGCAGCGACAGTTATGATTACAACAGCAAAGTCACTTTATAAAGTCATTAATATCTCACTGGAAACAAATCCAACATGTCAATAAAATAGATATCATTTCTGAGTGAAATTTATAAATAGTGAAGAACACAGACATTAGATAGTATCAGTCATTCCTCCAGTCCTCCTGTCTGCTTGGTCTTTACAAAAACAAACTAAGATAAACAGACTACAGACAGACGGCTTCTGTTTTAGCTTGTTTGTAAAAAAAAAAGGAGAAGAAAAATGCTTTTGGTCGATCCTGCGTGCTGTGGTTGTGTGAGCATGGCGGCGGTGGATGAGAGCGGCCGATTGAATTGGGTTTCACTTTCGTTTACATGTCCATGCTTGTTGAGCAGATTTATTGATAATGTATTGGCTTTTTTGACTCTCAAATTTTCAATGCATTAACAATAACAATTGTAGTTGCAGTTAACTCAAGTATTCTTTACTTCACCCCCGCCTCTCTGCCCGCTGACGTGTTGTGTGTGTGTGTTTGTGTGTGTGTGTGTGTGTGTGTGTGTGTGTGTGTGTGTGTAGTTGGTGGAGCTCAGCCCGACAGAGAAAGCAGTTGAAATGTTTGCTGCAGTGTAATAGTAAATTACAGCAAAACATTAAAAAGTACCAATAAGAAACAACAGTATCGCCGGAGCTAATCAATACTCTAATAATAATCCGGGGCACTTTTAATACCGAGTTTTGGTACGCATTTCTACCTTTTTAGGTAATGCAAAAACGGAGTGTCCGTTAATGTTTGTCCCTTCTGGGCTGCTGTAGAAACATGGCGGTGCAACATGGCGGACTCTGTGGAAGAGGATCCGCTCCCTATGTAGATATAAATGGCTTTTTTAAGCTAAATAAAACATAACGATTCTTAGTTTCAGGTCATTATACACTAATGAAAACACAGTTATGCATAATATATTCCATTTCTGCCAATTAATCCCACTAAATGTTACACATTGTTTCTTTAAAAATTGTTTTTATTAAATTTGAAGTATTTTTAGCGGGATGAACTTTCACAAGAAAAATGATTGAACAGGAAAAGTGTTTTTATTGTCCTTACCGTGTAATCATCTAGTGACCCATCAGATTTATTTAGGATCTTGTAGAGGCTTCCAAACCCCAGGTTGAGAACCACTGCTACAGTGTATGCATATGTATCCATGCAGATAACATGAGGAATGGGAACATCAGAAACCAGCGCTACCTTGTTATGTCTTCCTCCGAGCACACTCTCTTCTTTTATTTTGGCTGTGAGATATTCTGGGAATCCTAGAGGAGTCGTGCAGGGACACGCCAAGGAGGAGGAATATGGAGGAGGGGGAGAGACAAGTGGGATGGAGATGAAGGGGGAACGGGCCACAGGTAGAAAAAGATAGATAAGACCCTCACTGATGTGTCTGTGTTTGATAGCATCTGTGAGACTGTGTGGTCTGTGTCTTCTCACCATATTGTGCCTCTAGAACCCAATTCTGCTGCCAGCAACTTTACCTAAAATGTATTGATGGATGACATGTGTCATCAGATAGTGATCTTCTTAAGGTCTTAAAGGGGTCAGTGTGGAGGGTCTTACAGGATTAGTATTGTGGTTTTACAGACAAAGAGGTTTCAGCTCTTTAAGGGTCAACGGTCAGGACCATTACACGTAGTGGCAGATCCACGGGTTTGGACTAATAGCTGTTTATTTTTCATATATATGGTTTCCAACGGATGTGCTCCCACAAATACAACAACTTTTCTTTTTCTCTCACTTTTCTATCAATTCACATGGTTTTGCAGAGGTTCGAAAATATTAATTTACTGTCACCTGAGTTCAATACATTTATGTTTTGTTAAGAAACACACAAAAACACATTCAACGACAACTTTTCTTCAACTTTTCTTTAATATTGCTGAAAAAACTCACATCATCAAATTATGAT
The DNA here is from genome assembly GCF_023349555.1 of Cebidichthys violaceus. Classification (NCBI taxonomy): domain Eukaryota; kingdom Metazoa; phylum Chordata; class Actinopteri; order Perciformes; family Stichaeidae; genus Cebidichthys; species Cebidichthys violaceus. The sequence continues at coordinate 1,648,802 of NW_027176617.1, read as the reverse complement.
TAACTCTGAAAACATTGTATGTTTGCTCCCACTTTCCAGTCATCACTAGACGATGTGTTTTGTTCATGAGCACCATGGTTTCTGCTCTAGTTGAAATATACAGTTGGTAGTTGTTCTTCAGTAAAAAAACAAAACGGTGTGTGAATGATAGTGAGTGGGTATCCTATAATTTCTGAAAAGAAAACGGCGTAAATAGAAAAACATCTGCAAATCACCTAAGCAATAAGTAACAACATTATTTTAAATGTGACTTTACCTTTTTTATTTTTACATGTTGCACTGTGGAATAAACTCAAACACTAAAATGTTTTGATCAGGTATTCACATACTTTTGGCCCTATATTGAATCACATAAAAAAAAGAAACAGAAATATCCTTTCATATAAATGAACACATAACTGAGGGAACCACTATGTTTTTACGCGCACTATGTTGTTGTTATTATCTTGAGTCCAAACACCCACTGAACATGAGTAAGGTGAAGTTGAATTCCCGATAAAGTGTTTAACATGAGACTGTTAATGCTTTCCATTTAAAAACATGTGACTCATCTGCATTTTACATTAAGTGCATTTCACATTAACAACACTTTCCATTTATAGCTTTTAGGCTCCGAGTCGATGACTCTATCACCCTCTTGACATTTGTGAGACAACCCAAACACCCTGCTTCTCCACACTTCTGTTTAGCCCATTTCTGTCCTGGTCTCTGTGGTAACGGTTTGTGTACGACATGGAACATGCAGCTGGATTTTCCGCGGGCAGGAATGTAATCTCAAGTCTTTGCCAGCTTGTTGTCGCCTCTGAGGGAGACAATCTCGCTGCTGTGACACTGACTGGTAAACAACGAGGGCTATACTCGTACAGTCCCTGTCTGTCCCTGGACCCAACGCAGGGCTCTGAAGCAGCGAATGCACCCGCGGTCATGAATGCTGTTTGTATGCTTATTTAATGCACTCACACACACTTCCTGTAGCCAATGAGTCCCATTGTGACTGAGCACAAACCACAGAGGCCAGAGTACATTTTTAAACAACTTGTTGGACAAACAGAGGAGTGGGAGAAAGAAGAGATCAAATTAAATGGAATGGATTAAATTGGCCTAAAATAACACTGAGCAAGCCATTTAAAAAAACCTTTAATTTACCAGAATAAACATTCAAACCATAAGATGTTTATTTGGTGTTGAATCTCTGTGGAGATGAGTAAATCGCTTGTGTATCAGTCGTACAAGTTGGACAGGATAAACAGATGATAAACACAGGAGAGGTATGGAGTGCTGCTGATGCTGACGCCCCCCGAGGCTCACCGCTGGCCCTCTGATCCCCAGTCTGCTCCAAATATAACAAAACTCATTCCTCCAGGCCAAACCTGCCTCCTCACTGGAAGATATACTCTCAATGAAATCAAGCTGTACACGAGTCACGTTGCAATGAGTCATACTTCTTAGGCTTGATGGGGCAGTATTTTCTTAAATACAGTGACTCAGCACTTTTGTCAGCATGAATGGTTTTGTGTAAATAGCATTTTGTGTTCTTTGTGACTTTATTTTACTTCATGGTATGATGTAGGCAACGTAATTTAATATCACGATATATGATTTCATCATGATGTGATTCCATAGAAAGATGATAAGTTAGCATTTTTAATTATCTCCCAGCCCTAAGCCCTAATTAACAGTTAGCAAGCTTGGTTGCTTGGCCGCTATTGTGACAATACATTCACACAGTTTATGCAAAACGTGGACATTGGTAAAAAGCTACATTACCTTTCTCAACTTTGCTCTTTGTAACTTCAAAGGTCAACACTGTGAAGACGGTTTGCTGTTGGTCAACAACGCAAATTTGCGAGTCAATGTTCACCTTTGTTTAATTTGACACGGTAAAATTGAAGATTTCTTTACCGCCCCAAGTGTGATTGAATTGATTTTGCTGCAAAAATGATGCAGTTTTAAATGCTAGGCTGTGCCGTTTTTAAAGTGGTCCATAGAACGGTCTGGTGGATGTATTATGCTCCATTAGGAGAGATGAGTACCTTCAGTGACTGGATGGATGGATGAGGACAGGGCTGACAGGTATTGATCGAACACCACAGCTGGGTCAGTCCCTGTGGAGATAGAGGGATGGATGGATGTAAGTGCGGGGGGGGGGGGGGGGGGGGACAAGAGGAGACCTGATGTCTCCTCTTGTCTTTTTAGTTAAAGTGAAGCAGTGACATCATAGGTCAGGGGTTGTGTATTGGAGGGAGAATCTATGAGGAGCTTTTCCTCTCTTCTCCCAGAGGATACACACATCTCAAATCATAAAAGTGTTTCCTTCACTGTCCACTGCAACCTCCTTTGGACGTCAAAGAATCTCTTCCCCCAAATGAGTCTTTCAATTGACTCTTTTTGTTTTTTACATTAGAAGTGGTGATTTCAACAGTTTGTACAACCAGTCAGTAATATTTCAGCACTTCCATGTAAACACCTCATACATAAGAGATGTGTATGCACAGCTGAAAAGTACAAAACAATCAAAGAAACAAGCCTCTGCATGCCACATACAGCAACTTAAACATGTGGCAACACAATGTTGGAGGTCTGCACTTAATTAAACAAAGAGGCACCTCAAGGCACTGACTTTGTTTCATAATGTGTAATCTTTGGGGCTGTCGATATTGTGCAATTTCATTTAAAATGATAAAATATCAATATCTTATTGAAGGGATTTATAGTGATTGTTATTTGATTGATGAAGAAGACATCGCTTGAAGACCATTATTTATTGTTTTCCTGCATGTATGGAGTTTTTCAACGCTTAAAATGACTTTCAATCAAAATGACATTATTATTCCCCATCAGTGAATGATAAATACGTTATATGTAGTCTTGGAATGATGCCTAAACTGGGATGCTAAGTGACACAGTGCTAAACATCAGCGTAACTAGTGATGTTAGCTAGCATACAAGAAACATCTGTTCTGAAGTCCTGAACATAACTCTGGCGTATGCTTTATACTCACTGAAACGGCATCTGCTGAGCTTGTTATTCATGACTCTTATCAAACGAAACTTAATTTTGCTGACTTGAATGAAGTTCAGAGATCTTCAGAAATTCAGTTTTTCCTATGACTTAATGATTCAGAATATGTCACTTCTCAGTCAGCAATAATCAATCTGCAAGTCGGTGGTTTCACAATTGATTTGAATCATTTGAGACAAGACATGTGAGGGTGGCAGAGGTGGCAGACAGACTGATCTTTACTAACACGCTGAGCAATCCATTTCTTCCTCACATGATGGTGAATGTGTTTGACATTGATGGAGACTGTGGAAACTTACTTTTTCTGTGTTTATATGCAAAATGATGTCATATAGTTAATAGTTACCATTTAAAAAAAAAAAAAAAAGATTTTTGCAACCGTGTCTACTAGAAATTACGTTTATATATTAGTGATTTGTAACAGCATATTTTGCTTGGATTACACTTATTAACATAAAAAGGCAACTGTTTTAATAAACATCTGGAAAACATTCAGTGACAAAAGACAACATTCAACTAAAGCATGATTTACATTTGTATCAGAATCAGAATCAGAACCGTTTATTGCCATGGTATGTTGAACATACGAGGAATTTGACATGACGGGAGGTGCATAACATTTAACAGTCAATAACAATCAACAGTGCAAAGTAGAAACATATTACAATTTACAGAGAAATATAAAATAAAGTATAAAATAAAGTGAAACACAAAATAAAGTGCAATATAAATTAGCACAAACGAACAGATAACAGGACTATAAACAAGTGAGATGTAAGTGTAGTGTAAAAGTGTCAAGTGTATTTAAATAACAACCTAGAAGTGATGTGCAGGGGAGTGACTGGTAGGAAAATTGTCCTGGGGATGACAGAGTCAGTGGGGGACCCGGGCTCTGTTAATGAGCTCGATTGTGGATGGGAAGAAACTGTTTATGTGCCGTGAGGTCTTGGTCCTGATGGACCTCAGCCTCCTGCCAGATGGAAGGGGCATGAGGGTGAGGGGTCGGCGACAATCTTTCTTGCTCGCTTCAGGGTCCTTGAGGCGAAGAAGTCTTGGAGGGACGGCAGATTGCAGACAATCACTCTCTCAGCAGAGCGAATGATGAGGACCAGACTGTGATGGAGGAGCAGAGGATGGACTCAATGATGGCTGTGTAGAAGTGCACCATCATTGTCTTTGGCAGGTTGAATATCTTCAGCTGCCTCAGTAAGTACATCCTCTGCTGAGCCTTCTTTGTGATGGAGCTGATGTTAAGCTCCCACTTGAGGTCCTGGGTTATGATGGAGCCCAGGAAGCGGAAGGACTCCACCGCATCGATGGGGGAGTCACACAGGTTGATAGGGGCTAGTGGGGCTATGCACTCATAGCACTTTAAAGGAGCAATATACAACAATAAAGCAGCAAACAACTACAATCTATGTAAAGATATAGAGATGTAATGCCTACCTGAGTAGAGAATGAAATGAGAGACCACTGAAATACTCTCAATCTCATATTATGCACCTTTAACTTAACTTTAGGAAACGATCATGGTCTTGGTTGAATATTGAGAAAGCTCAAAAGTGACTTAAAGCACAAGAAATGACATGTTGACTTTATAAACATTTAACCATAACCCCTTTCGTCCCCTGTCCGTAACCAAAGTGCTTCTGTTGCCGAAACATGACCACCGACAGCACTCAGGATGCTTTACGGTGTCAGAGTCACGGCCAGGTCCTTAATCTCCTCAAAATGTATTTAGAAATAAACAAATTAGTATTACATTAATGTAATTTCCTTCCTTCCTCCGTTATTCCTTTTGTGTATAACAGAACATACGGTATATACAGATATACGTGTTTGCACAGTGTGTATCTCTAGTGTTTTTACTTAGTTGTTACCATCATCTTGTTTGCCCTTTAACTCAGTCAGTCATTTCCAAGAATTGACCAAACTTCCAGCTTAGTTTCAAATCCGCTAAACTCTGCATTATAAGGACTTTCACATCCATGCAGTCAAGTTGAAAAAAGTTCTTCCCTTGACCGTCCTTTTCTCGTCTACACTGACTGAGGGACAGGTGTTTTGTCTTGGAGATATTCTGAACAAAAGCAAATGTAGATCCCTCAAAGCATTGAGACCTGTTTTACTCAACATGAGAAGGAATTTGAGCCTGAAACTAACCTTGGTGAGAGGATTATAGAGAGAAAGGAGACTAGTATAAATGTATCACATATTATACCCCATGGAGTTGTTTGGGTTGAGGTCACTTTGTTTAAGCCATGTAGCCTCCAAACAAAAGTGCACCAACTGCTCTCGAAAACAAAACTGTCAAGTGCCGAAACTCCAGCTGCAGAAAAGAGAACAAACAGTACAATGAAAATTCTGATAGTCTCCCAAATGTCTGTGCTTCTCATCAACACTACCATGTGGGTGTGTTTCCATACACCTGCTGCTAACTGAGTCAGAAAAATCGAGAACAATTGTTGATGCACTCTGTACATGTGCGTGTCGCCAGCACACATTCTTGTTAACTATCGGCTGCAGTCGTCACACGTGTTCCTGGAACAGGAAATGCACCAGAGGGCTGGATATGGACATGTGTCCACTCCTCCATGGGGTCAGGAGAGGAGACCTCCACCCTGACACGGTGCAGCTGGGATTCCCAGCCTTGCTGCGTAGCACCATGGGAGGATTGTGATCCAATGATCGGGAGAAAGAGAGGGATTGTTCCTCAGGATGTGTGTGTGTGTGTGTGTGTGTGTGTGTGTGTTTGTGTGCGTGTGTCAGGCCAACACCATGTGTCTGTCCAGTCCAAACTCAATGTTAGATTATTCTTCCTAAAGTTTCCTTATTAAACGCATTTAATGTCCATTGATACAAATGCATCTGTAAGTGCACACAATTTTCTTTTTTTGTGTGTGTGTGAGTGTTTGTGTGTTGCCTTTCCCTGTAGTGTCCACCCGCGGAGGGTTCATTGTGTATGTATAGGCTCTATTGTTGCCATGTGTGTCCTCAGCCTCCACAGTTCAGTCTATTTTCGGGGAAATGACCTCACAAACAGAAGCACCGCTGATCTGATATCTGGTTCCCTTTATCTGCTGCTGCCCTGAAGAATGACGAGTCACGGTTAAACATCTGGAGGGCTTGTTAAGGCCTGAGTCATCACAGGGTGGGTCGGGCCGGCGTGTGTACATATCAATTGGTAACCCATACATAAGTCTTACAACAGAACGCCTACAGATCTTGTGAAACATATTTCTAACAGCCATCCAATGTGATTCACTCTCCTCGTCTTCACTGATGAAATGGAAATGAATCACTTACACTCCCTCCTCTGGTGACTTCCTCTTCTGATTCAAGGGTGCTATCTGAGTGTCCTCACACACACACACACACACACACACACACACACACACACACACACACACACACACACACACACACACACACACACACACACACCTTCTCCTACAGATGGCTACAATCAACCTCTTGTGCAATTACCGTAAATGAAGCATGGCCTTCTATATATGACTCATTTGCTGCCAGTAGCTGTGCGAAATAGCATTCTTTACATGTTAGTGCAACTGAATCAATCTTCACTTGATGGTAAACAACATCTACAGTTTTACTGTAATAATTGAGACGGTGGTGACAATGAGACGCCGTAAACACAGCTTAAGCACCTTTCTTCAGGAGGTTGAGTACGAGGTGTTAAAGCCGTAATTATAGTGTATGAAAAGCAAACATGTTGCCCAGAACTGTCTCAACTGTCTGAGAGTTTTTCACTTCTGTCATGTAAGGTAGAGACACTGTTTTGAATCTTACAGATTATTGATTCAGGTGATTGATTATTCACACCTTCATATTATGCTCCAACCAGGCTTTTAGGCAAGATACCAAGCACCAATTCAACATCACAATCAGTTTTTACAGAAGGTTACGTCTCAATTACGAGCAGAGGTATGCGTCTCTGAATGCTTTCTAGTTTAACAGTCTTTATGGTGGGGCCTCTGTTAGTATTGTATGATGGGTTTTTTTATTTGTTGAACAAAACTTGTGGAAGATTATTTCAGAGTTTCAGATGTTCAAATAGTTTGTCAACATATTCGAATCAAAGTTTGAACAGGTTTTGTAGCATTTTTTTTGTAGCAACAGCAAAAATGGCAGACTGTGGTGAGAAATCACCCGAAGGCTTCTTTGTAGTGGATGTTTAAAACTGTCTGATTGACATTTATTTAATTTTGGGAGACAAGAGTATCGGCAGATTCTCATCAGGGGCATGGCTGACCTGTGAGAGGTCACTGTCCATTTTCTGTAAATGTTCTACAAGTGGTAATTATGTTGAGCAAGTTAAATGAATGGGCATTTAAGTACCTTTGTGTGGGCAATGTTCTCTTTTGTCTGTATTGGGAACCCTGCAGTCCTCACCTATCTACACAGTGTCTATGGCAGGGGGGTCTATGGCACAGCTGTGTCTTTTGGGACCACCATGTCAGTCTCCTAAATACCTGTTCAGTATTCAAGCCAAAACAAATCATTGGAAATTGCTGATATTTTGTATATTGTGTCTTTTGGCATCAGATATAAACTTCTTTTCGGCAGACTGAATCATATGAGAGGGTTGAGCATTTTATTCGTGAATGCTAAATCACAAAACGCTTTGAAGTTTACCAGTTTGGTAAATCAAGTTAAAAAAAAACCCTAACCCTTTATAATTTCCTGAACTGAATCCATTCAGGTTGAAGAAGGGATGTTACAAATGGTGTAAACAAATTCCAGACACGTGGATCATGCAGAAAGAAAACATCTGTAATATTCTAGTACATTCGTAGTACTTGGCCTGCCTAAAACACCTGCCAAAACTCCACCCCCGGAGGCCAGTTTGTAAGTTTCTAGAAGCTGGGAGGTCGTTAACGGGCTATCCCATAATTTCCTGGCTGCCTGACTTGAAGATATGCAACCCGTGACCACTAGATGGAGGTCAGCAGTACCAACCACTGTGTCCACCACAGAGGGACAAGTAGATTTGGCCCTGCAGGGAAAAGCAACAGATACAGTGGAGGGGAAACCACCCCTGCTGTTAGTGAATGTAGAAAGAATATAGAAGAAGAAACCTGAGGAAAGAGTAAATGTCGATGAGTGCAAACCATTTCACTTTCAGATTGGAGGTTCCACTCTGATAAAGAGAGGAAAGGCATGAAGAGATAGCAAAGGGAAAGTGTGTGTGTGTGTGTGTGTGTGTGTGTGTGTGTGTGTGTGTGTGTGTGTGAGAGAGAGAGAGAGAGAGAGAGAGAGAGAGAGAGAGAGAGAGTGCAGATTTGAGTTACTGAAGCAGGCACAGGGCAGAGAGTGAAGGGGGGTCAGGGGGGAGTGGTTAGTCTTTCTTACTGCCTGTATATAGAGAAGACAGAGCCAGACAGAGAAGATCCAGTGAGAGAGTGAGGGACAGAGACAAGAGAGACAGACTTTTTACCTCTCTACCTGTGGAGGACTTCCTGAGCAACACACCAGCAAACTTCTGCAGTTTTCTATCGGATTACCACGCCAGCATTTTTCTCTCAAATCAAGGTAGCAAAAGTTTTCTTCACTTTTCAAACAGCAGCCTTCTTAATACCAGACTCCAGGCAGGTGCAGGCTTAACATCACAGTACAGTTGATACTGATCCCATGTTACTTTAAATATCTTAACGAATTATGGGATCTTTTAAACTCTTTTGATATATATGTTTGCCTGACATTATTTCTTTTGAGATTAATTCCACTGTGCTTCATGTGGCCAAAAGCACTGAACTTAAGTCAAGTCTTTACTGTTACGATATATTTACCTTCTGGGTGTGGGATTGTAGGATACAATATTCAAGTTATTAATAGGTTCAAGAATACAAGTGGGAGACTGCGATTTATTTTAAAGAGGTTATTGAGTACAGTGAGTTTGTGGTGACTCCTCTTGTGTAATTCACAACGAGACTGTTAACACACAAAGACCAGTTATCACGTCACTCACCTGTTAAGGGTGCTGGCCTCATGAGACACCTGCACGGTATTATAAATGGTCTCTGTTCTCCTTGACCTGGTGGGTGTCTTAAAAATAGAGCTGGACAAATGATCGTCAAGGACTGTGTGAGAGGGAGCTAAAAAGGGCTTTTACGCAGATACACTGAGCCAAGATGCCTGAATTATCTGTTGGGTGGTGCAGTGATATCTCAAAGTTCAGCTGTGTGAAGGAAAGTGAAAGAGTGGGGTAATAGGATAAAGTATATCATTAAAGGTTTGGTGATTCTTTTCATGTACCTCGAGTAGCCATGCAGATAGTTTAGGTTTTTAGTTGTCCAGATGTTGATATATCTCTCCCAAATAATTCTTTCACTACAATGGTGGGATGAACGTATTTGAAAAAATGACATTACATTTCAAATGTTCAACATGCTGTTAAAAGCTTTTATAGAGACTATCATCTGTAGAAGAAGTGTCTGTGTTCACATAGAGGCCTGTGCGTTGCCAACACTAATCTGGACACTGTTTTTACAAAGAGGTGCCGCCCTTATGTTATATAATGTAGGTGAACTGACCTATTAATAAATAACTGTCTGGGTTTTTCACATTGTCGGAGATTCCTCACAGTGTTGCTCAGTTTACTAAGATCAAGCAGGTAAAAGTTGTGAACACGGTCCTGAAGCGGTGATGAAGGTCTAGCTGAGACTTGTGACAGTGCAGTTCTTCTCCTTCTACTGTTTGATGTGTGTATGCACTTTATGCATGTCTGTGTGTGTGGGTTGCCCTTTCTGTTCTGTCCTGTGGCTGCAGTGTTTGATCAGTAGCTTGGCTACAGCTGTCTGGAGCACTGATGGGCCATCTTCTAAACCTTGTTTCATAAGACAAAAATGAGCTGAGAAGATGGACCCACCAGTTTAAATCTCTCGCTTCAGATGAGATTACGGTCATTTAGCAGATGCTTTTATCCAAAGCGACTTACAATTCAGTATCTACACACCGTAGACGCAGCTACGGGAGCAATTATTATTATAATTATTTTTGGGGTTAAGTGTCTTGCTCAAGGACACATTGACATGAGACTAGTAGAGCAGGAGCCAGGGATCGAACCACCGACCCTCTGATTGAAAGGTGGCCCTGCTCTCCACTTAGCCACAGTCACCCCCAGATCTGTACCAAACACAATCAAATATACTTCCAGTTTGACCTAAAGGCCTCAGCAGCTTATTGAGCAGACTGGTGGGTGTTTTATTGCACTACTGCTCAGTCTGCCACAACAAAACACTTGTGTTAAGAGGAGACCTGGCCATCCCATGCTGCCATATGCCTGTGTGTGTGTGTGTGTGTGTGTGTGTGTGTGTGTGTGTGTGTGTGTGTGTATGTGTTTCGACTAAAGGGGCAGTCATGCAGAAAACAGGACAGCAAAGATCTTTTCCGGAGTCCTGCTTTATGTGTGTCCATTGTGCTCTGAGATCTGATTGGATAATTAATTATGCTATTTATGTAAGCAGCGTTCCAACCCTTTGTCTTTGTCCGGCCCCATATAGACTCACACATTCAGCAACCTGAGACCAATACACACACACACACGCATCCACACAATCAACCATACATATGGATGATTTTGTTTGACGTTTTGTTAAGTGTGAGAGTTGTGGATTGCTCGATCACACACACACACACACACACACACACACACACACACACACACACACACACACACACACACACACACACACACACACACACACACACTAACTCTGGTCATTGAAGGTGTTACATGTGTGTACACCCATGCTAGAAAATACTGTGTCATAGTGTGACAATTAAAACCATTAGAGGAACAGTATCACCTTCTTGCTTCAAAGTCACTGACAAAAAAAAATCACGGTCTGGTGACAAAAATGCTTGGATGTTCCTTTAATAGCAGTTTGTAAAATTATTGACGTGTTTAATTTCTTAAATCACTCAAAGTGTTGATTTTTTTTCTTGATTGTGTCCGCTAATACCAGAGTAACCAGCCAGAGCCCAAGTGTGATCATGTAGTTTCCCTCTACCTGCCCTGTTACTGTACCCCAGCATGGTTTTTAGATAACCGCTATTGTCTCTGAGGACCACTAATACTGGATGTGGGCTCTGTCTGTTCATTCAGACTGTTTCCTCAAGTGTGACAGATTAGTTTTGACAGCAGGACATTACTTTATTTCCGGGACTGAGATAGCATGTTAATCTGGGACAATGATGTCCCCTCCCTCACCCTGGTAACTGCACTGGCAGGTCCCTCATAGATAAAGTAAAACATTTAATTACAGGGTGATTGTAGTGCACCTGAATGTATGTGTCCCTGCAATGCAAACAGTGCTGCATTAGTGAAAATAATAACAGTTCAGGATTGACTGTTTTTATGCCAGCACACATTAGGAAAAATATAGTATAATGTGAGACTCACATTAAGGGCTGAGAATTATAAAAAAATGGTAGCTAAAGAACCTTTCACCTGAGACCTCAAGCGACCCCATCATACATCGTTCAACATGTTTAAAGACCTCATACATACTTGTTTTCCCTCACTTTCTTGCTGAGTGCATTTACATATTTAGCTGCTGTTTGTTTTGGTTGCTTGAAAGGAAAGTTGGAAAAATGAGCAGAGGATCTCCAAGGATCACGTGGGTTTCCTGCGAGGTCTGTTTAAATGCATCTTTTGTGTGTGTGTGTGCTACTAAGTGCATATGCATCAGTGTGTTTGTGAATTACACAGCGGGAGGTGGATAATGTGTTGGCAGCAGTCATACCCCAATTATGCTGCTCACAGTGCGACCTTTTCCCATTTCTTCCGGTGGAGTGTGAAGCATTTGTCTCTTGTGGGGAAAAGCAGGCCAACGTTCACAAACATTTTTTTGCTCCCTCATGTAAATGTCCATTGCTAGAATGGATTATAGAAGGGCATGTATTAAATCATGTTACCTTTACCTAACATCTAAAAATCTTCTATCTCTCCTTTCACAGATTTATCATGAAGCTCTTACTGTTGTCTGTAGCGGCGCTGCTCCTGGTGGTGGGAGCGAGCGCTACTGAAAGAATCCTGTCAAGAAGGACCAAGAGGGAGCTCGCCAGTCCGCTCCACGTCGGAGGCATCAGAGACCCGTTTGGCTCCTACTGCCAGAGGAGAGGAGGCTGCTGCCCCGGCAGAGACGACCTGTGCACGGTTCCCTACCTGGACACCATCTGCTACTGCGACCTGTTCTGCAACCGGACCATCGCTGATTGCTGCCCTGACTTCTGGGGACATTGTCTCGGCGTGGAGCCACCTTTCATAGGTAAGTAAAAGTGCACAAGCGAATGAGTTTGTGTGTGTATTGGTGAGTTTTATAGGTGTGTGAGGGCCTGTCGTAGTTAATTAAAGTCAGTCAGAGAGCAGCACAGAACCCCACTGACAGACTCTGTGCTGGATCACAGCGCAAAGCAGCAGGACACTTGAAATTACAATTACATACCTGCTTCCTTAAACTCACAAGAAAGTTACGTGCTGAAGATAAGGGACCATACCACAATTATTGGATACATAAATACCTTCTTTTTTATGTCTGTTCGGCCCATTTTTCATTAATAAATCTTAAAAGGTAAGGCTGAAATAAAGTATAAATATGGGATGAGAGAAAAATAAAAGACCCTCCCCTGCTCTCCAAAAAAGTCAGATTACCCTCCCTTCAGCAAAGATTGAAACCCTCTCGTGATAGTTTGTGTAGAAAAGTTCAGATTTAGCACATTTTACAGTCTATCTAACTGTTGAGTTGACCCTATTTTGACTCCCCACACAGTTATAACTCCATTCTCTTATTGCAGAGGTGTAAAATGTGCCTGCGACAGCAGAGGACTACCTGCAAACAGAGCAGGGAACAGTAGGCTTCTTATTAACCCAGACAGAGAGAGGGAGGAGGGGTGGATGGAGGGATGAATGGAGGTCAAGAGAAAGAATGTGGGGTATGCGGAGGGAGGGGGACACAGACAACGGGTGTGGGGCGGGAGACAGAAGGGTCGTTACAGGTATGTGTAACCTGGACGACAAGGTAGGGGTGTCACGGGGTGGGACACTAATGCATGTTTAAGGGTGCACACACACACACACACACACACACACACACACACACACACACACACACACACACACATATCTGACCACACAGCTACAAAAGCCTGAAGGAAGGCTATGGCGCTTCAAAAGGAAAGAGGTGACGTATTTGTCTCAGTCTTTGATTGTTTCTCTTATCGCTGCCCTGCAGTCACAGATTGTTCGGTTCCGTGACTCAATATTCAGTGCTTTGTTAAACTGGACTTTTCTCATTCACTCGTCTAAGTCAGTGTATAACATTCTAATATTTGCTTACAAAAAAAAATGCCTCTTTCATGCCATGTAACCTTTTACATGAAACCACTACTTTCAGTTCAACAGAAGTCCTCTATATAAAGTCCTTCTATGTCAATGAGTAACTTTTCACACACTTGAGCTCTGCAGTAACTGAGTTGTGACAGACTGGGTGAGACAGCTGTGAGGGGGATGATGGGTAACAGAGGGCCTCAGTCATAAATCACACAATCAGCTCTGGGCCTCACACCAGAGACAAGGAAACCTGCTCACACTGTAAATTCTCAGCCGGCTCATGCCGTAAATTCCATATGATAATTCACACTGACAGCACCTTCCACTGTAAATCAGTATGTAGATAAACCTCATTGTGAATATTTAGGCCAACTCCAGTTTAGTTTCACAAGCTGTAAGTAAGCATGGTTCAAACTTCAAATTCATTCCAAATGAAATGCTAAAGCTATGTTTGTTTGTGGTTTGTTTGTGACGATGCTGAGTAGACCATTGCAGCTCACAAATGTTAATGATTTTCTGGTGCTTAATCGGGGATGTAATGGTAGGCTTCTTCTGTGGCCCTTTTTCCTCGGTCTCACTAGAGGTGGTGAAGTAGAGCGTAAGCTGGTTAAAGCATGACGAAGGCCTGGGAAGCCTGGGAAGGCAGGAAAGAAGCTAACGCCACATTCCTACACTGGATTACTGGAGCTCAGAGCTCCTTAGAACTCACATATATTCTTTGTGTGTACACTCACACAAAGACATAAACACTCTGCACACACACCTTAGGAGTTAGTGATAGCCCTTTTTTTACTGTGATCACAAGTGAAGGAATTTGGTCAGTATGTTTGTATCGTATTAAGTGTGTGTGCTTTACATATAAGTGCATCTCTGTCTCCTATTTGTGTATTTGCTTATATATTAAGTTACCCCTCTTTGTCTCCTCTCAGGCACCTGTGAAAGAAATGGAAACAAGTTCTTTTCTGGGCAAACATACAAAGAGAACTGCAATTTATGGTATGTAACCCTGTCTTTCTTCCTCTTACTTCTCTTTCAACCTCTTAAATCCTGGGCTTTCCCTTAAATGTCCTTTTAAGTGGCTTAAAGCTTGAAAAACATGGTTCCCTTCACTTTATCTAAATGCTCTGTGTATACTTGTTCTAACACTTCACATGAACCATTGCATGCATATGCTGAGTGAAACATTGAAGCCCAAGATGCCAAGTTTTTATGGATGCACCATTGAAACAAATTGTAGATGTGTTGTTCCTCACATTTCTCCTGATTTCATGCTGACACAGTACTTTGTGTTCTTAAAACCTCTGGGATTTGTAGTTGGTGGGTTCACAAAATATGTTGGTACACTGCGTGGCATCATATTGAGTTTTTATATCCATATTTTTGGTTATATTGATCACATGATCTTCATATCTTTATACACACACACACACACACACACACACACACACACACACACACACACACACACACACACACACACACACTGACCCTGTCTACTTCCGCTTCCTCTAATGTGTGTCTTTGTCTGTAACAGGTCATTTTTTCAGGAATACAAACAGTAGGAAAAGCACAGGTGTAAAAAATAAAATGAATGATGACGGAATTCCATTTGGCTGCTTCAGTTTCAGGGTACTGGTATTGTGCATGCTGGCTCACTGTGATGGTTTACTGGGACACTTTAATAGAACGGAGCCATCGTTAATGTTAGTCATATTTTTCCTGCTATGACAAGTCAAAATGTCTGCTGTGAAAAAGGCCCATAGTTCAGTGTGAGAGTAATGAGATAGAAAAGGAAGAAAAACACACTTAAAGTTTGCTTTGTTTTAATAAACTATGGAGAACAATATTTAGTCTTGCTTTTAAACTTAAGAGTCCATGTATTGAACAGCTAATACTGATAAAGTCGGTTATTATTCATTCCAAAGCTTTCTCTGTTATGAGCTGTTGTGAAGAAAAGCTTGGTAGTTTGTGTCTGTAACAGGAGGAACAGTAGCTGCATAACTGAGGATAAATCAAAACAGGCCCCATGCTAATGTTTTCCATCTAGTAGCAATGTGTTTGTGAGTGCCAACTTCTCCAACAGTGTCGGTCATATCCCCCAGGCCTACTGAGTAACATGGTCGATTTAACCTTAATTGAAAGAGACTTTCTTTTGATCCCCTGAACTGTTCTTACTTTGATGTGGATACAAATCCACTCTCCTCTAATGCACAAAAGTGAGGCTGGATTTTGTACTACGAAGCTCATGTATTCTTGTTTTGACTCTTTGATTAGAGCTCCTTGGCAATCTTGTATTATGTTTCCAATTGGACAAATTTCCCAAACATCTCTTCACTTTACAACCTTGACATAAGCTTAAGCTATTCTGAAAACATTATTTTAGAGTAGCTCTCAGTGACAGCAAAGTGCATTTTTATCTCCATGGCCTTCTACACCCTGAGGACATCAGAGTCCATGTGGCTGTTGACATTTTTCTGCGTGATAATATTAACAGTCAAGGAGAGGTAAAGCAGATCTTGACCTAGAGGAAGGAGACGGAGGAAGTCAAGTGGGAGAAGGCAGGAAAAAGGGAAATTTAATTCCTCACCTGTCCTCCACTGTGGTTTCTCTCATCTGTGTCATTTGATGTTCCTCAAAGACCCTTTGTACGTGTGTGAACATGAACACCGATGTTGATTTAACATTCATTTGTACATATTTGTATTATATTTATCCTTATGCATCAAGAACACACTGTTTGTCATGACATGTCTTACCCAAACCCCGCTGACCCCGCTGATCTCCACTTAAAACCCTAGCAGCTGTTTGACTCCAAAAGCTGTACTGCGTCAATCTGGTAGGCCTGAAGTCTGACTTTTATCATTGCAGCTCAATTAGGTTTGGCTTAAAGGGTCTGATGGGTCCGTAGATAGGCCAGGATGGCAGTTGATAAATGGCAGGGCGAACGTTCTCCTTAAAGGAAATACTTGTGGAAGCTGCGTGTTAAAAATAACCTCCAGTGTCCTAGTTCACCAGAAAACATCTCCCTTTCACTGGCAAACAAAAGAGTCTTATGCACATACGCTCTCACACGTGCTTGTTAAGGCAATACACATGGATGCTTGAGAAATTGCACCACAGCTTTGGCGCGGAGGGACACACACACTCCCTTTTCCTACTCCTACTCTCTCCACTTATTAATTTCCCAAATGTGCGTCCTCCCACCTCTCAGAATCAGGGCTGCAGGGTGGAGGAGAGGGCTTCCGCTTTGAGTTGACAGGCAGCTCTCCCTCTTTTCCCTCCAAAGTCTCTCATTAGCAGTAATCAAGCTCCCGCTCACTGTTATCTAACCTCCTCCATATCTTCACTAACCACTGGCCAAACATCACTGATACAGTAAAGCTGCTCTTTGATCATCAGTATCGCAATCTGTAAAACTTTGTCTTTCAGCTTGAAATAACTCCTGGGCAGATTGTGTATGTGCTAGAAAGCATAGAAACACAACCGAAGTTAGCATGAAGTATTAAAGCAATGCTTATGTTGTGTGTGTGTGTGTGTGTGTGAAGATACAGCATGATATGTGTGGCAGTATTCTGTTGTGTTAATGGGATAAACCCAGCTGAGACCTTTTTCTTCCCTGAGCTATTTGCATCCTGATAACTCTTTATCTGCTACAAATGATCTGAAACGCAGCGCCTCCTGCTCACACAGCCCTGAAGGAGCAACTATCTCTGTTATGATTTGGCAGCAGCTCTGCTCTTTCAGTGTGTACTTCAGATTGGACAACAACTAATACCAGCTTGGATTTTCTAAATTGATGTCTAGTTTCTCAGATTAAGTAGATACGTCATATCTGAATGCAGAGCATGGTTCTGTTGTTTCTACTCATCTGGCAGGATTTGGCAAGACAATGCACCGCATGTCATCCAGGTGTGTGTATTTCTATGTATGTATGCACGTGTGTGTGTGTGTGTGTGTGTGTGTGTGTGTGTGTGTGTGTCTGTGTGTGTGTTTGTGTGTGTACGGTCCCAGAGGTGAAGATGGTGTCTTTCTCTAATAAAGGGCGTGACGGAGAATGTGAAATTTGGCCTTCCACTGACACTCTGTCCCCCTGTCTCCATGAGTCTGTCATTATGCCTGTCCCTGTGTGCATGTCCAGTACCATTACTGTGTGAATTTATTGTTGTTTTTGAGCTGCATGTATGTGTTCCTGCTGGAGAGAGAGGTGAAAGGTCACTGTCTCTTTCCTCCAGTCACAGCCATTAGACGGTTTAAACTCTGCCGCTGTGTGTGTGTGTGTGTGTGTGTGTGTGTGTGTGTGTGTGTGTGTGTGTGTGTGTGTGTGTGTGTGCGTGCGTGCGTGTATAAGTGTGTGTGGGTGTGTGCTTGAACACTGTTTTTGGTCATGTCTCAGAGACCCAGCAGGGAGGAGTGCAGTATGAGAGGTGATACACACTCTGTAGGTTCAGTGTGACTGAAGGGGAATTTGGCCTCTTCATCATTGTGTGTGTGTGTTTAATGATCCTCTTGGGCAGGTTCTCCTCCCTGTAAACATGATGTCTAAAATGTACAGTAGACTTTATGGTTGGAAGTCTATACACGCCTCTGTGGGAAACACCCCTCATTCTTTCTCTCTCGCTAATGCACACATTTATTATGTTATTCCTGAAACAGCAGCTGACCTTGCAGCTGTTTATTTTTGGTGGCTTAGTAACTTTATTTAACCAGGTAGTCTTAGAAAGAGGGACCTGGGAAAAATAATATTTACAGTTAGACAACCGAGAAACCAAGAAAACATCAATAAAGCTTTAAAATCTCCAAATCTCCAAAGAGTAATGAAAGAATCTCGCTTGTTTGCATTTCATTTAAATGCTGCATATTACCTAAATCTAGTCGAGTCAGGATTAATGTGTCATAAGTGGACCAACTTTGAGATACAGAGAGCAATGGAATTTTGCATTACTGATAAAGCGTGCTGTGATGGACTTATAATATTTTGATATTTTAGGAAATTATCCAGTCAGTTATCTTAGGTTAGCATAAAACCAAAAACTAAATCCTGATTATCGAAACAAGATATTTTGTGTTAATTATTGAGCTCTAGAGATGCTGGTAGGCAGATTGTGTTACCTTTGGACCAATCCAGACTAGTTGTTTCCCCCAGTCTTTATGCTAAGCTAAGCCAAGCTAACTAGCTGTTGGCTGTAGCTTCATTTATTTATTGTATAGGCAGAAAGTGTGTTTCCCAAAATATTAAGCTTTATTAATTATATAACTAGTTCATATTTGTTATTAATAGACAATTCATTATGAAACAGCATGACATTGAAGAATATCTACTGAATACATTTAGACATAAAAGTTGACCCACCAATAGTTTTATGATTTAGAAAAGTTGTGTGTAAATCACTGCATTATCTCTGTAATTATTCTTTAATATTCTATTCCATCCTGGTTGGAAAATATAAAGTTTATAAAGGACAGGCCTCCGTTGTCTTGTTGTGTCTAGACCAGGGGTCGGCAACCTTTACTATCCAAAGAGCCATTTTCCACCAAATTTCGTCTGGAGCCACAAAAGCTATTCGATATTACAGCTTATAAAGTTTTAAATATAGTTATATTATACATACAACAACTATAGTTTGTTGTATTTATGAAAATATAGGACAAGAATAAAGACAATTCTTGACATTCTATTGCTATTTTACCTGTTATAACAATATCAAACTCTTATGAAGAGGAGAGTTTGCTGCAGCAGTTGAGAAATCACTCTTTTTCGCTCATCTCCAGCGTGATACTTTTCAGCAAATGTTGTGTGCTTGTTCTGGAATTGTCTTTCTACATTAAATTTGTTGCACATATCAAGCATACAGGTAAGCCAGCATCATTGGCAGTGAAAGCAAATGAATATGTCCACGCAGAATTAAACTCACTATTTTCCTCGATGACTTTTCTTTTTTGGGATTCATCCATTGATAGTTTACCGAGAGCGGGGGTCTGCAAATCATGATTAGCCACCTGCAGGGAAAGGCGCTTGACAGCGACGTAATAAGATGTCACATTTTAGTTGACAAGATATTAAAAAATATATATTTTCAGTGACACAGTAGATGTAGACACCCACATTCGCTACTTGATTGGTTCTTAGCAGTCACGACGTGTCCTTCCCTGATTCGTCACACCCCTATCACGTGACCCTTACCCGGAAATTCACAAACAACACCATTGGTTATCTATGACTACCGGGTTAATTTAACATGGACAACTGATTACAGGCGTTGCTGACCTTGTTGTCTTTACTAGCAGCTGTTGTCCAGTTAAAGTCTGCATTTCTGCGGAGGAAGCTGCTGTTATTGTAGCGATTAGTGAGGGGCGTTATCAGACCTACGGAGCGGCTGTCTGAAGTCACGTAGCGGCTTTGAGCAACCAGTCTACTTCCTGTTTACACCGGCCCCACCCGCATGCCCAGTGTACATGAATAGTCAAGTGATATTCGTTTTCAGGCGTTGTAGTCTGGACGGAGACTACAACGAAAACGATGCTGAAACGCCGTGTGGATGGAAATCGTTTTTGTTTGTTAAAACTTTCTATTTATTTTTATTAGTCTGGATGCAGACTCAGGGAGCCGCAACAGAGGGGCTGAAGACCCACATGCGGCTCCGGAGCCGCGGGTTGCCGACCCCTGATCTAGACAGATGCTTTTAGGAACCATATGTGATGGAATCTCCTGTAGATTATTGTAGTTTCAAACAATTAATCAGCAAGTTTAGGGAACTCTTGTGTGAAATTGTACATTTAGCTGCAGCAAATCATTGACTTTGAAGTATCAGTGGAAGGTTAACTGAAGTGCATGGTGAGTGAGTAATCTCTCTGTCTGGTACAATTTTAAAGTACTCTTACTTTACTTTAATGAAGCATTTCCATTTTATACTTCACAGCATTTTGGAGGGAAATAATTTTTTTACTCCACTACATTTATTTTATATGATAAATTTAGATTATTTTTGCCGATAAAACTTTGAATGCAGGAATTTGACTTTGAATAGTCCTTTTATTTAAGTAAGGAAGGATCTTGATACTTTCACTGCTAGTCTGGCTATGCACGCACGCACGCATGCACGCACACACAGACACACACACACACACACACACACACACACACACACACACACAAACACACACTTCTTCACAGTGAGTCATCAGAAAGTACACATTGGAAGTTATTTTTGAGCATCCCCAAAGTCAACATTGTCGTCATCATTAATATCCTGCTTCTATCTCTTCTGTTATCTTCTTGACTTTTCTTTTGCTTCCTTCTGACCAAAAATGGATCCTCGTTCTGCAGCCTTAAAAGGCTGAATGTTTCCTTTAACCTCTCCCTCTGTTTCTCACTCCCTCGCCTGTTCTTTTTCCATTTTTTCCAGTTACTGACATTCTTCTCTCAATTAACTTCTTATTTGGGAATTCCACTGAGCCCTTGAATATTTGTCTATGTCTTAGATAGTCCTTCTATTTTAGCGGTTGACCTCACTGGCTTTAGCATAAATATGAAAATTATAACTTGTGTAATTGCAGCCGCTAATGCCTTTTAATGGTCTCAACTCTTTGTCCCTAATGTCTGTCTGTCTGTCTGTCCTCTGCAGTACATGTGGGACCACAGGACGATGGGAGTGTGAGCAGAACGCCTGTCTGATGGAGCCGGATGTTATCCACGCCATTAACAGAGGCAACTATGGGTAAAAAAACAAACACGACTTGCATTACCACGCGTACTTGATGACATGATATTCTACAAAAAGATCTTTACCACACATGGTGACAAACACATTCTCTTCCTGGTTTGTGCTTTCAGATGGAAGGCAGCCAACTACAGTCAGCTCTATGGCATGACTCTAGACGAGGGCATCCGCTACCGCCTGGGCACACAGAGACCCTCCAGGACTATTATGAACATGAATGAGATGCAGGTACAGGACAGTACTCATACCTACAATTTAATTCTGGGGTTGATAGGACAAAGAAAGAAATACAGGGTCAATTTTCCGAAGGCACAGACACAAAGTTCAGTGTTGAGACTCATATTCTGAAGCAAGTCATAAAAACCTTGCCATCCTCACTGTTTTGTAGCTGATCTTTAACCTCTGACCTTGCTTTTAAAAGGTGCCATGAGAAAATTTTCATACAGGGATTTGAAGAATATCGTGTTACTTGTTACTGGGTGTAACCTCTTAAGTCCAGGGTTTCCCCTTAAAATTCCACTTTAAAAAGTATTTTCACTTAAGCACCTTAAAGTCCCATACGTCCCATATTATGTATTTGTTGTTCCCACTGAAGCTGTATGACGTCATATTTGTGAATTGTTACAGTTTTGTTGTGGCCTGTCACTTCTTTAAAGCCTCCTGCATACTTCCTGTGAGTGATATTGTGATATTATTGTGATATGCAGATTTGAAACCTATTACAACAAAGGAGTGCTGATCAAAACGTTTCTCGCTTAATTATGGTGGCTTGTTGGTATGCGATGGCGACTCTGGCTGGAACCTCAGCCCACTCTGATCCGCTCAGTCTTTGTTTATATTTCACCCAGACAGATTACATAAGACGGAACCAAAACATCAGATGGAAAAGATGGAGTCAGTCTGCACCCCCCCACCTCCATCCATCCATCCATCTATCCCCACTCCCCCTGTTTACCTCTCCCAGCATTCCAAGACTACTTCCACCCTAAAAACCTTACAACTCCCCCTCCTTCCGCTGTCAGCGTGTCCCTACCTGTGCCAGGAACCAGATCAGAGACTTGCAGCCCATTCATAAATCTCTCTGTCCCACTGTCCTTTCATGTCTGTATGTAGACTCTTGTGTAAGGGATGGAAAATTATGAATTCATGAATTACTTAATTTAATTCATGTATTTAGACGTATTCTTGCTGGCCATTTCGACGCTTTTATCAAACCTTTATGTCAGGTGTTTCAGGTGTCTGTCTTTTGGACCTTGACCTTCCATAACTACAAGTCTCAGACCAGCATCGCATTCTTTAGTTATGCATCAGGTGGCAGTTTGTACTTTGAATACCTTGCTATTAATCGGAGGAATGCTGCACAGGAGCCAGAGAGAGAGAGAGAGAGAGAGAGAGAGAGAGAGAGAGAGAGAGAGAGAGATGTACTTAAGAGAGCGTCCAACCTCGAGTGGAGACTAATAGATTGAGTATGTTTGGTATGTGAGAAGCATCTGCCAGTGAACATGCGCTATCAGGAAGATATTTGCACTCCATCATCCTAATTAGGATTTATCATCACAGTGACATTGGTGCCTCCATGAAAGAGTTGATTCAATGTAACCAAACGGCCTCGTACTTTCATGGAGAGGACCGGGATCAAAGTTCCTGTCTATTCTACAGAGATTGACACTGGGCCAAATGGCCCTAAGTGCTTGTGAATAAGTCCCTTCTACTGGAGGGTTGATTAGCAGACTTATGTAATCTGCCCGGGTTCCAAAGTTGTCATACAAAGCCGTCCACAAGTACTAGTAGTAATTGCAGCTGTTAGTTTGTGGGCAAATAATTACATTGTAAGTCCCAGTGCTGCAACTCTGTGTTGGTGGTTTGAACCACTATTTCCTCAATTTTGCTCTCAATCCTGGTTAAAACATTGTGGTCTGCCACTTATGGTAACAATTGTTTTCACTGAGAAACATTAATGTTTCCTGAATGAGGCTTGTTCTGTGAGAGTGTAGCGGTGATTAAGCTCTATTGACTTGACTTGACTCATTTTTCCTCTCTGTCAGATGAACATGGATCCTGAGAGTGATGGTCTGCCACTCTACTTCAACTCAGCAGAGAAGTGGCCAGGAAAGATTCATGAACCGCTGGACCAGGGCAATTGTGCTGCATCCTGGGCTTTCTCAACTGCAGGTAGAATACATGAAAAAAATGCAGGGAAATATGGGATATCATTATAAGACGTAAAGGAAGGGCAGAAAATAGAACAAAAACTTGTGAAAGCGTCACAACCTTTGACATGTTTGACAGGTGAGGTGATATTGGTTCAAAAAGACAAAAAAAATACCCAAACACTGATGTCTAGTTCCCAATACTTTTATCTTAAATGGACATGACAATGTGCTGACCACAAAAAGTCTTCCTCAATTTTATGTTTGAAATATATCGCCTTTCTTTGCAGATATTTGTTTTCCATTATTTATGATTGCTTAAACTTCCTGAAGACACAAATTGTTACATTTATACATTGAAAGAAATCCTACATATTTTACAACACATTTTTCAGTGTTTTAATAAAAAAAACAAAAAAAACATTTTGTAATAAAGCCTGTCCTTTTCACTAGCTGTGGCATCAGACAGAATCTCCATCCAGTCAATGGGTCACATGACTCCTCAGCTGTCCCCACAAAATCTTATTTCCTGTGACACGCGCAATCAAGGAGGGTGTGATGGGGGTCGCATCGATGGAGCCTGGTGGTACCTCCGGCGTAGAGGGTAAAGACTTCATTTTATTTAATCTTCAGTAGAAAACAAGAAAGCAAAGCAACATACAATACCTTTTGCCGATTACTTGGTAACAACCTGCTAAAGATTAGGCACATCTTACCATCTCTCCTCTTCCCTCACAGAGTGGTGACAGAAAACTGTTATCCATACCGACCCCCACAGCAAACACCAGTGGAGGTGGGCCGCTGTATGATGCAGAGTCGCTCCGTCGGCCGGGGGAAGAGGCAGGCCACACAGCGCTGCCCCAACACACACAACTACCAAAACGACATCTACCAGTCCACACCGCCCTACAGGCTCTCATCCAATGTAAGCACTGCACAAACACAAAACATGCATGCATAAACAGGTATTCCCTGTACACCTTTCCTTCATCAGTTCCAACACCCGACCAGCACATGTTCCCAATACTACAGTAAACATGCAGCTTTAATGAGCTCACTGTACATTTTTGGGAAATCCTCGTGCTACAGTAGACTATAATCTCTCCCACGTGTTTATTAAAGTATGTGTTTTCGCACTCTTTCCTTGTGCATGCTTGACTCCTTCGTGAATGAACATGGGAATGTACAGGATTAAGTGGTCGACAGCGCTGAATCAATTAAGGGCAAAGAGTTGTACTTTTACCTGCATGTTCGCCACTGTCATTGTCCAGGATGTTGAATTCAGGATTTGGAAGGTTGATTGAAATATAATACAGACTTTAATCAGTTCTTATTGTAGTTAGATTCAGATAGATTCAGATATAATGTACTGGATGTACACTGGATATACAGGCCAGTGAGTGAATTAAACCAATTTGCAGACTATCATCATCCATAATCATTATCTACAAAAGATCAAGATTCAAAAGTGTATCTAGAATTAGATTTCCGTGTTTACCTTCTAATATCAATGTCATCTATTCATGCTCAGCTACAATAGTGAGTTGAATAAACCAGAGTCAGTCGATATGAGAGCAAAGTTTTGAGTGACTGATCAGAATCAGAATAAGGTTTGTTGCCAAGTAGGTTATTCACATGCAGGGACTTTGTTTTGGTGTTTAATAACCATAATAAGAGGAAATTAAATTACAGGCAAAGTACTGCAAGAGTAAAACATATATTTATAGAATAGAAAAATTGCAAATGAAAATATTAAAAACATACTAAAAATACTATAGGAATTATAGTATATTGGTATTTTCTATAGAATGAGAAATAAATAGGTGAATAATTAAACTATGAGCTCTACTTGGTTGATATTTAAAGGCACAATTACAAATTGCTGTGATAAAAGTGTAATGTTTATTTTACAATTTTAAAAGCTGGCTGATCTAAATTAATAATGTTCTTCTAGTAATGTATTCATGTAGAAAGCACCTCTGGCCTCACTTTTTAGCACAAAGTATCATGTAACATTCACTGAAACTGTTTCCAGAAGCCGTCTCTGCATGCAGCTCCCTGCATCTCCTCCAATTCAAAGTTGACCACTGAGCTGCAGCCGACATGTGGTTTTATCAGCCAGCATCCATCATTGCTAAATGACGGCTAATGTCTCTCGAAATCATTACAGCCTGTTGTTTCTGTCTCCCGATGGCCTGTGAAGTCAATAAGCCAGGCATTAAGGCCAGGGGGCCGTGCTGGACTCAATCTTGTTATCTGACTTTTAACATCCAGGGGGTTGTTTTCATCCTATCCATTTCACTAACATGCAATAATCTTGTCCTGTCCTTCTCTCTCTCCTCTGCCTATAAATTCTTCCTTCTATCGTCTCTCTCAGGAAAAGGAGATCATGAAGGAGATTATGGATAATGGCCCTGTGCAAGGTAAGGCAAAGTTAATATTTTAGTGTCAACATTTGCTCCCAAGTGAGTGTTATTCAAAAAAACGAAACAATAATATACTCCCAAGGGACACATAAATTCAAACACAGCCTCATGTTAGGTATCCGACCTGGGATGAGGTCATGTTTGACCCTGTCATCGTGATGGTTTTGTCCTATGTTTCAACTTTGACTCCCAGTCACCTGGTCAGAAATAATGGGCCTTCATGTCAGTGTGGTTGAAGTGACCTTCCTTTACTAACACGACTCACTGTCTGGTGCCCATCTGGACCATTGTCAAGTACACTTGAATAGAGGAGTCACATGTAGGTAGGTGTGTGTGTGTGTGTGTGTGTGTGTGTGTGTGTGTGTGTGTGTGTCTGTGTGATTCTCTTTGACACAAAGGCCTAGATCTGTGTTTGTGTCTGTGTACTCATGCATTGTGCGAGTTGTTTATAAATGAGGAGTCCACACACTGTTCTCAGCTACAGACCATTGGATTTAGTGCATGTGTCCCTCCAAAAGAGTGAATTTCTCCACTCTACATCCAGAGAGTTTTTTCTATTGAGCTAGAATAAGAAAATTAAATGAGGTTCAGCTGTGCAGCTCACACACTCTCTCACACACACACACACAAACACACACACACACACACACACACACACACACACACACACACACACACACACACACACACACTCACACTCACACTCACACTCACACTCACTCACACACTGCTGCCCTGTCTGATGTCTGGGTGTGTGTGACTCAGGGGGGGAATTGGAATTTGTTTGGTGAAATTAGGTAATTGCTTAGAGATTAATTGTTGTTTGAATAAGATGTTGATCTTTCCCTTCAATAATGGGTTGAAGCAGCCTAAATAGTCATATTGCCTGTGTGTGTGTGTGTGTGTGTGTGTGTGTGTGTGTGTGTGTGTGTGTGTGTGTGTGTGTTTTATCCACCAACTAATTTTCTCTGCTCGTTTGTTCTTGCAGCTATTATGGAGGTCCATGAGGACTTCTTTGTCTATAAGAATGGGATCTATAAGCACACTGATGTCAGCTTCACCAAACCTCCACAATACCGCAAACACGGCACACACTCAATCAGGATCACTGGGTAAGTTACCAGTATACAGTGCAAAACATTGTTTGTTTCATTTGCCCTCTTGATTCAACTCCCCATGTGTCTGGTTTCACTGTTGCTACATGCTCAACTGATGCCATTTCATCAGAAACAAAGCTTCACCTGCATGTGTGTTTGCACACAGCTGAGAGTGTACAACAAGCTTCCCTCTTGGAGACACACCTTGGCTCCACTCCTCAGTCTGCCCCAGACGAGCCCCCCCCCATCCTGCTCCTCTATCTAGTAACTACGGTGACCACAAATATGTAGGCGGGTAGACAGCAGACACACCTGGATTACCTGCCCCCACCCATCTGTCTCTCGTTATTCCCCTGTCCTCCTGGCTCTCCTGCCGCATCTCTGTGGTGTCTCCAACATCACTCCTCAGCTGACCATCTGAGTCACTGACCGTCCTGCTTCCTCTCTTTCTCTCCTCTCCACATCCAATCCAAAACACTCTTGTTATCATGTAGACTGTCCACAGACAGACAGGTAGTAGTGCACTTCTCTTTTTATCTGTGGTTTGGAGAGCAGTGGGTGGTTTTGACCCGTGAGTCATCCAGCTGGTTTTAAATTGTGTCTGTCGAGACAACGATATGTTGCTGCTCACTAGTTTCACTTTCCAAATTACAAAAATGAGCAGCTACCTCGTAATGGGGGTCTAATGGTGGCTGAGGAATGTGTGTTTGTGAGCAGTTGACTGTACCACAGAGTCTGAACTTGTCCACGAACATTAGTTTCTACAGACATGGCATCTCAGCTACGATAAAAACAGCCTCTGCTTTTATCTGCTTGGCCATTGGTGAAGACAAAATACAACCCATTTACAAGCAGCTTTTCATGTGCGTGTCTTGCATGTGCACATCATGTAAAGATATATCATATGGCATGTAAAGGTATGTGTATGATAAACACTCCAACCTGTACTTAGTTTGTTTGTTCTACATACTTCACAAGCATGCAATGTTCTGAAATGTCCTCCTGGAAAACTGTGGATGCCCATGTTTCACAACACTCATGTCTGGCTCATACTCTGTGGACTGTAATTGCATCTCTACAGCATGTCAATAAACTGTGGAGGTATGCATTGTGTGAAATGATGCTGCGGATGAGGATGTGGATTCCCACCTTTCCTGAATGCCTCCTGCTCTTTGGCTCCTTCTACTGACGCTGTGATTCCTCACCACTCACTTGGTCAGTGGATGTGGATGTAGCAGCGACACGGGTTTAGGGACGGAATGAGGGCGGGCAGAACATAGTGTTTTGAGCTCCAACCTGCCAGCTACAGGCATCAGTGTGTTTTCATAGGCCAAATCCCATAGCGGTGCGTTCCTTTAAGCCCAGGGCCTGGGAAAGTTTGTGGAAAGAGCATTGAGGTCCACTGTGGTGGAAAGGGCATTGTCTGGGCCGCTGATCCTGACTGCACCGGACAGAGAGAGGGGATCAATCCTCGGAGAAGAGGTCAGAGGTGGTTTAGGGGCGTTGGGGAAGGGCGGGGCACATGGGCACAGCGGTATGCCCATCATTGTCCCAGCATGAGCAAGTGAGCTGATTGGAGGCCAGATAAGTGATCAGCAGTGGTCCGATTCTGTCTGGCTCTGTCCATACCAATAAATATGCAGGCAGGCATGCATGTGGGATCACACAAACACACATATAGTTGTGAATATGCCCTTAGTCACAAGCACAAATCCCATCTTTCCAATCTGGTTCAGATTGTAGTTTGCATCTTTGTTAACAAAGCCGTTTTTAATGTGTCTGCGTTTGGTCAATGTGACTTCTGACTCGAATCAGGGAAACACTGTGTACATAAATACACTCACTGATAGAAGGTTGGCACCATCTGCCTGTGTTGTGGTGGCAGGCTACTGAGTTTGTAGAGCCAGAGGCCAGCCACTCTATTTCCCAGCAATCCTTTCCCTTATGAAAGATAACAAGTGATTGGTCTCTTGGGAAACGAAAGGCCTGGAGTGCAAAAACAGGATGGGAATTTGCTTTAGGAGAATGTTTTGATCATGAGGAGCAGCAACGCCGGCGTATAAAAGTTGGCAATGGCTAAGCTAAGAGCAAAGTGCAAGGCATGATGGGAATGTATGGGCCTTTCGCCAAAGTTTCCTGAGAACAATGCTGCCAGCAAGGAAGAAGGTTAAAGATAGGCCTTGAAGTTCAGATTCACATATGTATATTTGGGCATTTTTATGTTGTTGGTGTTGTTGTCTGTGACGGGACTGAGGCGGTGTTCATGTCCTCGTAACCTTCCCTCTCCTTCCTGTTTCATATCCGGTGGAAGGAAAAGGGGATTCCGTGTTCTTTGGCTTGGAATGATGTAGGAGTGCAACTTGACGGTGTCCAGGCATAAATACTGTTTTCAGGATGTTGTTAACAAGATGAAA
This sequence comes from Cebidichthys violaceus, assembly GCF_023349555.1. Classification (NCBI taxonomy): domain Eukaryota; kingdom Metazoa; phylum Chordata; class Actinopteri; order Perciformes; family Stichaeidae; genus Cebidichthys; species Cebidichthys violaceus. The sequence goes on along the minus strand of NW_027176617.1, from coordinate 1,619,624 downwards.
TATTTTTTCCCCCCCTTTTGAATGTATACCTCTTCCTGCTTTTCTTCATCAATAATGCCAAGCGTGTTCTAGGTTAACACATTCCTGAGAAGTGTTTACAGCTGACATGATTGTTGGGCAGCATCCATACTTTAAAATTAGAATTTCAACTCTGACACAGCTGATTTTTTATCTGTATTTAAGTTGTTTTACAGTTTTTTTTTACTCTAATGCATTTTGAGTAACCATCCTCTCTGCTTTGTGCACCAGGTGGGGAGAGGAGAGAAACTTTGATGGGACATCAAAAAAATATTGGGTAAGTCATTGTGCAAAATATACCCATGCCCAAATGAGCCTTTAATTGGCTCAAATATGTTGTTCTTTCTAATGTAAAATAGATTTTAAAGGGACTGTTTACCTTTGAATCTATTTTATCCGTACTAAATTTGACGATTTGACGTTTTTTTTTCAGATTGCTGCCAACTCCTGGGGAAAGAACTGGGGAGAGAACGGCTACTTCCGTATCGCTCGTGGGGACAATGAGTGTGAGATTGAAACATTTGTTATTGGTGTGTGGGGCAGAATCACGATGGAGGACATGCACAGCCATCATCACCACCATCGTCGCCGGCACATTTAGAGACACGATGTTAAAACCCTTACAGAGAGTTTTTAGTCCCACCTATTGATGTTTTTCACCCCCAGAGAAGAACCACACCAAGAGTCTCAGAACTTCAGCACATCCCCTTACGCATCAAGCTGGCTGGGACAGCCTCAAAATCAACCCCAGAGCCCCTTAACCCTCTCATTTTATACCTTACTTCACTCTGGGGATCCATACAACCCCTCTCCTCATCCATCTTTCCCCTGTTTAAGAGAACAACCTTCCCCACTCTTCCTGTAACTCAAGGTTTATGGCACCAAAACAACAAAGAAACTCAACTAAGCTGAAGCTCTTTTGCGTCGCCTTACACTTAGGCACCTCAGGTACCTACTGATCCAAAGACCACACTACCCAGAATCCTCAACGTAATATCTGGTGAGACATGTCAAAGTTGGGTGATGACAAAAGCAGAAGCTCACTCTGATCCGTTTATTCTTCTTTGCGCTTCTTTGTCAACCTGAAACTTTGGTCTTTTCAAAATCTATAATCTAGACAGACCCAATTTCAGAGGGACAGTTTGAAAAAGAGGATATCTGAGACGCAGATAATCAAACATAAGACCATGTCAGAGAAACACACCCAGTCGAACTGTGTAACATGATAATATATCATAGATGACCTTAGTGCCATTTACTTACTGTCAGTTATACCGAGTTCACAGCACGGCTAATTCCCTCAGTTTTAGAGAGGACACTTAAATGGAGTTAGTAGCTGTAGAGTTTCTCACACATTCCAGTAAAAATGTAGAATCTGACACTAGAAACAGTAGAAGATTTGATGTGGAGTATAACGATTTCAAAAACTCGGATTTGGGATTTTAAGAGGTTTTACAGTGCCACCGGCCATGACCAACACCACTGGACATTTTAAAGCAATTCAATAATGAATTCAATTAAATCTTAGCCCTTGAGATTAGATAAGATTAAACATGTATCATTTGGCTGTAAGTAAAATAAATAATTTAAGTCACATTTGATAAGAAAAGTCACCACTGACAATGAACATATACATAAAAGCCATGCTGCCATTCTTGACACCACAATCCCATTTAAAAGATGAATCCCTGATGCGTTAAGAGGTTAAAAAGATTGTAATTCCTTAAAACAACTGTTGTTTTGACCACTGCAAAAGAAAGTGTTAGTGTATAGTAGTCCTAATTAGCTCCGTTCTATGTACACTGTTACAATTTGAGCATAAGAAAGTTATTTTTTTGTTGCAGTTATGTTGTGAAGTTTTATTTTACTACTTGTTTTACGATGTACTGTATGTATTAACTTTCTTTACGCACTCATCACTCAGTCGCTTTTCTTCTTGAGCTTCTACATAGTTGTAACTGTTTGACCACAGCGAGGAGGATGAGGTGTTGGGGGTGGGGGGGATACTGCTGCTAACGTCCGGTTTGTGCTTCGGTATTTGACTGCAGAGTCTGTAGTTTGATTCTTTTCATATGTAATAAACATGTAAAGCCACTTCTAACGCAGAAACACTTCAAGTCACACAGGTTTCATGTGAGCTGTTTGGCTTTATGTTCTCGTTTTCATTTTTAGTGTTTGTATGAAAACTTAACACCTTCCAACTTATCAGCCGTGTGCCTTTCTTTGCTACACTGCTTTGTGACATCTTAATTTCAGGCTAGTTGAGAAATTTTCAGATCTTTCTGGAGCACATCCTCACTTGAAAAGGAAAGAATGGTATATTATTACCACTTACCTTACATCCTGGTGTGCTTTAGCTGTAACTTCAAAAGGCTTTTCCATTTCTATATCATCACGTCTTGTGATCTTTAAGGTCCTTCTATCATCTTCTTCAGGCATGGATAAGCAGAAAGGCATAAAAGCCAAGAGAAATGTCTGGATGGACAGGCAATGTGCAATGTGGTGGATAGATAAGCAGTTCATTGCATGTTTTCTCATGCAAAGAACTGAATCTTTGCTTTTATTCTGAAGTGAGCAAGGGCAGTGGAAAATGAAGAGCAGCCCATCAACATGAGATGCACAACAGGTTTACAATAAAGACGAGAAGGACAATTTGAAACTGAACTCTTTGGCCTGAAGAGTGATTATGTCAATCTTCTGTCAGCAGAAAGAAGGAGATTCTTCTTTTCTATATTTTTCTATATCTGTGGGCATGTTGCTATAGCTCCTTTGCAAGAGAGAAAAATATGGACAAAACTCACGTTGTTAGATTGGTTTGCATCACTGTTTTGCAATCCTCATTGAAAGTACAGAGATTAGTCCTGTTCGTTTCATTACAATTTATTTCCACCAGTTGGGTAACCTTTAATATTTATTTATTGAAGATATTCCATGGCCTCTTTAAGAGCAGCACCAACATTGGATAAGTGAGTTCTGTACTTGGTGTGTATCAGTGGACTGAGAGAAGTTACTGTTTTCGGTATTGGAATCATTTAGTTTCCATTGAGTAGATGCATTTGATTATCGGTGTCCATTTATTTAGCTTACAGTGTGTTGCATTAACGGTCATTCAGGTTTATTGTTAGCTTGCACCTAAATGATGATACTGAATATATAGAAGAGTGCTTACAAAAACTCTTCTCAAGTAAATGTGCACGAACATGCGTTACATTATGATTATATATTTTTCAGATGGGACCAATAATAACTATATCATTAAAGCTCAAATCTATTCCAAAGCTACTTTTCTTACTTTCAGCAACAGTTTTCTCCAACACAACCTCTCTCCTCATAAAAACAACAACCCAGGAGCTGCAGCAGACATCCACTCAGAAGTTGTGTATTTTATGTATAATGAACCACTCCATATTCACTGATGTGAAGGCTTTATTTATGACAAGATGTGTAAATTATATACTGTACTTTTATTCTTTGTTTTCCTGTGCAATGTTTTATTATCTCTCTGTCTCTTGTTTTGTGTGCACTAAATGCAATACCACATTAGTATTCACTTGTGCGGCACAATAAAGTCTTTCCAAAACCACATGGTCTCATTGTGAACTTGGACTTGTTTGTGTTGCATCATTGAAGTATTTAAACAAGGTGATGTGATCAGGGAGAATGCCTTGTATAGTCTGCGTGTATGTAGGTTGGATGGTTGAGAAGGTGTATGATTTTTAGGAACATTAGGGATCTGTGAGCCACAATGAGAGGGACTGGGTGCAGGGAGTTCAGGGGGGAAGCTCCATGGGACGAAGCCGGGTGGGATGAGGACAGTTTTTTTAGGATCCTGCTGTATCAGCAGACTCGCCCATCAGTGAGAGCAATAACTCTGACCATCAGTCAGTGAAAGACAAGGCCAAAGATATGCTTCATAAATATAAGAATAAATAAATAAAAAATAATGATTATCAAAATAAATAAATAATAAAATATGAATTAAGTACATAAATATATATATATATTTTTTTCATGACATGGCTAGAAGAATCCCCCGAAACATAAAAAAAATATATTTGTTTAATTTGGATGTGTTTAAGTTAGCGAACTCTGTCTCAAAAGCCTAGAAAAGAAGGACTATTGACTTAGTGTTTACTCTCATTCCTCCAGTAAATGTTTGTGTCTGGGATTTATGACCTTAGACAATGAGGAAGATCTGATTGTGAAAGGTGTTAGAGTTGTTTTTCAAGATTCACTGGCTTTTTATTTTGTAGATTGAAAATGTATGCGCAGCACTCAGGATCTGGCTTCAATGACTTTGTGATGTCTTGTATGACAATGCTGGCTTTGTGTAGTTGTACAGTATGAATTACTATGACTACAATAATGCACAGACACACTAACAGGCACGTGACAACTGCAACTGTCTCTTGTCTCTGTGCTTGTGTATACATTTTTGATTCAAAGGAAAAACCCATTTTGTGTGTGCTTTTTCCTCTCAGCTCAATTTCATAGAAGATCATAACAAAATGAAGATTGATTGTAAAAATAAATTATTAAACTCTATAAAAAGAATGCAATCTTCACTCAGAACACAGTTTTTCAATAAGACAATCCCCACATTTTCTTCCTTGTTTTGGTATGTAAGTGTGTTTAGCATGTCTGACCCTTATAAACACCTGGGTGAACATCTGCATCAGAGAGGGACAGTGTTCTAACCTGGGGAGAGGACACCCTCCTGTTTGAAGTGAGATAAATTGCAGGTCTGTAAAATTAGCCCTATTAAGCAAACGGTCACATATATCAGCAGGTTCTGTCAGTGAAAACTACCAGGTGTTATCACTGACTCCATGTTCAACACTTTAGCTAATAGAGGGGTGAGCAGACCTGCTGTGTCCAGCACAGACGCCTTGGAGGGGTGACCTTAACCTTGCATTCCTGTGTCCAATCTCTCACCTATGAAATTTTTCAATGAATGAGATATGCATTGCCCACTTTTATAACACATGTGGTCTGGCCAGTTTCTGTTGGTAACACATGAACGATTTTAAAAGAAGAAATCTCTGTTGTTGCAATATTTTACAAGTGTATATTCAGTCTTAAACATGTATTCATTTTAGCACCTAAAATGCTATCCAATACTTTTGAAGATAATTTTGCAATGCGATTTTCTGAGCTGGTGAAAAGAGATGGACTTTGACCTGGAAACTATTAATACTTTTCAATCTTTTACTATAATCCCTGACAAAAACACACTTATATAAACAACCCCAGTGTTAAAATTTTTTCACAATGAATGCTCACAATTCACTTTGTGCGTGAAGGGACAGATGAATGAAAATACCCTATCATCACTTCATGAATTTTTAAAACCACCCATTGTAGTTCTGCAGTAAATTAATGTAATGAATCATTTAGTCGCTTTGCTAAAATGTGATCACTTGCCAAGTTATCCCACGGGCTAAGACCTGGCCTCAGTGAAAGCTTTAGAGCGGGGTTATGAAAGAATCTAGAGAAAAGCACACAATATTACAGAGCTTATCTCTTCACAGCAGCCACAAGGACCAAGTATGGAAACTTGGATCAAGGGATCTGTCCAGTGACTGTTTACATTTCTCTCATTGTTTCTGCGTCACCGGGTAGCCAAAGCATTCATTACTCCAGCAGCTCCTGCTCCTCTCCTCCCAGCTGATGGTGTTGAATGGACGAGTACCAAGAAAAAGGAGGAAGCAGTTATTAAAGACAGAGGCAGGGGAACAATCAGTGACTGGAGACCCCACCCTGGTTCCCCCCGGTCCAGAAACATGATCTTCTTCTCAGGTTGAGCTTTCTGTACTGTGGCCTATTCTGCACACAAATGCTGACAAAAACATCACTTTTCCATGTGCTGCCTATGCTTGAGTGTACTCTGGGGATGTCAACAAACATATTGTGGAAGATCATGCTTGGCTGCCAGAGGCAAACGCCCCTTTCCCGTAAACAACAACCTAATAAAAAACATACATAGTTTGGGGGAATCCTTGTCTCAACGAAGTATTGAAGCGAAAGCAAATCAAATAGCTTCAGGGGGAATCCTGAGACAAACTCATGCACTGTGTTCCTTTGAGGTATTGTTCTCTGCTGTGTAGACTAATATTTCAACATTACACACCTCCCCACAATATAGTACACCTACTACTGTGAAGCATTTCCTGAAATGGATTCGGCCCTCTGTGACACTGAATTTGCTCCAATGACTGTAGATAAATGATCGATAATTCTCAACAGCCTGCAGTCTTATCTGATATTTGATCCTGATTCAACCTGTAATGCCCACATCACTGAGCAAATCTAAGTACTTTCAGTGGAGTGGTTTAGTGCTGCCATCTTCTGGCGGCTTTTCAGTACAGCTGTAAAAATCACACTAAATGTTTGAGGATCAGCTTTATTGAATTTGCCAAACAACAGTAAGAATACCAATATCTTGTCACAATAATTAGACTCGTGGTTAGGTTTATTTAGTTCCTCTTTGCAATCATCATTAGACTAGTCATGACTATAACTAATAATAAATCCATATTGCAAGATTATGACTTTTAGAAAACATGTTTAGTAGACAGTCAAAGGCCTTCAGGAGCAGCATCCAACGTCATCTCCTCAGTAGATCAGTCATTGCTGCCTTCTGTGCGTCCTCAATCCAAAGTGGCATTGTTCTCTTGTTTTTTCAAACAAACTCTCTCCCTCTAGCGTGGGCCATTTCCTCTCCTACATTCACACATTCTGTAGGCACATATGTAGAAAATACCTGCAAAAGACAGAACCAAAGTCTTTGGTGATGTAGAGATAGCACAATTTCATTCAATGGGTCTACTAATGATTGTTAATCAATCTGGCTTTGGATATATATATTAAGATCTTATTCATACAGTATCAATGGGATTAGACATGATCTGAAAATACGCAGAAAAAAAGTTTGTTAGTAACTTCTGTGGTTATCTTTGACAACTGCCAATAATAATGTGGTTTATGTCTGGAGAAAGATTGACCCCCAGCATTTGTCCTTTCTCACCTGCAAAGAAGTTCATGAGCATGGCCACCCAGCCCAGTATGTAGGACCAGGAGAAGCGCCAGTCACCGAAGCGCCTCCCCAGGAAGTTGACTGTCACTCCAGTATAAATGGCCATACCCAATAGAACAAAGAAAGCTAAGAGGGAGAAAGGGAGGAACATGTCAGTTATGATTAAGTTAAGGTTAAGTGTATGTGTGTCAATTCAGAGGAAAAAAGACTCACTGGAGACAAAAAACATGATTCCTGCAGCAAAGGAGCGGTTGAACCTTTCAAAGGAGGAGAAATGAGAGAAGGACATGATGCCAGCGATGATGCCTGCAAAGCACGACATCCCTGAGAGGATCATGAAGGCCCTGGTGGCATTCCAGTAAGCTGGAAGGAGGTAGAAATCATCAGACATCATTATAAAGGTATTATTAAACATATAATATACCTTTAAATCCAAATAAGAGACCCACAAGATAGAGAAGTATATGGCATCAGATAGCATTTCTCACACTTTAAAAAAAGGCATGTCTCTTGCATGTGCTCAAAAATATACGGACATTGAAATAGTTTGCAGGGGGTTCAAAGTTTTAAAAGACATTCTAATTGTCCTTACCTATGCTGTCAGTCTGCATGTAGCACTTGTTGGACATGCAGTACCTCCACAGACCCTGGTGGGCATAGTTTCCAGACATACGGTACTGCATCCAGTAGTCAGTTGCAGTGGAGACCACCAGCAGGATATTACCAACAATAGCACAGAACAGGCCCCCTCCCATGAAGCTGTACATCTTGAGCTGAGATAACGGTGCCGCTGCAGAGTAACTGCAATGTAGACAAGGAAAAATGTGGAAGGTGAGTCCAGAGTACTGCAGATATTGTAACATCATATTTTGCTATTCACGTACTGCAAACAAACATTCACACACACTTACAGTTCTTCCTGTCAAATTTTAGACATTTGACACTTACATACACATACTACTGTCTTAAAACCTGCAACTTAATAGGTTGAATGTACAATTGCTGAAATAAACGCTGCACACATTAAAATATCCTCCCAACAATTGTATAAATGTACAATAACGTCCCTAAAAATGTATCAGTACTCAATATGTTCACTTAAATTCTGCACACACTTTGCAAAGGATCCATTAAAAAAAAAGGGTTGTGGTGAAACTTGATTGTCCATTTGGCGATCCGTTTGAAAACCACACATGATTCCAGCCAATGATAAAGTCATATCCACAACAAAAATCTGATACAAACATCTAAACAGAAAAATTATTCCATATATGAGCATGTAAAAAGCACATTTACAGTTGCTTGAACCCCCTGATTTGTAAATAGCATATTCAACAAACATTTAATCAAACATACTTTATTTACCTCTTCTTTAGTGGAACCATCACTATTAGTTGAACAGATGCAAAGCAAAACCACAATGAAAGCTATGATGTTGCAGTTTGTTGTTGTTGTTCCCCTTCCCAATCCTCATGTCACACCAGTGCTTGTTCAGCTGTAATGAGGTTTTATCTGATTCTGCCAGCCTCTGTTCAATCACAGTCACCATATGTGAAAATGTATTGCTCTAGGATACACACAAAAAATACCCTGAAATTTGATCCCTTACCTTTTTTCTGGAAATACACCCTCTCTACTGCCCACCTTTCTGAGGTAAAGATAGAAATGGGTGGAGGGGAAAAGAGAGAGAGGGAGAGCTGTTGCTCACTTAGGGGTAAAGAGAGAGAGTCACAGACAATACTACAACCAAAAAGTTGCCCCCTCGTTTTTCTGTCGATGAAAGCAGAATGCTTTGCCGCAATTAGTCTCCCTGTGTGGGATGCACTTGAATGAAACACCGTAGGGGTCACAGTGCATGTGACCCTGTACATTTGAGTGTGTGTCTGTGTGGGGTTTGTGAGGAAAGGGGGTGGTGGTCCATGTTTCTTTTCTTTTTTTGTAAATGGTGTGCTCTAGAATTGGGGATATGCATAGGTATGCAGGACTGTCGGTGTCAATGCAACATGCTGAAACACACACTTTTCTTTCAGTGCCGTCACACAGTGGCAGTGTGGAGGGACACATATAGAGGGAGCGCTCTATAGTGGCAGTGTCTCTCTACCACTACTATAGGATTGTCTTAATTAAGATCAAATATAATATATATATCCTGAGATGAACTTTACGGACTATAAGGCTTGAAATGACTATCTATGGTAAACAGTCTCTCTCTCTCTCTCTCTCTCTCTCTCTCTCTCTCTTTCTGTCTATCTACCACACACACTCAATCACAATAAGTCAAATGTTGTCTTCAAAAGACAAAAGATTAACATACAAAACATGACATATTACGGACATTTTGCTTTCAAATACCATGAATTAATTCAGGGACTATGAGTAATGTGAGAGATTGTTGGATATTCTGTCAGCATGTTTGTATGTGTGAGCATACGGGAGGACATGTTTCAGTCTCTTAGTCTTAGAAAAGAATGCATGAGAAAGGGCAGATACTGTAGGCAGTGGTGGCCTAAAGGTTGGAGAAGATGCGCCACCGAGAGGGCCTTGAACCAGGGATTTAACTACTCCAGTGGAGCTACCTATGGCCAAAAGATTAGATTGTAGTTATACTGAATGGATGTCAGGGCTGCATGCATTTTTCAGGAAGGCCCTGTTTTCAGCAAAGTCTCTCTGGATAAATATTGGTTAAAGAATGATCAAGCAAAGGGAAAATGTAGGAGAGCACAATGTCAGGCTAAGCATGTGTAAAATAAACTGTGGCTGGCACCTCAGGCCCGATCCCCGGGGAAACAGTGGGGGTCCCCCCGGATGACTCCCGTACAGGTCAGCATCCATCAAACAGGATGGATTTACATCATTATTTCTAAAATGTTACCTGCATTAAACGTCTAATACAAGATTAGCTTTTAACTTCCACTCTGGCCAGTTGTAGGTTTGATCCCTTCCAAGTCCCCCCCTTAGGAAGGACCTGACCATTAGGGATCCTGCATATTGAGATGCATTCAAGAAACACAGCAAACAGGGTCACTTATTTAAATAACAAAACAGCCATACCCATCTGTGGTTAACACATTGTGTTACTACGATTTATTGGTTGATCAAAACTAAACCTGTAATTTCATATGAACTAGACATTCACTGTTAGCATTCACTCAACAGATGCAGACACAGAATGATGTGATACTTGTCACAAATTGATCAAAATGTAAAAAGAGGACATTTTGTCTCCTCTGATTCAGTAAGAGCTATGAGTGTGGAAATGATAGATCAACACTGGATATTAATCATATGCCCTCTGTTTTTTTTCATACTTGCTCACGGATAAATTGGATATTCAAGTTGTAACATAGCATGACAGAGTGCTGCATTTTTAAATTTCAAATGTAAACAGACCTTGGACTGAACATATGCTCTGAGTCCTGATTGTTGAGCGTATAATACTTTTAATTTGTTTTAATTCACATTATTTTCATACATAAAATATATGGTAAGAGCACATTTTACCATTTAGATCTGTTGCACTTCCTGAGGTTTCCTACACCCCCACACCCCCACCCACACACACACACACACACACACACACACACACACACACACACACACACACACGAAAGGTTTTTTAGGGGTGTTCATTCTTATCTGAATTGAGGATGTTGTATGGTGTACAGATTGTAAAGTTCCTTGAGGCAAATTTGTGATATTGGGCTATATAAGTAAAATTTACTTCACTTTACTTTGAGGCCTCAAGTAATGATTATTTTCCTTATCGATAAATCTGTCAATTATATTTTTGATTAAGTAATTAATCAAAAAATTAGTATATTAAGTTCTGAAAATGGCCATGACAATATTCAAGACCACCTGATCATGATCTGCCTGACATGACCTAACAGGCGGCTTCTTTATGAAACATTACAACACTGTATCAACAAAATATAATTCAGGAGGACAACACATTTTCCGTCTCGTGCTTAAGACGACCAGGCAGCAGACATGAGCACTCCTGAGATTCGTTCTGGAAAAAGTGTTTGACCTTTTATGACCCGGAAGCTGACGCCAGACCCGAGCTGTTCCATCGGCGGAATAAAGATGGCTGACCAAGGCGCCGCAGATCCTGGTAATAACAACAATAATAAACCTGAATCATCGGAGGGAACTATTATTAAGGTCACGGTAAAAACCCCTAAAGACAAAGAAGAAATCGCCATCGCAGAAGATGCGTCTGTCACTCAGGTTCGTCAATTTTCGCATGTGGGGAGCTGCTTGTGCGGTTCAGCTCTAACGTCATGCCCCTGCCCACAACTTCAGCTAGGAAGCTAGTTAGCCGTGGTAGCATTCGTCGTCACTCTTACCGGCTAACTGATAGTGTGTGAAATCAAAGAGGTTGTGTGTAGTGGAAGTATTACTGCTTGGTTAAATAACTGGTCGGTGTTATTAACGTTATTGACATCTAAAAGAGAGATACAACCACGTTCATATTTGAAATGGCTAACCGGCTAGCCAGCTAACGGTTAACAGTTAGCTAGCTTAGTTAGCTAACTCTGCTTGCAAGCTAAGCCAACGTTAGCTTACTAAACTGTAGCCAAACAAGTGTCAGCTGACAGGTTGCGTTCAAACAATAATGGCCTGGAACCTTGGAAGTGGTTTTAGATGGAGGATGGGTTGAATCGCTTTCATTTCCTATTTCAGCTCGAGGGCGTTGAAAGATGCTAAAGCTTGCTATCACTCTAGAACATTCTCACTGCTGCCACTGAGTCATTCAGCTTTCTAGGGAATATACAGGATCCCCAGAGCTAGTGTTGGCTTGGCGACGTGTTGCAGTGAAACCATGCAATCCATGTATGTTCATGTGGTAGCCATTTTTGTTTGGTTGTGTGTGTGTTTCATGGTTATATATTTACATGTGTTTCATGTTGAAACATTGGACTTAGATCCCTCACTTCCAAGTGTGTGTTGCCATCTTTATCTAACGTTACATGTGGCTTTATGTTTTCATATACGAAATATATTTTGTATTATTTGAGACGCGCATTATGTTTACAGTGCTGTGAAATTGTTAAAGATGAGGACTTGTGCGAATAACGTCATTCTTTGTTCTTTTTACTTACTTGGATCCTTATCAGCTGCTACAAAGTGGGTGCTAGTCGTCCAAAGGTTCGCACAAAACAAAAACCTCTGTTAAAAATTACATATCAATGATGCCAGAGAGACACAAATTAAAAAAGCCCTGAACAGCTTCAACTAATACAAAGATAAGAACACTAATGTGACATTTATCCTCTTCCGTTTAAGTGACTTTTTGAAAGAAATTTTACTTTTGATCTTGTGTTGGTTGGTGGATCTATCTCATCTGTTTCAGCTATCAAAATTCATATAAATGTTACAACTTTATTATGTGGTCATATCGTCACTACACATAATTCATTGGAATACAGTGTTCCCTTAAAATACCCTTTTATTCACTGTGAAAATTAACGTGACAAGACGGCTGCTTCCTTCAGGATTGGACTGTTTTCTGGGCAAATTGTGCTTTACACAATAGTCAAAGAGTAACTGTGATTTGGCAGATTTGGAGTGTTTAGACCACTGCTAATAGGATAAGTATAGAGGACTTTCTTGGAAATTGGAATTTAAGGCCTGAATGTTGCAACAGAACGTAATCAGATTTGAGCAGCTCTAATGACATTGAACCATCTTATTCTTGATATTATCCGTTTCATTTCCTTTTTCTTTCTGACCTTCTTTCCCTCCTGTCCCATTTTCAATCTAATTTCTGTTCATTTCTTGCTGTCCTTTTAGTTTAAAGAAGAGATCTCGAGGCGGTTCAAAGCCAAACAGGACCAGTTGGTTCTGATTTTTGCAGGGAAGATCTTGAAGGATGGCGACAGCCTCAGCCAACACGGCATCAAGGATGGCCTGACGGTTCACCTGGTCATAAAGACAGCACACAAGTACGTCTAAATTATCATTCAAGCAAATTTGTGTTTAACTGTGTCAATAATGTGTAAATACTATCAGCTCACATAAGTACTGACTTTCTCATACACTTACAAATGATCTCTGTAGGGCAGGAGATGGCGGTAGCACCTCAGCCTCCAGCTCAACCTCCACTCAAGCAGGCAATACCTCCACCTCTAGTCCAGGTACAACCCCCTCCTCCACAGCAGGCTCTACTGGCACTGCCGCACCACCCACACAGACGCCCAACATACTGAGTGAGTCCACTTGTGTGTAACTATTAACATTCAAACACCCATTATTAGTTCAGCTCCACAAAGATAATGTTCATAACCATCACTCACCCATTTGGCATCCCTCAGCTGGCTTCGGCGACCTGGGCGGTCTGGCTGGACTGGGCATGGGCTCGGCTAACTTCATGGAGCTGCAGCAGCAGATGCAGAGGCAGCTCATGTCCAACCCAGAGATGCTGTCTCAGATCATGGAGAACCCGTTGGTGCAGAACATGATGTCCAACCCAGACCTGATGAGACAGATGATCATGGCCAACCCTCAGATGCAACAGCTAATGGAACGCAACCCTGAGATCTCCCACATGCTCAACAACCCCGAGCTTATGAGACAGGTAAAGGAAATGGAGAGGGGCTGAATGGCACTTAGATAGTGGGCACTTGCATGACTACAGTAGTTTCCCACTGCATTTTGCACTGTTTATTTAGGTTTTTACTTCCTCTGTTTAAAATAAACTACAGCTGACTTGCATCCCCTCTCCTTTTATCTCAACTCCCAGACCATGGAGCTCGCCAGGAACCCGGCCATGATGCAGGAAATGATGCGAAACCAGGACCGGGCTCTGAGCAACTTGGAGAGCATCCCAGGAGGTTACAATGCCTTGCGGAGGATGTACACAGACATCCAGGAACCCATGTTCAGCGCTGCCAGGGAACAGGTATCTGGGAGGGATTGTTTCTGATCAAATCCTTGTTTGTTAGCGCTGTGTTAATCCTCTTTGGCATTTGCTTTCACACTTTTTACAACCTTTGTCTGGCTTTACTTGCCAGCTTTATGTGGCTAGCTAGTTTTGTGTTTTCAAATGTGTCCAATCTCTTTCTCTGTAGTTTGGTAGCAACCCATTCTCAGCTCTAGGTGGGAACTCTGAGTCTGGTGCCCAGCCATCACGGACAGAGAACCGGGAGCCCCTGCCCAATCCATGGGGCGCACCTAATTCCTCTAACCCCTCTGAGAGTGGTGGGGCCCCCACAGGAAGCACGAGCACCACTGGAGGCACCAACCCCAGTGTGTCCAACCCTCTGGGCATCAATCCTGGCAGTCTGGGCAATGGTAAGACGGGACAGGTTGTGGTTCTCAATACGCCTGCTTGCTAAGTAGTTTATTTACTCAGCTGTACGTATATGAATATACATAAATAAACTCCTTTCTTTTCTGTGTGTTGCAGGGATGTTTAACAGCCCAGGCATGCAGAGTTTACTGCAGCAGATCTCGGAAAACCCTCAGCTGATGCAGAACATGCTGTCTGCTCCATATATGCGCAGTATGATGCAGTCACTGTCTCAAAACCCAGAGTTGGCCTCCCAGGTATGAAAAAGAAAGTCGTGTGCACACAGATACTGTACAGAAAACACAGACAGGATGTAGTCATATTAAAGTACAAATCCTGGTTATTTAGATTCAAAGCTCGCTTTAGAACTCATTGTTATTCAGATTGTGTACCACATATTGAATCGATTTATTATGTTGAACTCTGCAGTTTGTAATGAAATGTCAATAGGGTCTAGCCTGTTGTGCATTAGGCAAATAAGCCCAGCTAGTTATGGCATACTCAACAGAGGGGATTGTCTGTTAAGCTCATTTGCAGCAAACTGTAAGAAAGAATCAACAACACACAGCTCTGACTTGTTGGGTTCTAACAAACAATGCTGACTTTACACCAAACCAGAAAATCCTTACAGTAGTGCTACACAAACAGAAATACGGGGAAGTCCCAGGCTGTTATTATTTTTGTTATTCAACATTTTATCAGCTACGGTGCTGATACATATAAAATGTAAACATCAACTCAGATGTGGAATGATGTATTACCATCTCTCTCTCTCTCTCTCTCTCTCTCTCTCTCTCTCTCTCTCTCTCTCTCTCTCTCTCTCTCTCTCTCTCTCTCTCTCTCTCTCTCTCAGGTTTTGATGAATAACCCCTTGTTTGCTGGAAACCCACAGCTGCAGGACCAGTTCAGATCTCAGTTGCCCATTTTTCTGCAGCAGGTACCACACGCATTTTAGTTCTTTTACCAAGTCAGACAGAACAGTCCTCGTGAAATGAAATACAGAACGGCACTGATTGGCCCATTGGGGGACATATACTCCATTAACAAGCTTTGGTATAGGTCATCTAAAACCTGGCACAGATATTTATCTGCACATGTTGAACATTTTTCCCTTGAGAAATTACAGATATTGGCCATATGTTTTTGTTAAGATTTGACCAGTTAAGAATTGTTTTTCTTTTGATAAGCTGCAAGTCATTTTCTCATAAACGGGGATCAAAATTCCATCCAGATTTCCATCCACTTGGCTTATGTGTGCCCTTTTTGTCTTTAGCTGCAATAACTGCCTGGTTGAAAGTTTGGTAAAGTCATTGCTACACTCTCTGTTTGGTCACAGATGCAGAACCCAGAATCCCTGTCAGTGATGACCAATCCCCGCGCCATGCAAGCTCTAATGCAGATCCAACAGGGTCTACAGACACTGCAGACAGAAGCACCAGGCCTTATGCCCAGGTATGCTCTAACAGACAGATATACACATATTGCTTTTTCTGGTACATTTTTTCCAACTCTTCTGTTTTTTCCTAGTTTGATGACAGGTGGAGTTCCTGGTGGAGTTCCTGGTGGAGTTCCTGGTGGAGTTCCTGTTGGAATTCCTGGTCTAATTCCTGGTCTAATTCCTGGTGTAGTACCTGGTGGATCTCCTGGAGGAGTTCCTGGTGGAGTTCCTGGTGGAATTCCTGGCATACCCACAGGTGGGGGCCTGCCAACAGAGAACCCGGCCTCCTCACCAAGCAGTGCAGGAACAAACGCCGCCCAGCAGCAGCTGATGCAACAGATGCTCCAGATGTTTGCTGGAGCAGGTGGAGGAGGAAGTGCAACGGTACACAGATACATGCACGAATATTACATCTTTCACACCTGTATGATTATTTTTTTTTTTAGAATTCCATTAATTTATTCTGTTTAATTTGTCCCTGTAGACCCAGACCCCAGAAGTGCGGTTCCAGTCCCAGTTGGATCAGCTGAGCGCCATGGGCTTCATCAACCGCGAGGCCAACCTTCAGGCCCTCATTGCTACTGGAGGAGACATCAATGCCGCTATCGAGAGACTGCTGGGCTCACAGCCCTCGTAAAGACATACAGTACATACTGACACACAGACACGTGCATACATACACACCTAACTCATAAACACACCCAGCATCTACAGAGAACCAAGAGAAATTTGAGTGTATTGTCCCAAACTTTCCAGAAGACACTTGGCAGGATCTGTTAGACCCTCATTCTACATCTGTTCTACGATCATTCCCTAGTCCCCATACTTTTTGGCGTCATCCAACCAGATCTTTGTCACAGAGTGCTGCTGTAGAGCCGGACTGAAACACTCTCATCTTGAGGGGCTTTCTGGTGCAGAGAAAGGAGCGAAAACCTCTCCTGAAAAGGGACTCCCAACCATTTCTTCATTCACCGTTTTCTTCACATAAAACTGGAGTCGAGTGTTGCAGACATTTACATAATACAGATTAAACCCATGTGATGTGATTGGCTGTTGGCTCTGTTTTACACATGGCCGTTGTCAGGCAGTTTGTTAGCATTTAACTAGCAAATCAGTACATGAACATTTTCTGGTATACTGACAGTAAACCTGAACACCAACAGGAAGACACTTTGTCCATACAGACGTTCAACCCCATTCCTCCCTAAAACCCCATTCTCGAGATTCTACATAAATAGCTGTTTTTGCCCAACAACTTTCACTATTTATTGCAAGTGCTTAATAAAATGACGCCCTCCACACTTACCGTAACTTGTAATTTGTCATTCCAGATAAAAGTGCCCACTCACAGGTGCACAGTGTCTTTTCCTTCTGAGGCACCACTGCTGTGCCTTCTGTCCTTCCCTGCCCTATAAGAGCATTGTCGGCAATGACGCCCCCCCATCCAGTGGGTTAATTAGAAACCCCCAATAAATTCCACACAGCATCATCCGTGACTGTAACCATAATCAAATGTCACATTGCAGCAGCTCCGAAGCAGAGGACGCTGTTAGAATGAAAATGAATGAAACAAACAAACAAGCTTTCCTTTCCTTTTAATCTGATTCTTCTTTTTTCATTATATTTTTCTTTTTTTTGAGGTGCAGTTAGTACCTAGAAATCTTTATGATTTGTCTCGTATAAAATAAACATTGAAATCAAGTAAGTAAAAAAATAAATGAATAAATAATGGGAAGGCTTTACAAACCATTATGGTGTGGTGGCACCATACATTTCTAAAATCAAATTCTAGGTTGTCTTTTTTTTTTTTTTTTTTTTTTTTTTTTTGTGAAAAATCTCAGCATTGTAGTTGTGGTAACCATGGCAACTGCTTCTATAGCTTTGCTTTGTCTGTGACCTCAGCTGGAAAAAAAAAAACCATCTCACAATTGAACATGTTGAAACTAACTTTTAACAGTACTGTACTAAAGAAGAATAAAACATGGTCAAAAACAGTCTACGCCCTGTGTCAGGTGATTACAGCCTTGTGAAGACAACATTCGTTAACGTTAATATAAAGTTACTCAATTTATGATCTGCTTCTGTTGTTTAATTTGCAAGTAACCTGTGTTTGGGTAACAAATGTTCCCACTGAGAGGTAAGTGGGCAGTTTAGTTGCATATGGGTAACACTTCATTTACAGATAATCATATTTCCCAATTTTTTCATATAAGGAACTGATATGTCTCCCTAAATTCAAATCAGGTCTCTGTAAATTTGATTTACATAGCCCAATATGACAAATTTGCCTCAAGTAGTTTTAGAATCCATACAGCATACCGCACCATCTATCCTTAGATCCTTAGATATAGGTATCCATTAGGTAAATCTGTAGAACATGCACAAATGTAATATTCTAATGAATATTTACTTTGGTTTAAATAGACAAGTTCTTTTAATGGAATTTCTCACAGCCTCAGAATTTTGTCTTCAGTAAAGGTTAGGTAATTATGTATGGACCTGTAAAATATAGCGTTACCCAATTTTGTATTGTCATAGTCAATATAACCATGACATAGTATCTTAACCTTGAAAACCCTTTACCATGTGAGCCTAAACTCTGAGTTTGCTGGTTGCCACGTATTCATAATGCTTTTAGGTTGTGTTCCTCATGTACAATCAAAATAATAAATGAAAATTGGTGCCACAGGCCAAATCAAATCTCTCCCCACATCCCTGTAGGCATCAGACATGAGGCAAAGTGTCATTGTGTACTGGTAAACAGATCCACCTGTTGGGTAAGGTTTATTGTCATACAAATGAATGGATGGGTGGAGTCTCTTCCTGATTACTACCTGCCAGTGGTTCTACCTGTTCCACCTGCTCTCCTCCCTCCTCAGCCCTCCCTTGGGTGTCAGCTGATGAGGGATCGGCAGGCCACTGGATTGCCTGTCCGTCTGTCCTCAGTCATGAGCTACAACCTATCCACAGATAAAGAAGGAAGCAGGTAGGAGCAGCTGAACCTGCTCTCTTTTCTCTCCTCTGTTTCTAACCGGAGTGAGTTTGTTATCGGTTTTTCCGTGTCTTCTCTACTTTGGTAACAAATATTGAAAGTGGCTTCAGGATATTTAATAAGTGAAACAGGAAAGCCTTTGCCACTACATGCAGCATGGGGTCTGATGAGTCATACAATTTTGTCTTCAAAGGTGAGTAATGTTTACTTAAGCTGTGATTACTTCTGTAGAAGTTGTCGAGGGACTAGAGAGAATGAAGTAAAGCAGGAGGTGATGGCTGTCTGTTCATTTGGATGTAAATGATTTGTCCTCTGACCTACTAAAGAAACTAGTTCTCTTACATTTCCTGTTTACTAAGAGACTTTCCTGTGCTGTGTGTATTTAAACCGTCTGTGATTTTCAATTCCATTCATTCCAACGTAAAGTCAGCCTCCGTCTGCCACGTTGGTGTGATGTCACAGTGTCTTGTGAGGGTGACAGCAAGTCTACATGTGTTAGATGAGATAATGTGATATCTGATTCATCACAGGAAGTTGTGGTTTTGACCAATTAACATAGGTGTTTTGGACTTCATGTGTCAAAAAAACTAATGTGTTAATCAGATAAAGTATTTATAATGAATTATTTTCAGATTTTCCTGTCTATGCTTGTTTAAGTGGTTTTGATAGGGGAGTCTGGCGTAGGAAAGAGCAACCTTCTGTCTCGCTTCACTAAGAATGAGTTCAATCATGACAGTCGTACTACCATCGGCGTCGAGTTCAGCACGCGGACTGTTCAGCTGGACAACTACACCATCAAAGCCCAAATCTGGGACACAGCTGGGCTGGAGCGCTACAGAGCTATCACCTCAGCGTGGGTACACGCACGCACACACACACACACGCACATGCACGCGCACACACACACGCGCACACACACACACACACACACACACACACACACACACGTAATAAAGACATAATGAAGAGGTTAGAATCCTCACATCAGTGTTTGCTCACACGTGCCAATTAAAGTAACACTGATTGCATGCAATTAATAGTTGCACCTCCTTCACACACGTAGCCATTACCACACAGCTTCCAGTTTGATTAAGAAGATGCAACTCATAACTGTTTGCTCTCTCTCACCTCTCAGGTATTACAGGGGAGCAGTTGGAGCACTGTTGGTTTATGATATTAGCAAGCACCTGACTTATGAGAGTGCAGATCGATGGTTGAAAGAGCTGTTCGACCATGCAGACCCTCACATCGTGGTCATGCTGGTGGGAAACAAGAGAGACCTGGATACCCTCAGGACCGTGCCAACAGAGGAGGGCAAGGATTTTGCAGGTCGGTTAGGAACCGGTTATATGACTGGGTTTTTATAATACCGTATCTGAAGGTTTCTTGTGATAATTGAGTGTATTTAATACTCAGTAATGTCAATATTGCACCTTCAATATGTCTGTGTTTGTTGATAGTGCTCTTTGCTTTCCTTGCTTTCCCCCCCTTGGATCAACCCAGAGAAGAGAGGTATCATGTTCATGGAGACGTCAGCGTTGGACTCCACCAATGTCGAAGTTGCTTTCAATGAAGTCCTCTTAGGTACGTTCAGTCAGTGTGTCATCGGTACGTCCTCTTTGAATGACTTACTGATGCAAACCTGGCATTTTTGCTTCATTGTTTCCAGCGATTCATAAGAAGGTGGCCAGCAGGGAGGTGACCCGCGGCTCCATTTGTGCTGTAACCATCTCCAGCCCCATCGGACGCAACAGCGAGGCACAGGGGGAGCGTAGAAACTGCTGCAAGAGCTCCTAACAGACTGCTGCCCTGTAAAGACCTGTTCTGCCCAAGTGAAAACAACTTGGGTTTCACAAGCTTGACTGTCGCTGAAACTTAAGCATGACATCATTCACATCCAATTTGAAGAGCGAGGTACCTGCTTAACACTTGAGCAGTCAATGTACAAACCTCTTTAAATATAAAAAGTCAAAAACAATAAATTAAGATATGGATTTTGAGAAAATCTATATTTTATATGCTATATTTCTTGTGGTGGCTAATGGGTGTGTTTTACTAGAGATAGATGTGCAATTTTTCTTATCCTCATGTTTTAAAAAGACGTAAAGCTCTATTGCTTTTACGAAGCAATGCTTTGGGATTCACTTGGAATAAATTATTTACGGCATTCTATCTATGTGTAATTACCACACAAAGTCATGACTTCATTATCTTCATTAGACATGTTTTCTAAACTAGAGGAGGGAATAGGAGAGAGGGCTGATCTGAGATAAAGAGTTGTGGAAGAAAAACTCAAAACCTTTTAATAAAAGTAGTGATATCCCCAATGTAAAACAACACTGTTATCAGTAAGTTGCATTAGTAAAAGTGCAGAAGTTTAATCAACAAAATATAGTCTAATAAAACTATTGTATATAATACAGTATATTACAGGGATGTTATTATTGATGCATTAACATGTAAGCAGTGTTTAATGTTGAGGCTGATGAGATGAAGCAAACTTTAACTAATTTATATGCTGTTGGGTAGTTCAATCTATAAAAATGCATAATATGTGTGTCTGAAATCTGGAACAGCTACTAGAGATGTCAAATAAATGGTGCGGGGTACTGAATTGTACTTAAGTAGAAATATAACGTAGTGTACTAGTACCTCAAAATTGTATATTACTTGACTAAATTTACAAAATTGCTTTCCACCACTGGATAGAATATCTGTCAGTTGTAGTTGTAGACATGGGCCTGTTGGGGGTTGCTCATAGACATTGCTTCATATTAAGGGGCCACATTGAAAAACAACTGTGAACACTAATCTAGTGAGTTGAAGGTTTGTCTCTCATCAGCCTGTAGATGGCAGTGCTGCTGCTGCATGTTGAATTTATAGCATCAGTGCTGTTTTGTGCAGTGCTTTTGTTCCCTCGCTCATTTCCTTATTAATTCCAGCACGACTCGTACCGCCATCTAATCCAACTGTTCATTTCATTAATGATCATAATATTAAGCTCATGTGGCGCTGCAGTGTTGTCACCATGGTAGCAACCTCTAATGCCCTCTCGACAAGCTAATCAGCGTGCCCATGAAGGAGGGAATTAATTTACACTTTTCCCGCATATAATACATTTATTCACAGATCGAATTGTTATATGTTGTACAGACTATGGATGTAATTGGACAGGCTCATATGGCACGACTGAGAGAATATAAATCTACAGCAGTGGTAGTTAATGACATTTTGGACAGATAGTGCTCTATCTCTGGCTCACAGATGTGCATAAGGAGCTTTCTGTGTGTGTGTGTGTGTGTGTGTGTGTGTGTGTGTGTGTGTGTGTGTGTGTGTGTGTGTGTGTGTGTGTGTGTGTGTGTGTGTGTGTGTGTGTGTGTGTGTGTGTGTGTGTGTCTGTGTCTGTGTGTCCAAGCAAGGCTTTTCTGCTTGACGATCATTTTGCAAAAATGAAATGACCACAAATTCTTTTATTAAGTTTCTCCCCTGTAACCATGATAGGGAAGGCTCTGCACCGGGCTATATATGTTTAATTATTTCCTGTGAATGAGGGTATTTTTATGGGCTGAGTTAAAGCATCTGGTGTAATAATCCATGCAGGCTGAGCAGGCTGCACAGGTTGAAAGGTCATGATATCTGTAAATCTCCTTCTGTTCAGAGCCTGAAGGTAAGGGTTATCTTTGCAAAAGTAATTGAATTAAGAAAAGATTACAAGCTCTTCTTTGTTCTTTATAAGCTACCACTTTACAGATTCTCCCAAATTCCACCTGAATCTGTGTGTAGACCACTTTCCGACCTTGTTTTAAAGTGGTCGGAAAGACTTGGATTTAACACATACATGAGGTGGCTATTACCCACATGCTACTTGACATGTGTAGCTTGTAAAAAAAGTGTTTGAAACCAAGACTCATATATGCTAAAGTGATGAGTAGTATGGCAACTCTGACCCCAAAATGGAGCTTTCTATCTCCCTTTTATGACACCTCCTCCAGCACTTTGTGGGGAATCTTGTCCTCCTAGAATTTACTACTGCAATATCACATCTGTACGGGTATTATTGTGACCTTTGTGTTCTTATGACCTTTCACCCCAAGGAACATGGATCTTTTTAAAATGCATACTTTCCATCCATAATTTTGGTTGCCTTGCTATTGCTCTTCCCGTCTCCGATTCCTGATTTCCCAGACACCTGACTTTTTTTTTTTTATCCAACATGCTTTACGGAGCGGTTTTCCTGCTGTTTATTTCTGCTTCCATCGTCTGTTCACATGTGATAATCAGAGACTGACATAAAACCCCGGGAACATTCATTCATATACACATAAGATATCTATTTTGTAGTATTTTTGCTCATCACTGCTGTCCTGTGAAAAACTTGTTCCTCCATGATGTCAAAAATTATATTACTAACAAAAATAGCATTGTTGACAGCTTTGTGATGATGCATTTTTTTCTATTCGTCCAACTAGTGGTTTATTTTTTTTAGGGTGTAGGAATATCTTCTCAACCCATAATCCAAACCAAATTTGGAGATACAGGGTATTCATTTGACAGTAAGTTGGACAGTAATAATATCATTATGTAACAAGATTATGTTAAAGTGCAGAGGTCTTGAGCATACTCTTGTCATCAAGAGCGAGAGTTATGGTTTGTTACTATTGTGTCACATTGGCTGATGTGCCATGTGTGTATGTACTGTATATAATTGCGTCTGTATGTGCGTGCACACCTCCACATGTGCACACAAACATGAACACAAAACCAAAGTTTAAACACAAGTGTGCGACAAGCCTACATTCCTCCATCATCCTGCATCTTTCAGTGCAATTCAGCTGAGAACATCAATTTATGATTTCTCTGTCATCTGACATCACATAAATAGAATCATACTCATTGAACGCTGATTACCATGGTGATGTTGTTATGGCGACCAATCAAAGGGAGAGGTGAGCTGATGGGTGGCTGCATATTCAGACTCTTTACTCCTCAAAATGTGCAGTAGAGAGAGAGAGAGAGAGAGAGAGAGAGAGAGAGAGAGAGAGAGAGAGAGAGCTGAGATGTGAATTGTGGCCTGAAGGTGATTGCAGAGAAAATGTTAAGTGTGTTATTCACTCCTGATTGAAGCTTGAAAACGGTTTCCATAACTGCCTGTGTACATGTGTGTGCTCTCTTGTGTCTGTATCACCTCTTCCCCATATAGTCACTTTACTTCTTTAAAATGTCTCTTCTTAATTTCCGTTTTGCTTGGCTGTCCGTATTCAAGGCCGAGCTGGGGTTACGAGATTCCTTTCCGGCGTACAATTAAACAGGTTGCCAGCGACAAACAGAACCGAGAGACCTCAGCATCGGTTCACTTACCATAATATTACATACCTCAGTTGCCATGACAGCCTCGGCGTTTGGCTGAGAGTCTGTGGTGCTAAACGGCTGCAGGTGTAAACTGATGCAGTGAACTATTATTTGAGTGCTGCTTTCAGCTGAAACCCGAGACCAGAAACAGTGTGAAATTGGATTGTCATTAACATATTACCTCTGGTGTCACAGGTGAGCTTTTTGCTGAGTGTTCATTCAAGTGATGGCATCTGGAGAGTAGGAGGCAGATCACGTTTTAGTCCGTAAATGGCAAACTTTTTCAGTCACATTAGCCTAATAAAGTCGTTTATCCACAGTCACAACACTTGACTTTTGCTTGGTTTTACGAAGCTGCACTGACCACAAATTCCACTGACCCAGAAATTTCTGACAGCAGTCCAACATTTGTACCCGCAGACACCTGGCTAAACCTAGAATATGAAACCCTGAGCTTCCAAATGTGCCTCTGAGAGAAACTTTTCAGCTTCTCCTTCCAAGGGAGGGGGGAGAAAGGCTATAATACCACCCAGCCCCTAATATGTGTTCTGCTCTTTCTCAGAGGAACACAAAACATCTGGCAATACAGTAAGTGACAAAAGGGGCGTTAAATTGATTTTATGAGTAGATATTTCCATGTGTGTATTTTTCTCCTCCTTAGCTTTTGTTCCATGTGGCTCGTGGATGGAGGTACAGTCCAGATGACATGGCTCAGCCAGGAGCATGGAGATGGATGGGACCTTTCCGATATATTTATTCATATTTTATGTCACTTTATGGTTTATCTTGTATGTCGTCCTAATGAGGGTTGCACTGTCCAATCAGAAATATGTGCCCGCTTTATGCGCATCACTAATTCAAATGTTTCTTAGTTCAAGCACACCGAGACAGTGTGTGTGTGTGTGTGTGTGTGTGTGTGTGTGTGTGTGTGTGTGTGTGTGTGTGTGTGTGTGTGTGTGTGTGCATTTTCAGAACAGTTGTTGAATTGACAGCCTTCCAGAACAAACTCTCCATGGAGTTGCAGATTGTGGGAAAACACATGTTGCTGTTCGCTTTCCTGACACGGGGGAAACATGCCTGGACTTGAGGAATATGAAAGTTATACCAAGGTCTCTGCCAAGAGATACAGTACATCTAAACTCTCTACATGTGTGTGTGTCTGTGCGCAACACAAAAAGACAGATATGAACATACTATATTCCTTGCATGCAGTGTGAGTGAGTGCATGCATATGCAAAAGCCTGGATAGAAGCGTGACAGCCTGTGATGTTTTTAGCTGGACTGTGTTGGTATGTGTTGTATGAAGTTTCCTCCCAGTGAAAGCTCTGGGATGCATCTAAATATATACCACGGGCCCGAGAGGAAAGCGAGGATGGGAAGTCATTTACAGATGAAGAACACAGGTCTCCTTCCACACACATCCGCCCCGGAGAGACGCCTGCAGCCGGGAGTCACCCTGTGGCCAGGAGGAGAAGGATTTCCCCTCATTCTTTCAAGCATGAAAGTTTGTTTTTGATATTGCCTGAAAAAAACAAAACTGACTGCAGTTTCTTTGTTAAAGATGAGAAACCCTCTCTCTGATTTGTGGTGTTATATTGAGTTATACACTGTATCAAACACAAATGTGCCTCTTGCTCTGTTAGCATTTGAGGGTTTGCAATACTCCAGGGTGGTACTGTACACTCATTAAGGTCATTTCCGTCTGTTTACAGAGTTAAAAACAGATTTCTGGAGATGCGGAGCAGACTTGAACCCAAATCGTGAAGAGATGAGGCAGAGGAAGAGGAGGAAGAGGAGGCGGGGCGGGTAGTCAGGAGGAGGAGGGAATCCAGATGGGAAGGAGCAGCATCGGCGCTGCAGGAGAGATATATAGAGGGAAGACAGACTGTGGAGGAGAAGACGCAAAGCTTTATCTCTGCATGGAGATGAAAAACCCCTTTATCTTACACTAAGCAAACGGATTTCACTTGGAGCTGCCATGTATTTTGGTACGTAAACGATGCGTTTTAATCTCAAAAGAGTCTTTTTTGTTGTTGTTATAAACGCAGCGGAGTCACTTGTTGCTATGTTGAGATGGATG
This sequence comes from Cebidichthys violaceus, assembly GCF_023349555.1. Lineage (NCBI taxonomy): Eukaryota > Metazoa > Chordata > Actinopteri > Perciformes > Stichaeidae > Cebidichthys > Cebidichthys violaceus. The sequence goes on along the minus strand of NW_027176617.1, from coordinate 1,593,417 downwards.
TGAGCTTTGTGAAGTCAGTCACAGTGAAATAGAGGCTGTGATAGGGAAACCCATTCAACGCATCTCTTAGAATCTTGGCTTGTTTTGGTTTAGAGCCTTTTTATGGCGCTTGGCTCTTCAACAAATATGCGTACCCATACTGTTGATTGCCTTACAATATACAAATCTTACAGGATTATAAACTATGAAAAATCACTGGATACAGTAAGACAAATTATTATTGCTTTAGATTATTACATGCAAGTTATGGAATTATATTTAATGATGATGAATCGCTTTTGTAGGCTTTAAGAAGTATCGAAACATTCTAAGTGTGTGTGTGTGTGTGTGTGTGTGTGTGTGTGTGTGTGTGTGAGTGAGTGTGTGAGTGACTGACTGAGTGAGTGAGAGAGAGAGTGTGTGTGTGTATGTGCCACCTCGTCCACGTGTCTCGTATGTCATAAATTCTTTAAAGTAATTCCTCACAAAAGCATATGAACGTGCGAAGGGGGAGGCAGCTGCAGTCTTTCATCTGGCCAAAGTGAAAGAGTGGAAATTCTATTTTACACTTTAAAGGAAATCTTTGATGAAAATAATTAAATTGTTTAATTTGGGAGGAAAGGGGCGGTTGAGCAGGTATCATGCCAAGCGTCACCATGTTTCTCGCGGTCCGCGCCGCACGTTGTGCGAGTCTCGTTCATGAACTAAAAAGGTGAAAAAATATTCGTTTCAGGATCGTGAGCAATAGTCAAATCTAACTGAATTAATCTTTTTTTTTTAAATCCAGAAAAACATTAAACAAAATTTGATTGAGTTTTCAATCTACTTTCAATTGATATATTGATACTATGGTAACAGCTGACTGCGCTGTGTGGATCATTGTGATGACTAATACATCGCGCGCTGTTACGCACAGAAAACACGATGACCACAGGATCCTCAACATGTCCAGAAGAGTGAATTAATCTTAAAAGACTCAAAACCTCTTGGCAGTATTTATGTAATACTGTGAAGGTCCCTGACAACCATACGTCTTCTTTGATTAATAACACGTATGGATCATATGTTTATCCTACTGTTGGCTCTATTATTTAATTGCAAAGTTCTCTAATATGCGCGTGCACAAGCCCCTCCCTCCTTACCAAATTCACCTTCCCACGCTCATGCTGAAGCAAATAGCCTATTCATGTCAAAACGAGTACAACGTGACGTGCGTGCACACATACTTAAATTACTTTACAAGCGTTTCAGGCAATCAGACTAATGGCAGAGCGGATGGGTGTGCTGTGATCTTGATTATGATGAGTACACACGCGGGCTTGTCTTAAATTGAACTGTAATCAAGCTCAGAGAGGAATTGCTCAAATACAAAACAAGCTTCCATAACCAGGACACAGCGGCACACACTTTTAGTGATGGTCTCATTGAACCAGAAGTGTGTAAAAACACATTTGGCCCCACGAGTCGACCTGACATTTTTGCATTTTACTACTGTATTTTATTTTTTACACTGCTTTTTAGTGTTTTAATGACTGGTTTTAATGTTTCAATCAATGTTCTTAATTGTTTTTAAATCTCCTTTTCTTTTGCCTTATCTTTTGATGTCTTTAATGGTTTTATGTGAAGCACTTTGAATTGCCTTGTTGAAATGCGCTAATCAAATAAACTTGCCTTGCCTGAAGGAAGCTCACAGAACATAGAATGTTCTATGTATTGTGTTATGTATTGTTTAATTACTGGACACATGGATTAATGTGTTAGCAGACACTTACATAATCTATAACAATCAGATTTCATGTTTTGTGTGTAAAATATTTTTTTTAGTAATTACTTTATTTTAGAAATGACTGTAATTTTAGGAGTGTTTTTTATCATATTAACATGTAAACACATATACAGACAAACCAAACTTGCACAGACATTGCCTCGCATTTTATAAAATGAATCTTAATCTGCAAAGAATATTGCACTCTCAAATGTAGTGAAGTAGAGATAGGACACGGATAAGACACAATGGTGTCACAATGAACTGTACTTTTTTTATAGTGTTTAGCCAATGTATGTAGGCCTTACCTGCCACCTCAGTTCCACATTTTACTTCACTGTAGGTGAGTAGGTGTTTCAAATCAACATAAAACAAAGTGATCTGAGTGTATCTTATTTCAATAACTGCCAATAAGGATGAGTAAAACCTAAATAAGACACTGCAGAGCAGACATATTTTTTTTCGTTAGTTGTCTAATAGTCAAAAGAACGTTTTATTATATTTATGACCCCAAATTTTGTTAATTTAATTTTATGTTTATGGGTAAGAAAGCACATTAATCAACATTGGCATTTAACAATATTAATACAAATGAGCCTTGGTTAGTGCTCCTGCCACAACTAAAAAAACTGACAAGCATCATACATAGTAAAGTTGCAATGAAAATAAAAGAGGAAAAAACTGAAGGAAACTTATAACAACACTGTGTTCTGACAATCCTAAACAGTCAGACAAGTTTATAAGCACAACAACTTTGAGCACAGAATGTCTTCATATAGCTTCTATATGTATTTGCTATCATCATCACCATATTATTATTTCTAAAGAGAATCACCTCATCTCTATTGAGTCATTTCTTCATATGTTTATCTACCTGTCTCCTCCCCAGGTAGTGTGTGTCACAGCGCTCTGCTGGGGAGAACCCACCCCTCCCCAGGCCCGAAGCCCCTCGTCCCCTTCCATCTGCTTCCTGGATTCACCGACGTGAGTACTTCCAGTCATCGTAGTTGTCACAGCAACCACGATCTCACCAACTGTGCCTTTTAAAGAAAATCAGAAATCCCAAATCGCTCACTTCATCACGCCGATTTCTGCTGCAAGTGTTTATAACAGTCTGCCTGTGTGGAGTTTATTTTTCAATACACAGATGCATGAGCGAGCTGCCTACACCCTTTCCAAATATATCACCTCTGATGCAGAGAGCTGTGACATTTCCACACCAGCTGGAGGGTGGAGCTGATTCCTTGATATTCCTCACACAGCTTTTCTTAGAGCTGTCTGTCCCGGTGCTTGTGAAGGTGGAGAGAAACAAAGCTGGCCAAGTCCAAGCCCAGAAGAGAGTTGATGTGTCAGACAGGGTTGACGTCTGGATTACAGGGGGATTGTACTGTATGCCTCCATATACTCCTGGCTTCACGATGTATGAAGTCATTTTTTCTGGCATGGATCAATGCAGTATAAGTAATGTAGCTTGACTCCATAGCTGCTACGTATTTATTTGTATTTTAGCACAAAGCACTTTTCTAACACCTCTATTTGTTTCGAGCACATGAAGCCAAGAAATCATGATGTGTTTTTTGTCCTCACACTTTCGTTAATACCCGTTTAGAAAACCTAAACTTGAGATGAAGTTGAGATGACTCATGATCCCATCACTGAGTCTGGCCAAATACTCACTCTGAAGCAAAAGTCCTCCCTTCTCTTAACTTTGGTCTTGTCTTTAAACCGGGATTTTCTCTTCGATGTTAAGAAGGAGAGATGTAGAGTGATAATTTGAGCGATTACAAGAAAGAGAGGATTGTGTGTGTATGTGTGTGTGTCTGCTGGACTGTTAGTGTTCAGTGTTCTAAATCTGCAATGTGTGGGAGTGTAGCATCTCCTTCTTTGTCGAAAAGCCATTCTGCCACCTGAGGAGGTCTTGGCCCCCCTCCCCTCCATTTCACCTCTCTCTCCTCTCAAGCCTTCTCATCCATCCTGTGCACTTTACTGTGTTGCTCTTGCTCCATCACCCTCTTCAATTCAGCTCTCTTTTCTTGTATTTTCCACTTTGTTTCCTGCTGTCATCTTCCCCATCTCCCACCCAGTCATGCACTCTTTCTTACTTTCAGAGTTTTCAACTCTGCATCACTCCATCACTTTCTCCACTGACCCTCCTCTCTCTTTCTTTGTTCTCTTCCTCCTTTACCCTGCACACACAAATCAAAATATTAACATTTTTGATCAAATTTCAAAACAAGTTTTGTTTATCCGTTGACTTCCTCGTAATGGATGATTCCTACTGGGTTCAGAAAAAGCTGTCTCGCTTATAATTTAACACAGGTTAAAAGATGTCTTCTAAAGTCTCACAAGACCCTCTCCCTGCTGAGTCACATCCCTTCTCATCTATCTATAACTCATTTCTCTCATTTTATTGCATTTCCAACACTTCACCAACTCTGCAGTTTGAGGAATATTGTCTGACCTTTACAATGCTTGGTATTGGTTGGGTGTAATTTGCCAGGGATCCAAACTGGGACTTCACAGGCTAGTTTTGCTTGTAGTTTGACAGAATTGGAAACAAAAACAAGTGCCTTTGTTTCCAAGCAAATACTCATTTAAATGACAAAGAACCAAAAGCAGCAGCTCATTCATCGTAACCCACTCTAGTTGCTTGATGTCATGTGCTCACAAATAGCAGTCACGCTGGTACACAATATAAATCCAGGATCATTCATCATTATAAATGTTGAGGCGCTTGACTGTGCTCCAGGTAAAAGTCTGCTTTGCTTTACTGGGCCATATGTTTCAGCCTTAACTCACTCCATTGAGCTGAGCACGTCTGACACGTAACCACCGCAGTGTATGAGGAACTTCGAGACAAAGTACTGATTAATGCTGAAGCTATGTGGTGGAGGTCTTTATTTACTATATATCCCACTGACTTTACTGCTTTTATTGGTTTTAATGTCACAATAAGCCGGGAGGGTAGATATAGTGTGTGTGTGTGTGTGTGTGTGTGTGTGTGTATTACTTATGTTGTGGGGACATAAATCTGTTTACACAGTCACATTAAGGAGACTCGCTTTCCTTTTGGGGAAAAAATGCATTTCTCCATAACGTAAATCATTATATTTTAGGGTGAAGAAGTGGTTTACGGCTACAGTTACGGTTAGGATTAGGCTAGAATTGGTTAGGGTTAGGGTAAGTTTCCAGGAAATGAATGCAAGTTAATGTAATGTAAAGTGATGGAAATATGACTGTGCGTGTGTGCGTACAGACAACAGAAGAAAGGCAATGAGTAAGAAGGGAAAAATGACTTTGCCACAGGTGTTTATCCACCCGAGAGTGTGGATTGGGAGTGGAGGGTAAGAGTGAGTCCACTGGGAGGCAATAAGGTGACTTTGATCAGACGGCCACGAAAGAGAGAGGCAGAGAGTTCAGAGGGGAGCAGATGGAGGGGTGAAGTGAGGAATGTGTGATGGAAGGTCAAATAGTGATACTGGAGCCTTGGGGGCTGCGGAGGGAGGGAGGCCTTTTACTGATGTTAAAATGTTCCGTCTCAATCGGAGAAATAGAAAACTACGTCCTCATAAATGAGTAACACGAATGTGGCCATGTTGTTATTGATGTGCTACATTAAACACTCACCGTATATGTCCATGCTTATTACAGAAGCTTAGTTACTGAATTATTTGTTTTACTTTTATGATATCATGATTTGTATTTCAGATATGGTACACGACAGAACTATATTTGTTTTTATGTGTTTGCTTGAGTTTTACATAGACAGACAGCTGCAGGGAAACAGAGAGATAAGAGACCAGTGACTGCAGAGAAGCATTTCACTGCAGCTGCCTAGAGTGATGATCAAAGAAAATGAACACACACACACACACACACACACACACACACACACACACACACACACACACACACACACACACACACACACACACACACACTCACACACACACTTCCAGATTCTGTTGCGTTTTTAACATTTGAAGAGCAAAGAATTCATTTCTGGCACTAGAAAGAAACAAGCACAATCTCTAGTGGCTACAGTTAATGTCCTCAGGGCTTACAGCACTAGTTGGTTGGCCCACAACAATATATTCATTTTTATGTCACCTCCAGCCAGATTTCCATAATGCCTCCCTGATTGTGACTGATTATATGGCTCCCTACATTTCATCACAAGTTTGTTATGTTCAACAAAGGCCTGTTGGGTTTTATTGCACTGAGTATATGGGCTCATTAAACCAGTAATGTTCAGAGGTGATGTGTGGTCAGTTACTGGTATAGTTGTGTACATAGACAGACAAACACACGCACACACACAAAGACATGCAGAGGCTTACTGCCTGTTTCTTACACTCTCAAAGAAACCTAGTCTTGGGGTGAAAGGTGCATGCAGCACATAATTTTAAAACTGTGATTCAGTCTTCTCTGAATAGTGAAAAGCATTCTTTTAAAAGTGAATGACACCTTTTAAGGAATGTTTCTAAACCCCACCCTCATGTCTAACTGTCTGGTTAAAAGACCATCAGCAGGATCTGAATCTTCTTGGAAAAAGACTGGGTGAGGCTTGGCTTTCAGCATGAAGCACTCACCCCCTGTAGGTTTGAAAGGTGGCTGTAAAATGTAGTTTATAGTTTGCTCCATCATGGAGAGCGGAGGCCAGGTGGTCAGGTGGGATTCAGGGTGGTCACTCTTAACACTCATATTTACATGTTTTTGTTTGGAAAATCAAATCATCAGAACTTTCATAGGAGCTTTTCCAATCTTCCTTTCTGCATATGCCACTTCTCTGCTGTCAATTGGTGCCCATAAGCTGCTACTCTAGTGCACGCTATTATGACAAGCCCTAGTACATGCTGGTTGCTATTATGAATCACACACACCATGGGTTAGTGACTGTTTGTAAAGAAAAAGCAAAAGGAATCAAATTTAGGGCGATTGGCTATCTTCTTCCCTTTTTCTTTTCTCACAGCTTGAAAGGCGTGACTGCTCGCTCGGCTTGCAGATGGGCTGAGCTTGTCGGTCTTCACAGAATTTGCGTCTAAACTAGCCACAGTATATTGTATAGTCTGTTCACATGATCAAACAGTGACATATGACTTGACACTGAACAACATCAATGTGACTATTACCAAGCAATCATCATTGCATATCTGTATATGACAAAAACACCAAAGAAAATAAGTATTATCATAGTTTTTATAGTTTATGTAGAATAAGCATATCATTTTGTTGTGGATTGTTACTCACTATTTTATTCCCCCCCCCCCCCCAAGTGCTAGTTAGAACCGCTTGCTCAAACCCGAGAGGGCCCCTGGTCAGCAACCTTCAAGCTTTTAAATGGCAACTTTCAAATTTACAGGTGCTAAGTGTTTCATACTCACTTTAAACCTGTTGGGGTTAGTCAAGGTTTAGCCTCAGTGCAGGGTATGTCATTCACACACTGTTGTGTCCATGCATGCCAGAAAACTACTCCCCCATTCAGCTCCTTCTTACAACACCCACCTATTACCTGAGATGTTATGAATCTGTGTTTCTTGAAAGGAGCACATAAGTAGCTTCCAGACAGCATGCCATTAACACTACAGGTGATCACTTTCACTACATACTCAGTCTGGCCTTTTACAACCCTGAACCGGTCATGACCTTCATTTTACGCTTCTCCTTTTTTGCAGATGGATCACATCCATAAAGCTCTGATTGGCCCAGGCTTCGGGCTAACAACGCCACTGAGGAGGAAGCTCAGTTCCTGCGGAGTCTTTCCACTGAGGTTCAACTCTGAGGTGGGTGCTGTTGTGTTGGAACCACACACACTTTGAATTGTTTTTCTTTCAGGGTGCTTTTATTATTTCTCACACACACCCTTACATGACAGTTGGAACGGCTTAGGAGGACTGCCTGAGGTTAGACCTGCCCCATTTCATAATTGGGTGAAATGTGCACACCTCTTAATATTTGTCTTTGTAGAGTAGGCATTATTTACTGTGCTAATTACAGAAGTCACCACACCCATGTCTATATTACATAACAAACTTTGATCAACTTGTTGGCTGGTGTTAGTCTATATTTTAACACATCTGTTATCAATGTGAAGGGATATCAGCCTTTAATACTCACATTCACGTCATGTATTGTTGCTTTGCATAAAAACATTTCAGGTTCACATAACTAAATAATTGTGTGCAATTACTTCATACCTTCTTGTTTGTTGTTGTGTGAACAGGCACAGGCTTTTCCCCACTATACTGGTATCAAACACACAAAAAGGCTGAAAGCGATGGACACCCCCGATTTAAAGATCAGGACCTCTGAACCGGTTGCCAGGGAAACCACATCGCAAATCCTCCCGTCACCCTGCTCACAGCCCTCCAGCGCTGACACGACATCAGGAGGTGTGTGTCTCTGCAGGCACACATGCTTCCCCTGTGTATGTGGGTGTGTGTGCAGACATGAAATGTATGACAGTGTTAGATATATGAATATGCGGCTTTTCCCAGTCACGACTTTAATTCTTTGATGTGATAAACCTCCTGCTGCTTTGGGTTTCACAGTGAAGAGCTTAAAGGTTGAGAATTACCCTCCGCTCCTTCTTCATATCCACATTTACCGACCTCTTGAGTGGCCTCCTGAGATCAAAAGCACATTACAATGCTTTGAAAATCAGTGGGTAACTGTATTGTGTGTGTGTGTGTGTGTGTGTGTGTGTGTGAGAGTACATGTGTGCCTGGAGATGTGTCAATATAAGTGTGGAGGTATGTTAAAGCGTTGACTGCTTCCCAGCATGTCTGTGTTTGTGTGCCAGTCCTGATGTGCTACTTTTGCGTGTGGGTGTTTTGAAATGAAAATAATACATTTTGCTGCAAGCTAAAAAAGCAAAAAGATTGAAGAATCGTACTTTATCGCTACCGTGAGAGTGTGTTTGAAGAGTGAGGGAAAGAGTGATCATTTCCAGTTTTAAGGGAAGTGGATGAGATGGCAGGAGAGCTCTCTGAAGATTACTTCAACAAACAGCCTCGTCGGCCTCAATGAGTGGGGGAGTCAATGGCAACAAATAGACATCCACCCAGCTAGGCAGAGCTAATCATTGTTATTTGCAAAGAGTAATTCCTTAAATCAGCACACGCTCCTCCAGGGAACCTCTACAAGTCAGTCTCACAAAAGATAATACAGCCAAAATCATCTCTAACTCTAAACTCTAAATTTAAGTGCTGGGAGGCAGATCCTTGGGGAAATCATTGATTATTAGTGCGATTAGAGATGTTGATAGAGCTCATAGACACCTGTAGCTTGGTGAGTTTGTATCTCTGTCTCTGTACACATCATGAAATCAGTTCTTTTTGTAAGCAGTAGAAGTTCAGAAATCTGTGGAAAAATGTTTAAATGTGTCTCATCTTCATGGTCTCCATCTCTCTTGCTGACTTTCTTTTCTCTTTCTGTTCCTTTCTTATCATATTTTTGTTTCTTGCACTGTTTACACTGGCCTATTAAGAGCTTTCTGTTTCTTTCTGCATTCATTTCAGAACCCTCACCCCCAAACCCTACATCAGAGGCGTCGCCATCGAGCTGCGGCTCCACTGAAACTGTGAACGCACCCTCTGAACCCTCCCTGTCACCCAGCCTGAGGACACCAGAGACAGAGACACAAAGAGACGGAGAGATGGAGGTGGCTCCAGAGGAGGAAACAGAAGAAGAGAAAGCTTTACGTCTGCTCTACTGCTCCCTCTGCAAGGTTGCTGTGAACTCTGCCTCCCAGCTGCAGGCCCACAATAGTGGTGAGGACCTGTATGCGCTGCTGTAGTCAAGCTTAGCCTGCTTGTGCTGTGTTTGATGCTGTGTTCACATGGCTTTATATCTGCTCAGGCACTAAGCACAAGACAATGCTGCAGGCTAGGAGTGGTGATGGAGCCATCAAGTCCTTCCCGAGGACGGGGGTCAAGGTCAAGTTGGTAGTGCCGTCTGAGTCGCCAACTGGACTCCAGAACAAAACATTTCACTGTGAGATCTGCGATGTGCACGTCAACTCCGAGACTCAGCTCAAACAGGTCAGTTGCTGAAAATGTCAGGAACAAATGTCAGAGTGGTTAGTTGTTGTACTGATTAACACAGAAACACAGTCCATTACGGAGCTAAGTTTAGACCAGTTGCATCAGCGAAGATTTGGGATTTGAACCTCCAAGCGTCAGACTAAATTTAGATGATCCTGCTTTGGAACAAACTTGTGACTATAGAACCAGAAAAATAGATTACCAGAAAAATCTTTTACTGGGATATTTTGCATGGACATCCCTGGATTAGTGAGGCCAAATCTTTATTTTTCTATAATTCATTCATTTTACATTTTTCAAAACTCAGAAGAAATTGTTCAACATGGTTTGTTGTGATCTGTGTGTGATGTGCACTGTTACATTGAGGTACACTATCGTTAGCGATAGAAATGGTTAAAAGGGATTTATTTGCTGAAATTGAATTCAAAGTCCACTTTGTGTTTTAATGCTCATGTGATTTAAGGGACACATTTTTTTAAATATAATGTCCTTCATTTTTTTAAATTATTTTTTAACTTTAAGTTTTAAGCAAGACATATTCTGTTTGGCAGATTTTAGTAGCCGAATCGCTCAAAGGCATCAACAGATTCAACGTCACTTTATCCAGTATGTATTACAGAGAGGCAATTCAGGACCGTGCAAATTTTCTGTCAAACCACAGTGCAAACATCCCACACCTGTCGCTGCAGGTGAGTTAAAATCACAGATCCCTAAAAATGATGAGCACAAAGCTACTGAGCCTTGTCTTTTTCAGCGAGCATCTGAATATGATGTTAGCATCTCTGTTCGTGATATGAATGCTCAGTGTTGGACTGACTGTTTAAAAGTTAACTTTGGCCAGGTGCTCATGAATATTTAGCAGTACACTGCTGATTGTGTGGCCGTAGCCATCTGTTTGTGCTTGTCAATCAAACCAAAAAGATTTCCAAACCCGCCCCCTCATGAATATTTTGAATCTCAGTCAGAGCCAACAAAATATCGACATGCTGTCTGAATCATCAAATTAAGAACTTTGATTAGGTTTCCTTTAATTATCTCTTCCAAACAAAGGCAACTGATGCGTTCTTTCTTTGTACGCTCTGCATTTTATGCTGCGTCTGTCTGTTGTTCTTGTCCAGCACATCAGCAGTAGGAGACACAAGGACAGAGCAGCAGGTAAACCAGCCAAGCCTAAGTTCAGCCCTTACACTCCCACCGAGCGTCACCAGAGTTTCCAAGCAGTGAGTACTCTGCTGTTGCTTGATTTACTGTCATCCCTCATGATTGTGTTTATGTACATGAGTTGACTCTCTAGACCCTTTTCCAGGAAGCTTCACTCCCTTGTCTGCGATATGGGTTGAAAAACCGCATGTTGTAATCCCTTGACCTCGTGAGAGGGAAAAAAGGCAGGAGAGCAGACTCCAGATAAGATTGTTTGGCAGTAACTGGGACAGTTTGTACTTCTATTGCCCAAGTAGCTGCTAAGACTTTATCTCGTGGGTGACCGTGGCTAAGTGGAGAGCAGGGTCGTCCTTCAATCAGAGGATCGGCGGTTCGATCCTGCTCCGCTAGTCTCATGGCAATGTGTCCTTGAGCAAGACACTTAACCCCAAATTGCTCCCGTAGCTGTGCCTACAGTGTATAGATAGATACTGAATTGTAAGTCGCTTTGGATGAAAGCGTCTGCTAAATGACTGTAATGTAATGTAATCTCCTTGTCCGTCCCTAGTTTCCTACTTAACTGGTCAATTTCCTCATGCAAACCTTGATTGCAGTTTGTTTGTCTGTGGTTTTCCTCATCAGATACGTCTTGCTCTACGGAAGGAGCAAGACCTGACCAAACCTCTGGCCTCCTGTCTCCTACAGCGTCAACTCTCTGTTGCCGCTGCTGCTGCCATGGCAATGCTGCCCCCCTTCCCTCTCCGCCCTGCCTCGAACTCGAGCCCCGCCCTGTTTCAGAGTCAGCCCCTCCCCCAGGCGCTGCTGCATTCGGCCCCTGGACCCATCTGTTCAGCACACGCATCGGTTCTGTTTTCCCCCTACTGACCCCGTCGACGTCTCAATCAGCTCTGAGCTGCAGCTAAAAGCAGACCTGAGACATGAACAACATGTGATATAAGACAGTGCTCTACTAACAACAGATGCTGTGGGTGTCATGGACCAGGCCTGAAGATTATTTCCTGGGCCCAAAACCACAAAGTAGATTGCGATGGAGGAAGTACAAAGCAGTGTAAACAACAGCATTTTCTGATGTGAGCATTTGTGTGAATGTGTTTGAGTGCATACGCAGATATAGTCATCATAGAAGTCAAACTTTACAACATGTTTGCTGCACTACTGCTTCATTCCTCCAGTAATAAACACTTTTTTATAGATGCTGATCATCTATGTGACAATCAAGAAAAAACATATTAAAATGGAAATATATAGATGAAAGATGCATCATGGTGAACTTCCATGATGTCTATAGCTGTGTGTGTTTATGTGTGCAGATATGCATATAAGTATATATATATGCCAGTCAGAGCATGCTTGAGTGAAGAGGTTTATTATTTTCCAATAAACAATAGCTGTGGATACTCATGTTTGACCCCAGAAGATTCTTTATTACCAATTCAATGCTCCATAACGTGCATTTTATTCAAAAATAAGAGCAACATCCTTTCAACTTAACTTGGTGTTCATATGGCGACACAGCTTTGTTCCAACAGATGTATTAAATAAGACATATGCTGTAACAAACATCTACGTTAGTCTTTTCAGCTCCTTGCGTTGGTGTTCACCCAGACACTGCTAGAAATGTAGCACACCACCTCCGCCCATAACTCTTTGCATTCAGGCGCAGACCAAAGCCAATTTCATCTTCCTTTGCTGCTTAGCAGTACGCAAAAACTTCTCTTGGTTTGTATTCAAGTATTTTCCTGAAAAACAAAATTGAAAAAAGCGCATTCATAACCTTTATGTGGCTACGGAGGACTTTGAAGACTTTTTTCCAACTATTTATTACTGAAGAGTAGCCTCTGAATCCCCTCCCCCTCATTCTCTGTGATAAATCAAGGCAAGAATGTTCTGCCTGACTTTAATGTCTGTCTGTCTGATGATGTTCACAACACTGCAGCCTCAATCAATGTGTGTCTCTTGGTAAGCTAATGTTGTTTGTGAAAAAACTGACAGCTAGTTTTACTGACCACATTTGTGTGATCGCTGATGAGACTCTATGCTGATGTTCAGTGAATGATGATTATTTTTCTCAGAGGTCGAAGTCTTAACTCACTCCATCAGGTTGTGTGATTGCTGTCTTTTTTCAACTTTCTATGACCCCTCAGACTATCTTCTTGTTTTGGTCTTTCATCAGTCAACTGACACCAAACTGGATTAGTTAGTTAGATATCTTTTGCTTCTTTCTCGCTCAGCAGCTCCAAAGTAAATAATTCTACAGGCCAATTCAGAGAATAATCTTCCAATCAATCACAGCCTCATGATTCTCCAGTTGTCACAGCAGTCATTATCATTATTATTATTAATCATCTGGGGTGATTGTGAACATCTGTGTGTGGTATTCTCAATTCTCCACAGGCTGTCAGAATCCAGACCTCTTCTGGTCTGGCCTAACCCTAACCCTGGCTCATTCTCTCGCCAGCCTTCACTGCCTTCTCTTTTCACTTTTTGTCATCTTTCTTTCGTTATCTCACAATACGTTCAGGGCTACTCTCTTCACAGCCTTTCTGTCTCTCACTCCTCTGGCAAATCTGTGGCAAGCACGCGTACATGCACACATAAACATGTCAGCAACACAAAAGCCTGACTTGGCATTCAGGGAATGTTTCATTCTCTGCTACCTGGAGGGAGTACAAAGGTACAAAGCAATCCTTTGCATGACATATGTGGGCAGTTCACATAAAAAAAGAACTATAATAAGCTCTCAGTGCGAGGGTGCAGCATTTTGACTTCTGCATATAATAAAACAAAGGTGTTCATGGATACGTGCAACGAGACTACGACCAACAGAAATGTGGTTTGGAATTTTCTTTTCTTTTTTTTCATGAAACTCAACTGGAATAAAACACTCAAAATAAAAATGCAATCTATATTCTCAAACCAATACTTTCTTTACAAAGTACTACTGAAATTAGTGCAAATAAGAAATCAGTTGAAATATAGTTAAAATACCATTTTAAGATAGGAGAAAAAGTTGAAGCAATAATTAAAAGAATAGTTCAATATTTTGGGAAATACACACATTCGCTTTCTTGCCTAGGTTAGATGAGAAGATTGATACCACTCAAGCTGGAGCCAACAGACTGTAAATGAAGGAAACAGCTTAGGTTGACACTCCTATGCCAAAAGACCTGTAAAAGCTTCCCTTGGGAGCTGTGATTCTCTGGCCCTATAGTGGCTCAGAAAAAAGATGAATGGGCAGAAGCTGTGGCACGAGCACCTTCTGTCTGTCTGTCTGTCTGTCTGTCTATCTGTCTGTCTGTCTGTCTGTCTGTCTGTCGCTTCAACAGTTGTCCAGAATACGTTTAGACACAGCCGTCAGTTCAAGTTTTCTCCTCGGCAGCGATTGTTGCTCTTGCAGCACCAGACAGGATTTGTTTAGTCCCTGTAAGGCTTTCTGGTACTGCAGAGGCAGTGCAGCTGTATGGCATGGAGCAATAGATCAGTAAACGGAGGGGATGTAGGCTGTGAAGCAAATGGCTCAGCAGGGTATTCAAGAGCAGGCTGTAAAGCATAATGACCAAGCTGCACCACACAGAGAGTTGATTGTGTGTCTGGTGCTCAGTGCCACTGTTGTCTGCTTTCAAAGGGCTGTGGTGGTAAACAGAGTACTGCTTCAGTTTAGTTGGAAATGCAGTCTGACATTGCCCACACCCATAGAGAGAAACATTTTCATATCAGAGTTCCTCTGCAATACTGAAATGCATTGTGGGATGTTCCAGTTATGTTCCCTTTAACTATTGCGTTTCTTAATCAGATGATTAATTTTGTTGTAGTGTGGGTTTTAAAGGGCACTTTGGAAGACAGACTCTATGATCTCACACTGATCTGATTGATGTAGGTGGCTACCGGATTATCTTTACTTTAGTTTTCCATCAATCTAAGATCCATAAAACAAGTCATAATCTTATTTCCTGAGCTTCTTCTGTCTTAAAGGTTGATTTTGGGGTTGATCACACAATCTGTGTTATGATTTCATCATCACAAATTGTGAGTATGGCACCATAGTCATATTTTCCATATTAAAAGCGTTGTGTGTTCTTGGCCCCAGCTGAGGCGAGTGCACAGATTAGAGATAATACTTTTCATGAAGCAGATGATCTTTTCATTGGCCAGTCAGCGTCTGGACAGTGATGGGTGAGCTAAAGATGTGACCGGACAGAGATGTTTTTTTCCCCTTAATAATGATACCAGTGCATCACGTCAGTAGATACATAAACTTGCACTGGCTTCTGTTGCACTAAAAAAGGCAATGTATTCATCAGTGTTGATGCTCATGTGCCTTAATTCCTCTGGCTGCCACAATGCTCTGTCAATTTGAATCAGTTATTCTGCCCTTTTGCTGTACCTGTGATAACACATTTCTCTCCAGTCATCTTGACATGGGAATAGTCAGGGGTGGCATAAAAATTACTGTGTGATGGATTTGTCCATTAAAGTAAGCTGAGCTAAAAACCTGGAGTCTTTCTGGCTGTCTATCCATCTGTCTTCTCTTTCTCTCTCTCTCTTTCTTTTTAATACAGACTCCCAAAACACACTCACACACAAATTACACCACTCACTATTTCCCTGCTGTAAGGCAACAGCTGTAAAATTTACTGGCTTTTTGCAAGAATAACACACCTTTTAGGAAAACAGAAGTGATGCTATTATTAAAACAGTGAGTCATTACTCAGACCCCCAAACCATACTAAAAGTGTTACTAAAAAATAAATAAATGTTAGCTTCAGTTAAGGGATTTTCAACTGTAATACAATTGTATTTATTTAGTTAACTTAATTGCTACATAGCCTTACAAACGCAATATGGTAAATTCCCACTGAGAGCATACGAAGCGTCAAATATTTGTGAGAAAACTCAGCTAAATCAAGAGCGGTCTGTATGCTGAAAATACAGGCCTGTTTCACAGCTGAAGCGCCCTGTTGAAGTCATTTGATTTCAGCGGGTGACACTGACAATGCCCAAGCTTTACCAAACCCCTCCTGTAGCCTCAATATGCCATTCAGTTGGCTGTCATGGACACTTTCTTGGATCCTCACTGACAGAAGGTCTAAATGGATGTTACATTAGCTGCAATGCCATGCAGGAAAGGTGTGAGTTTCTCCCCTTTACTCTGCCAAGTAATACATGCCTGTTTGACGTTGAGTTAGGAAAGTAAATGGGATCATGATGAGGTATTCAGTGTAATCCAATATTTACAGAACATTTATTGAACAAAACCTGAGAAGGGAAGGAATGGGTATAGCCTACTTTCGGCATGGAAGCAGGGTGGCTTTAAGAAAGCTGTGTGTATGCATTAAGGCAGGTGTATATACTGTATGCCCTATGTGAAAAATAAATAAAAATAAAAACAACACAGAAGGCTGGACACGGGAGCATAGTGACAAACTGGCTCAAAAATTTGCATTCATCTAATAATTTACTTGCTTTCTGAGCTACTGTTTAATCTAATTTTGAAAGAGCCAAATGATTTTTCTGAAAAAGCTCAAGGAATATAACTGAAACATTGCAGTGGGCTTCTCAGATTAACACAAGTATCAGCTTTATAGGCCTATAGCAGAGCACTTTAGAGAGCTATCTTCAGCAGTCAATTATAAATACCCAATTAGCGATTTTTTGGGGCCAATGAGCCTGACCCTTGATGAGTACTTATCTGAATTATTATAAAGAAAATGTAAAGAAAGAAATTTACTATAGCTGACCTCCACTTTCCAAGTGGTCAGTGTTCTCCACTTTGCTTTGTTTGCTTCCCACAGACAAAACAGGAAGACAGACAGGAAAACATTAGATACCTGGTGTGCTATGTGGTGGTTTGCTGTTTATTCTCAAAGGATCAGAATATGCAGACGAATAATGAATACCAAATCAGTTACACCTCTTTAACTGAGCAAGGAAATGTACATTATTTAAATATTTTGCTATACATTGGCGCCATCTAGCGCACGGTAGTTTCACTCAAAGGAAGTGACGTTGCCTCAAATTCCTACCAATCAACAGCCGCGGCTCAAAATTCGAAATTCAACTTGCGGAGAGCAGAGAGTCGGATATGATATGTTGAAATGGATTGTGTTGCTAACTAACTTTAGTCACCAACGCATTTTGCTACACACCAAATAGCCTGGTGGTTTGCACGTGTCGGTAAGTTGACTTTTAGGTTTCTTTTCTAACATGACGGCAGCCTACAACTACTGTAGACATTGTTATATCGACATACGTTAACGTTAAATAGCATGCTGACCTAGTTAGCACATTAGCATAGGTGTTTGTTTTGCTGAGGTGTATCAGCAGGCTACGCTGTTGATACATTGGATAACGTCAAGAAAACATTTGAACTAATCACAGATCCTGAGCCATGGTGAAAGAACGGGTCCAGAAGAAGTCCTTCCAGCAGAGTCTGGAGGACATTAAGGAGAGGATGAAGGAAAAGAGGAACAAACGGCTGGCTCGTGCTTCAGCCCCCAGAAGAGTACGGTCCAAAGTGATAAACAGCAGTGGTAAGGAAGTGGGCCATGCTTATCACTTTAACAATCACAGCTTAGATGACGTTTAGGACTTTCCCCACAATTATGTAGCATACTAGTACTTCACATTGTCAGATGCAGGAGAGATGTTGAAATGCAGATGAAGTTTTGCCCTTAAACAGGCAAATAACATCCATTCCGTGTTTTCTCGCAGTGGTTAACTCCATTCACACCATCCTGAAGGGTGTCCAGCTGAACAACAAGGAGCTGGCTGTTGCCCTGCAAGTTGAGAAGGAAAAGGGGAGACAGGCTAATGCAGTGATCCTGCAGCTGAAAAGGGAGCAACAGGCACTGTTTCTTCACCTACTTCTGTTCAAGAAGAAGCTCAAAGAGCAGGAGGCTCTCGCAGTGAGTGCTACAGAGGTACACCGAGGAGACCTGTGGTCTGTTCTTTGTTGATCAACTAACTAATTATTCCGAAGTAATGTTACTGTGTGCCTTTTGTAAAGGAAATTGTATTTGATTTATTTCTGTGTTGATTTAGAATAAAGCTCCAAACATCCTTGTGGAACCCAAACACCATGTAGATTCGGCAAGGTAACTTTTTGAAAACAAAAATGAATTGCATAAACTTTGATGACATCCCTTTATTCTGAGATTTATGACTATCAGGATCTATTACCTCTCAATTTACAGGAGAAAGCGGTCCAGCCAGAACCTTGATAAGCCCATTGTGTGCAAATCCTCACCAATTTGTGCAGGTATATATAGACACCAACACAACTACTACTACTACTACTACTACTCTTAATATTAATGTTACGGATTAGCCAGAAAAGTTGAGTTATTGTCAGATGAGTACTCTTATACCATTTTGTTAGTTAAGTAATCAAACTAATTGGTAAGCATTCTGCCAAGAGTTTTATTTGTAGAACGATCAACATAACATATTTAGGTATAGGCTATTCTTCAAATCACCTAGTTGACTAATATTTGGAGAAATTGGAAAAATATGACTTTTGCACATTATTACGTGACAGCTATTGTGTACTGGTCTCATTGTTTTAATAAACTATTGCATGTATCCCAAAAAACTAAACTGTTGTAATGATAATGTTTTTGTTCTTATTTTCACAGACCTTCCGCCTTCTGAAAAGAATATACAGTCTGACAGGCAGATTGTGCTGCCATCTACAGTCGGTGTGAGACGTCGCCATGCAGATAGAAGAAGCAGGAGGAGGTCTGAGTGTGTGCAACAAAGGAAGTCGTTGAATGAGGGTGACCCCATCACAGGCTTGGGTACTTTGATAGCAAGTCCTATTTGCAGTGACCATGAAAATACAAATCAGCCACAGCGAGGAGCAGAAACACATTTAGTGGAACCCGTTGGCACTGAGGATTTTATCCATTCTACTCCTGAACCTGTCCCGCCCAAAAACAGCAACAACCAGCAGCGGCCCAGCAGAAAAAAAGCCCAGCAGCAGCCCCGAACCAAACCAGAACCTGCTCCACAGAAAGCAGAAAAAGGCCGCAAACCAGACCGTGCCCCGTTGAAGAAACCTTGGGAGAATCACAAACCCAGAGCTCGCTCCAAGAGTCGGGACCGGTCAACCACACGGGCCCAAACAGCAATTCCGTCACAGGGGAATAAGCTCAACAGCTCACTGGGTTTTAATGACACATTTGACTTTGATTGTGAAGAGGCGGTTCACCTCACACCGTTTAAGGCCAAGGCAGAGGACAATCAGTCGTCCACGCCCATCGGCGAAGAGGCTCCTCAACCTGAGGCTACAAATGTTGTTTTCAAGCAGATTGAATCCAGCTCGTCATCACCAGCTTCTGAATCGGAGGACAGCCTTTATGTCCCTCAGAAGAGCAGATGGGCACAGACTTCCCCTGACAAGACCAAAGTGATCACCACTCGTGGAGGCCGGCGCTCTAAAGTCGTCAGACGGAAAGAAATCATCCCTCCAAAACAAGGGCTCTCTGGTGAGCTTTTGGGTTTGTTGTTCTTAACTTGATTTTTATGTTTGATTTGTGATTTATTTACAATGTTAAGATGGTTATAGTTAAACAATTAAATTAATTATTTTGTGTTTTGTAGTCTTTAGAGATGAGGAGTCAAGTCCTATGGCCGTACAGCCTGAAAAGACAGAAGCTCATCACTCCCCTGACTTGAGGTTCTCTAACAGTCCTGACCCAGCATTGTTGAGACAGGAAAATCACCAAGGTGAGTAAATGGTCAGGAACACGTTGAGCATTATAATTGTAGCTCTCGAGTTGTAATGCATGAGCGTGAGTATACACAAAGCCGTAAAGGTGAACTAGATGGCGTAATGCCGTTTTGTAGTCTCATTTGGCCACTTGTTTGTAACCGCCTTCTTTAAGACAAATTCTCGAGAGGGTTATTTACTGCTGTGTTTTATATCGTAGAGCAAAACATTTTATATCTCAAGCCTGTGCAAACCATAGAACTTTTTTTCAGGCATCTAACAAAACAACATTTCAAAAAATCCCATTGACTTTGAGATGAGGGAACCGGATGTGCAAAAATGCTATCATGTGCAATATCAATAGAGACTTTATAGACATCCAGGTTGGCCAGTCAGACAAGGAGGTTTTAGTCCATATTCCTGCTGAATGAATGCATTTTGGTCTGCAGCAGCTATTGCATCTCATAAAATTGTCAAAATGTATAGCACATTCTAAAATGTTTCTTCTTTTCCTGCGTAATGTTTTCAATTTTCAGTGCAACCCCAAAATCTTGCTTGATGTTATCCTCGACTCTCTTGGTGTCCTAACTGTTCGATACTGTATGATCTTTAACAAAGATGTCACGTTAATTTGTTTTAGCAAATTGTTTCATAGCTCTTTTTTGCACTTGAGTATCTGTTTGTGCATGTCATAATTTGTTTGTTTATCCTGGTTTTTCAGAGCTTCCAGGAGGGGTTAATGAGAAGGATTGTTTGCTACCCGTCAGCCCTCTGGTTGAAGTGGAGATGATGAGAATAGACAATGTCCTGTCTAATTTTGGCGATTCCTCCGGTGAGGCTCCTCCTCCTTTACCTCACCAAACGCCCCAGAGGATCAAGACGTGCAAGAAACGTACGTTTACTTGTCACTTATTAAATGTGCTTGTCGAAACACAATCCCACAGACAACAGCTTTGTCACATCAGTGGGCACTTGGGAGGCTTGGCCAGATCGCATCTTCATCGCCTTGTCACTTCTCGATTCATTCTCTTCCTTGCGATGTCTTTGAGTTGCTCACTCATGTGCGCACATGAATACACACCCGTTTTCTTTTTCTTGCTTTTGGATCACATCTTTCATCACGTTTCCACAGGTGGGCTTGGTGTAAGGACAGCAGGGCGGGGCTTAAGTCTGTGTGATGTGACCAATCTGTCCCCTGCAGCCTATCGCAAATTCTCCCATGGTGGCTCACGGCCATCTGATGCCCGATGCTCCACCCCTGTTCCTGCTCGCAAGCGGCGCTGCACCATGGTGGTGGACTACAAGGAACCCACGCTAAATGCGTAAGTTTACATATTGCTGCCGCTCCTCGTGGAAACGATTTCAGATATGTTCACATTTTACTGCTTGAATGCTCAACAATTACATTGTCATGTTGACAGGAAACTTCGGCGTGGAGACAAGTTCACAGACGTGCAGTTCCTCCGCTCTCCTATTTTCAAGCAAAAGTCTGGCAGGAGGTCTGTGCAGAAATCAAGGAATTCAATTAGCAGCCAGCAGCCATTTGATAAATACAATGAGTCATTTGTTGGATGTCGCTGAAGGCAGCTACCTTGTTGAGTGTTGGCTGGTATTGTCCGTTTTAATGTTTTTAGGTTTGACAAGTGATCATTTTGTTTTTTAACTTTCAAGGTTGTATTTTAGTTTTATTTGATGAAAAACTGTGATACGTAGATCTTATTTGTTGGCTGCAAAGCTAAAGTCTTTCTTCTCTCTGGCTTTTCTCCTCATGATCTCTATGTAAATGTATTAATAGCTATTTTATGAAGATGGTTAATTCTATTTGTCACCATCTTCAGTTCTATTTTTATTATATCCTGAATTACTTCATATTATTGTCATTTAATATATTTAAATGTTTCCATAATCATAATATTCACCTGTATTGTGTGACAATAAATGCTGTTTCTTATTTTTCTCTTTTGCAACTATATACATGTTCATATTAATGGCTGTAGTAGCGTGGCAATGAAGTCAGGGTGTCTGCTGGGTCTTAAATGTATACAAGTTTTTGAGATACAATTTTCCAGCTTGTTTTAACTATTTATATATGTGAAGAGGTTGTAAGCTTAGATTCGCATGCATTTGAAAAACTACAAGACACTAAAATAGCCTCACTTCTGTTTTATTCAGTCTATAAAATAGGCTAATACTATGTCATTAAAACCAGTTGTACAAAGAGATCATTTTCCAGACATATTACAAAATGTATTTTTTTCCTAAAGTTTTAAAAGTACAAACACTTTTTTACAAAACAGCAAAACTACATAGTATTGCACAATCTTTTCATATATCTCCAAAGTATAAAGTTATCAATCTCCATCTGCAGGACAAAAATAAGAAAGAATAAATTAAGACCTTGTCTTAAGCATAATTCTTTTAAATTACAGAACATAAATAAGAATAAACTAGGTAACTGAATTTAGTCCTTAGTGAACAGCGGTAATTTATGTGTAATACAAATTCTGAAAAGAAAAAAATAGTTTAACAAATACTTAATAAAAGTGCATTTCGATAGTCAAACTGCCCTATGTGGCTTATTGGGGAAAAGAAGATTGTTTTTTGTTCTGAAACAGAAAATATATGTTATATACACATTTAAAATATACAGAGGGTATAAGTGCTTTAAAATAATTCAAATCTGTACATATTTAAAGTATGTATTCCTCTTTTGGCAGGATGAACTCATCACAGACAAGCTTTGACCTCATTAACGCCGTGCACACTCACAGGAACGAAGTTAAATAGACAGGAAAACCTGAACTCTGTCACGTTCCTTACAGGTAACACTTGTGTAATGACTTAATACAATGTAGATGTGGTTACTGCTCTTCACAACTCTACCTGAGTCAACTGAGAGGAAAAGGCAGACACTCAAAAAGGCAGGGCGTGAAAATATGAAAAGAAAGGAAAGAAGAGATGGAGGGAGTGAATCTCCAATCAGCTGTCAATCTTTGTTACCTTTTAATGTCTACCACAAAAAAAATAACGGAAGTTTTCTGACCTGGTTAAAATATATCACTATTCCACTGCCCTGTTTTTCCATGGGACTTTGGGATATGTAATGAAATAAAAAGACACAATGCTTCTTTTGCTTAATGTCAGCAACAGTCTCGCAGGCCTTCAATGAGGCCTTTCCTTATGGCCTATCTTTCAGTGTTAATATCAGTCTAAGCTACTGATTCAGGATCTGGGTTGGCATGCGTCAAACATCAAAAGAGTGCTGATCTGAGACCCGTTCACATCTTTTCAAATTAAGATATGTGTTTCTGAAACCTAACCGCTCCAGAGTCAGTAGTCCTATTCTTCTTCACTTCTCCATGCATATAGCTGTCTTTTGCATTACCCATAACCTAACCTTTAACATTAATAGTCTCATCTTTTGTTAAGGTGAGGAGAACCTTCTTCATCCTCTCTTCTACTTCTCGATGAGGCCTGCTTCTTTGATCTTGGTGTAGAAGAATTTCTCCAGTAAATTGGCACACTTGTAGTACTCGCTTTCTGGAGGGTTGTATTCCCGACAGTTGGTGAAGATGCGCTGCATGTCAGCCATGAACAACTTGCGTGTCGTGTAGTACCTGCTCTTCAGACGCTCGCTCATTGTCTTAAGGTCTGTGAGGAAAAAAAAAGTTTTTTGAATTTTTTAACATTGATTGAATATGTATGCTACCAAACCAAGAGCTCTTCTCTAATGCACAAAAGACGCACGTAGTATTTATAAGTACTTATTCCAAAAGACCTGCGCTGTGATCTAAAAATTCTAATCTAAAAAAGTGCAAACGATTTTTTAACGGACTATTAATGTGGAGCATGGTACACAAATAGAAATAGAAAGGTTAAGCATTTCCTCCTGTGCAGACCAACGTTCAACCAGAAGACACAGCCTCAATCCCAGCATGCATCTGCCCTGACGATGTGTCCTTGAACCTCATCGGCAATGTCTTACGCCTCAGTTTCAATTAATTATTGTAAATAATTAGGTCTGCCTATTGGTAATAGTTCCACTTTAAATCCTCTTTTACTTCAGACATATACTGTATACTGTATACATACCCATTGGGAAGCGAATTACTTGGTAGTACCCGGGTGCCTCTGTTTTCTTCACTGGCTCCATGAAAGGCCAGGCATTCTGGTGACTCTAAGACATAACGATCAGTCTGGTAAGAATAAAATGTGTGTATGTGTTAAAAGAACACTGCATAATGGGTACGTGTGTGCCTAATCCTCACCTTCACATGCTGGAGGATGGTCTTCAGAGTGCTGTACAATTGATCTGGGTCCTTCAGTTCCTTCCTAAAATGCAGTTAGTAACAGAAAACAACATCAAGTTAATAACCCAAGTCACTGGGTGAAGCAATGGTAAGGCACTCTGCTAAATTCAAATCCTGTACAGTAGAGTCACACTTACCCTTTGCCCACAGGCTTCCAGCCAGTTTCACCTTTTGATATAAAGAAACTAAAATGAACCTCATATCGTACTAAAGACATCCATAAATATTAAATACAAACCTAATGTAGTGTAAGAGAAAGATATACTGCATACTGTGAAATCAAAATTGTGAGTAACTTACGTATGCCAGGAATGCTCTCAATGGGAATCTGCCGAACTCCTTCCTTAAAACAGGAAAGCCCCGGATAGACCTTTCTGATCTGAGCCTGCTTCCTCTCAATCAACTTCTTGATGATCTGAGGGAGACAAATGAGAATAAAAGATAGTGAGTGCAGGGACAAAAACAGAGAAGGAAGGCATTTAAACAATTTAAATGCAAAAACACACACCTCCTTCTGCTTCTTGATAATGACAGAAAACTCTGTGTAGGGAATGCTGGGGTTGAGTTCACAGCCCATGAGCGTGGCTCCTTCATAGTCTTTGATGTAGCCCACGTATTTGGCCTTGGGAACCTTGATATCCTTTGAGAAACCCTGAGAGGGAAGATATTTCTGTATTGTTGAAGCTGTACATACACTGAATTATACCATTACAAAAATGAGCCCACTTACAAAACATCCCCCATCTTATTCTTGATTTATATTCTTTATGATACTTTAAAAACCAAAAAAATTAAAGTAAAAGTAAGTGAAAAGCTGAACAAAAGCTGCAAAGTGATAGTAATTATACTTGTAGAAATGTGTGTCAGTAGTGTAAAACTAAGCAGGTTGCAGCAGTATCAGAAATAGCAAAGTTCAAAACAATATCTTAAAACAAGTTTTTTTACACTGGAAACAAGTGAAATTGTCTAAATTGAAATGGTTCTTTTGTTTTTGCAGGCCATTTAAAGCCTTTTATGTAGACACGGTTCAGTAGGAAAGAGAATGTGACCAAAGTCACCACAGTATTACACAAATGTTACATGCACTTTAATGGACACAACATGTTACCTGTTTCTTGAAGTAGCCAATGGCGTACTCATCAGCGTAAGTGAGGAAGTTGAGGATTTCATGCTTTATGTGATATTCCTTTAGGTGGTTCATTAAATGGGTCCCATAACCCTGCAACCACACAGCCAAAAAAGGCAAAGGTCAAAACTGACCAATCAGACAGCATGAATTCACCAAGCTAACAAACAGAATGTGGTCTCACCTTGACCTGTTCGTTGGAGGTGACAGCACAAAAGACAATCTCCGTAAAGCCCTGCGATGGAAACATTCGAAAGCAGATCCCTCCGATCACACGGCCATCTTTGATAAGTGACAACGTCTTGTGCTTCCTGTAAAAAAATAAAAATAAATAGAGATTTTAGTCAAAATGTACATCCAACACATTTCTGAATGTGATGATAAAGTACGTTTGCACTGACGGATCAAAGACCAGCCGCGTGATGTATTCCTTGGGCATGCGAGGCAGCTGGTGAGAGAACACATTCTGGAGGCCGACGAGCCACATCAAGATCCTCCTATTGGGCTTCTGGTTCAGAGAGTTACCAATAACGTGGAATTCAATCACACCCCTGCGCTCCTCTAGACGAGCAGCTTCATCGCGTGCAGAGTGAGCTGACAGCAGACTGGTCTGCAGAGGAAGGAAGGTATTAAACGATGATGATCACTTTTGTTCCTTTCATCCCTGTCTCTATCAGAGGTCTTGATATACATTGTATTCATTAAGTGTGAACAGATTACTATACACCACTCCGCAATACTGCACATCACTGTTTCTGAAACTATCCTGGATCATGGACTTACAAGTAGATCATTAACAGTATTAAGCAATGCCAGGAGGGAGATACTCAAATGTAGTCAAACATAGATGTGTTTTTCTTCCTTTTATCTAATACATTTCCTGCCAAATGAATAACATTATTTTTATACTTTGGCAATGCAAAATGATAATTTAAAAACAGTATTGTGTTTTATCAATATTTAACCTTAAAAATGTGTTTGATGTCAAAAAAGATAATGTTTTCTTCATCCAACTCTAACTGTAAGTCAATGGGAAGTGGTTACCTCTGGAATGGCGGCAGGGTCGGTGATGGTTGCCATGACCTCATTGATGAGCTCAATGGGGATGTCACCCACTACTCTAGGTCTCTTGCTTTCCTCATGGGGGAGAGGCTCAGTGGGTTTACGCTTTTCTCCAACTGTGATAATGCATGGACACAGAGGAAGGTAGCTATCTAAAACTTTTATATTTGCACTCTTTATATTGGCACTCTTCACACTTTGTTTTGCAACTGCTGCACAGAAATTTCCTTCAGGATGAATTTAGTTTTATCTTAGTTTATCTTCCTCATTAAATGTCTCTTTTAAACCTTCTCAGCAGTTTAGTATTGTATCTCAATACAAACAAGAAGTTACCCAGCATTTAAGGTTAGCTCACTATAGGCTCATCTCCAATAGGCCCTTCTCACAGCGGCCATTTTGACATGTTATTGCAGGTTAAACAGTTGTAATCGCTAAGATTATTTATGGTCCCATTCTTCCTTGCTTTCAGTATGTTAGGCGTATTTCTGGGGTGTTTTTCACTTCTATTTCTTGATACAGCTTTAAGGCCAAGAAGTATTTGAGGAAATTAGTTAGTTTAAACTTTGGGACATTCCATTATAAAAAGATTTATTTGAATCAATTGATAGAATTAAAGTAGTCGGATGGTGACGATGAATCTTTGTTAGCTGAGGAGGTTCAAGTACAAATGCCACAATAACACAAACACGGTTTAAATGTAAGACACAAGGCTAACTCTTCCCTAGTGCCCACTGTTTACTATGAGATGCTATGTAATAACGTGGAATCATTGTAGCCGTATGAGTAATTACAGGTTTGACTGTCATACCTGGGTTTGGCTCCAGTGCAGAAGCTGTTTTCCTGGCAGGACTCACACTGCCGCAGGTGGATGGGTCCACTGACACAGGGCTGGTGCTGTAGTACAATGGCCTGGCCACAGGGGGAGCGCTGATAACTACAGAGCAACGGAGCATTTTTTTATTATCATTTTCTCAAGTGACAGTTCTTACAGTGTCTAAAGTTAGCTTGAAGAGTGTGTCTGCGAGGGTGTCCGTTACCTGTGTGGATAGGTATCTGCCCTCCTGAAGCTCCTGCCAAGAAGTCTTGGCTCCAGATCGGAGAACTATGGCTGTACACCTCCTCCTCCAGCATAGACAGGAACCTGAGCCAAAGAAAACAAAACAACCACAATTTAACTGGTTGTTAAGATGGTTGTCAAGCATGCATAGTGCTCACTGTGTAGTTTGATACTGAGGATGGCCATGCATGTGTAGTGCATAAGCAAGTGGCTCTATATGTTAGTCTTAATGGATAATTAAGGTTGTGGTGTATCCCTTTGTATTCAATCTCAGAGTTTCTTTTTCTTACTTGGGAAAGTGTGTGAGGATGAGTGTGCGTTTTTCAGGCGGCAACTTGTCCTTTTCCTGTCTTGCCTGCTCCAGCAGTTGTTTTCTCATCACAGTGAACACTGAACGCAACAGCGTCCGGCCGAAGATCTGAGTGGTCTCGTACCGGGGTAGACTGTCACAGAACTGAGGCACATTGCAGTAGCAGAGCCATCTATAACAAGCACACCAGATAAATAACTATGACTGTAAACAGGTGGGATGCATGTGAACAGGATATCTGGCAGGACGTCTGGTAGTGCTGCTACCTGGTGTAGTTGGCTTTGTATCCAGCTGCATCATCATTAAGAACCCTCTGTCGTCTCTGAGAGGGCGTTTCAAGCTGCCAGTAGTTGATTTGGTTGAGAAACATCTTGGCCAGTTCCATTATGGTTTGACGTTCCTTAGAGGGCAGGTGGCTGAATTTGTACTGGACAAAATTGTTCACCCCCTTTTTGAAACAAAAATATAAATACAAGGGAAAGCAGACACAATGAAACAATTTGTGTTGAATAGTGTTGTTGTTTGTTTATTGCCGTTGATGCACATGGTAGACATGTGATTACCTGCTCGATGCTGGGTTTTTCAAATGGAGGACTCTCCTGTGCTTCTAACATCGGTTTACCCATCTGTAGGATGGATTTCCTCAACAGCTGAAAAATATGCAGAAAAAGGGAGAGAACGAATTTTCACTTGTACACAATGCGGGTTGTAAAATCCTGTGTTTGCATATTTTGATTGTAGAACACGAGGCTTACTTTGAAGAGGGAAAAGTAGACCTGTTTAGTGTCAGCATCCTCCTCTTTGTGAACACATGTGTAGAGATACTCCACATCCAGGACAATACCTAAAAGTCTGTTCATTTCCTCCTCAGAAACATTTTCTAGATGGGTCACATGATCACCTAGGGAGGAAAGAATACATTTTAAAATGGTATATCCCATACTCTGTACTGTTTGGTATTATTATCAGCTGTAGCTTCTTTCCTAGACTTGCTGACATACCCAAGGTGTGAGAGCAACTCCGGCAAGGCTCCTGCAGGTTGACTGTGCTGGACTGCTGGTCAGTTCGTGGGGGTGTAGGAGGGGGGTTTTGACTTTTCCAGCCGTTACACTTACAGGCTCCCTCAGCCTAGGAAAAACACAATGCAAATGAGTACAGGCAGGAATACAGATGAGGGTAGACCCACTTCAAATTAATCACTTTTTGAATCTGTGAAACATATGATTCATATTATATAGTGAATAGTAAAAAAAACAATGAAGTTGTATTGATATTGGAAGAAAAAAAAAGTATAGATTAATTATTTTTCGAAATTTAAAGTATTTGTTGTTTCTAAAGTTGGCTATGGTGCTTTGTGACTGGAGTTGCTGTTATCAGTCACTTGCATACTTTATCTGCTTTGTAATCAGTGCCTTAAAGTAAACAGTAGGCTATATCTCAGGCACTAAACATTTCTCTAGCAATGTATTATTTGAATACACAGTAAATGGGCCTTAGCAGCATTTATACATTTTAAAACTTGACAAAGCTGCTCAGAATAATAGATTTGTTACGACCAACTTTGTACAGTATCAGGAGATGGGGTGAGAAGGCCTGTCAGCGTCAGCCAGAGTTACCACACTGCGCATGCGCCTGCAACAACAACAAACTCCGCCCCTCCAGCAGCTGTCACCCTGTCAAAACAAAGACCCCGTCCCTCTCTGCGGATGATATACTGCATAAAAACATAAAATCCTCTCTGTTTAACACTGTCGTTGACAGTCGGCACGGGGGCACAGTATAATTTCCCGTGGAAAGCCTCAGATCGCGCACAAGCGCGCACACACACACACACACACGCACACACACACACACACACACACACACACACACACACACACACACACACACACACAGGGATGCAGCCCTTGTGCACACAGCCTGCTACTCCCAAGTACCAGCGCCAAGCCAATGTTTACGTTCACCGACCCCCCACCGAGACAGAAACATAGTAACGTTGTACATACAGTGGACAACTTACAGCTGGAAGACCCCGACATTATAGTCCAGCAACAATAACGCTTGCATCGACTGGATTATTAATATCGCTCGTGCATGCCAAATGAAAAAAAAATGAAGTGCGGCAATGGCTTCCTTTGCTGCGCTTGCATTTTGTAAACTATTGCAACCAAACCCGTGAAATTCGATTCATTGTGAATAAACAAACCGCTGTGTTTAAAAAGACAGCCAGCTGCAAAAAAACAGCATACTTTGCAGGATGAATACACTCCGAGTTTTTCCAGTTTCTTTGGCCGAGGTGAAGAGCGGAGTTGCGCCTTCTTCACGGCGATACGTGCTGATCCTCCAGCGGCGCCGGAGCCTTCCGTCCCCCCGGCTCCAGGAGCGGCCGGAACCAGGCCCGCTGCCCCGATGGCCGGCGAACCTTGCTGAATCCCAGCGCTGTCGGCCATGATTCACACGGAACCCCGACGGGACCCCCGGCCCGGGAAATAATCGTTCTGCCGTCAGCTCTATTCCACAAGCGGAGGATCAGACATGGCGCTCATCCTTATTTTCAATTTCTCACTGTAGGCCCATTTTCCTCCGCTAGGGGACTCAGATGGGATAGGCCAAATCCACCACAATTCAGAGAGGAGAGGTCACGAAATGCAACCGTTCAGAGCAAAATTTCAAGGTCAAATGTAGTAGAAATGTGTTTTGCCTCGCGGATCCATGTCTGAGCACACAGTGACTGGTGAACAGTGGTAATTTCATGCAACATAATAAATTAATACCAATACCCCATCATTTATAGACTAGTATTACAATTATCATTAAAAATACAAAATTGTTGGGACAATTAGTTAAAAGCCCTAAATGAAAGAAATCAAGGGATCTAATGAGATTCTGACAATTATTGCAGAAAAATGGTCAACTCAATATCAAGTTGAGGAGAAATAACACCTATAATAACCACACATGAACAAGACAACAGTTAAGAAAGAAATATCACAGTATCATACACACAGCAAGATTACAATAATAAATTATCAAATTTATTTCAGTATTTATTTGGTCATCACATACCAGAACTGTAAAATGCTTGCATTTAAATGTTTTTGGCTGCAATTAAGTGTTCACGGCAAAAAAAATAAAAAAATCATACAATTTGCATTGTTATAATTTGTAAATTCATTTATTCATGAATCACCATCGTGCCAGCTGATAGTTGTTACACTGTTCCTACAATATCATCACAAGGTTACTGAATTGTTATGAAGGGGCAGACAGTTGGTTAATCAATCCGTATTGTATTGTGTCCAACTTCTCTAGAGCTTTTACAACCAGTGCTTCTGGATGATTGGGTCTAATAACAGGGAAGAGTGCTGGACAAGTCTTATACAACAACAAAATAATTAGTGAAATGCAAGAAAGAGATAATGTTAAAAAAATAGAAACCAAAATGTTTGGATATTATTATTTTTTTCTTTTGAGAAAAAGATACAAGACAGACGACTAAATAAATGCAATTTCATTTTTTGTTAATAACACTACATACATTTATAAGACCACCACTGATTATAATTTAACCATTTGTGTGAAAAAAGGAACAGCAACACAACTCCAAACCCAGATTGTAGCTGTTTTTTTCTGCTAACTGTACAGTATTTTTAAATGATTATCTAGACAACTCCCTAGCAAGCATTAGTCCTGTCACTGGTAAATCAAAAAAAGGTAGACTACACTGCAACACCCTATTTACAGTATATTATTTATATATTTATATTTATATATATATATATTTATATCACACTGGCTGTAATTATGACAAGATATATTCATGAGCATCATTAGTGCAAGGCATGAGTAAGACCTGTAAAAAGAGTTATTGATCGTGTGTGTGTGTGTGTGTGTGTGTGGCTATGTGTAACATTATAGTGAGGGATTGGGACAGGAAACTCAACATAAGTGAGGGAGAGTTGTAACAGACCGTGTGTATGTGTGTGCTTATGTACAAATATGTTTAGGTCTGTGTTCAGACCAAAAAAGTCAATGTAAGTGTGTGTTCATGTGCAAATGTGTGTTCTCTCACACACACACACACACACACACACACACACACACACACACACACACACACACACACACACACACACACACACACACACACACACACACACGTGTGTGTGAGTCTATGGATGAAATCTGTCATCAGCCAGCCAGCCCAGGCCCAGTTTGTACACACACTGACACAACTGTGTCTAAAGCACTTCCTAAACAAGAGAAGATGGCAAACAATTATGATTCAAAGGTGATTATGAAGCAGCCTTACATATTGCAACTCACAACTCACAACCATCACCGTCGTTTTTTACTAGGTGCAAACCCAGCAGCGGTCCAGCAATATTAACACAATGGGAAAGATAATCTGCATACACTAAATCATCCAAAGACAGAAACCAAGAGACCCAGGTAGAACCACAGGGACGGTCTACACTAGATGTATGAAGGGACACTGCATCAGAAGATGGTGACACTGATGTGTCCCTCAGAGGGCCATGTGCCTTGTTGTGGAGAAAGCTGGGTGGAACAGGGTTTTTGCTGTGCTGCATTGGTCCTTGCAGACACTCAAGTCACAGAGTAAATACTGTGAAACATTGCACAATGCCACTCGGGACAGCTAGAAGCAGGCATGGCTCCAGAATGGAGCCTTAGATAATGTTCACTAGTGCTACTTAGGGTTTTAGTGGGGGAAAGAACACAGACAGGCGGCAGAATCTAAAAGGAATACAGTCCACAAATGTTTTTAAACTTTAAGATAAAAGGGTCCAAGTGACAGAGGTGTGGAGCTTAGGGTTTGTGTCTTTCTCTCTCTGCCTTTCCATCTTTACTAGATTCACATGAATACACCACCTCTTCTCTAATAGACCACTTTCTGTGCTACTGCAGACAAAAGAGTTTTAGTTTTTCTATTTTAGGCCATGTAAGTATATAGGTTTGTGCATTCATAATTTTGTGCAAACAATAAGTAACAAAATTATCAAAAACAAAACAGAAGACTGGTATTAGAAATGCAGTAGTAAAGTCTTAAAGTATCCCAAAAACAGGGAAGTAACCACTTCCTCTAAATTAAACTCATATCTACAAGTTAAGAAGGTTGACATTGGAAGGCAAGGAACACTAATGTCTCTAATATCTGCTGTCATTGATCTACCAATAATAATTGATAGATGTAACAAGCTGGAAAGTAGGAAAGAATTGTTAGGGGGCATAACCAGGTAGCAGCAGAACCATGATGGCGGGAAAGAGGCAAAGCCATGTGGAGAAATCAGTGTAATACCATTGACTTGAAGAGGGGTGGGGGGCATCGTTTCGCAGATCAGAGAATTGGAGATAAGAGTACAACACATTGCATTAATGCGGTGGCATTCAGGGCATCTGCCGCATTAGTTACTGCTCTACAGGTTGGTTTGAAGGAAGGCGTTCTTCATGTTAGTTACTGCAGCACGGAGCCTTGGCTGGCTGGGCAGCCTCTGTCAGGTCCACCCCCCGGTTCCGCCCGCTATTGGCTCCTGGAGCCTGTGGCTCACTCTTCGGCAATCTCTTTGCTGTAGGGAAAAAAACAAACCACAATAAACCACAATAAAGAAAACTGCAAGTTTCATTTTGCAGGGTGCATAAGTTACAATTGGAATAACTTCATGTAAATCATGTCAAATAACAGTGGGATTAATTAATTTAGTTCTGATACCTTGGGGGGGGGGGGGGGGGGGGGGCGCAACCCAAAGTAGATAAAAAGGCAGCGTAATATCATATAAACATGTGATGAAGGCCTGTGCTATATGGCTAAATAAATAGGCAATTCTATTTAATATACGCAGATTAATTAGAGACAGACAGATGTTAAGTATCAACTTTCATTATATATTTTCAGAAAGGAAAAACATAACTAGGCTTCTTGTGTGTTTCAGCCCACACAGTCTGTAAATAGCTATTCATATTTCTGACCGATTAGAACTTTTGACCGTATTTATTATTATGTATTTATACTTTATCAAGGGTTTATCAAGACGTGCAACAATGATGATATACTGTTTTACTAGAAACTTAAAATGCTCTCTTATTCAATGAAATACAACAAGATAATTTTAAGGAGGAACATGTGTTATCTAGCCTATGTATTGGTTTTTAATTAATTTATTTATAAAATAAACGCTTACTGCAAGATCGTCATGTTGCTGCCACTGCCGTTTTCCGAAGTAGCCCGTATAATGAGGATGGCTACGCAATCAATGCAATTCTTAAAAAAACTGTACGGATCAGGACTATTCACAAAAGTCGCCCAAATTGACGAGAAAAAAGGCGTTAGCTGCCGAAACGCAGGTTGTTTGTATCACTATATATCTGTACCACTCTAGAAAAGCACTGGCAAAATCTACAAATAAAGTGTCAATTACCCACCAATGGCCATAAATATCTCATTCACGTTCATAGATGTCTTGGCCGATGTCTCCATGAAAAGTAAGCTGTTGTCATCTGCGTAGGACTGGGCATCCTGTCAACACAACGAGTTTTTAATATTACATGCATTCAGTGACAACAAACAACAATTAGATGGTGGTATAAAGACTGCAAGTCCTGGTAGGGAAGACTAATGGAACAAATCACTTGTTCTGGATGTAATAACATTGAACCAAACCAAGATATCCATGAGAAGTAGTAGATCAGTATTCACAAGAAATGCAGTTAAAAGTGTTAAGACAGTTGTTTGTTTGCTCTGACCTGGAAGTCAACAGCTCTCTTGCTGGCTAGGTCAGCCTTGTTTCCTGACAGAGCGATGACTATGTTAGGGCTAGCTTGTCTTTGCAACTCCTTCACCCAGTTCTTTGCCCGCGCAAAAGACTCCTATAAAAAGAAAAACAGTGCAATCTGTCAATACCTTCATGTGATCAGTAACTTCAAAAGAGATTTCCTTTCAAAATTAGACATTTTCATTTAGGCCACCAGCTGTATTTGAACTACAGCTTGTTGTTCTGAAGTAATCTTACTCCTTCTTGAGGGCTTGATTATGGTATGTATCATCTGTACAACTATAATAGTGAAAGTAAGGTGTAAGAAGTTCGCCGAGGGCGAATAAACGTGCCTCGTTTGTGATGTCGTAGACCACGATGGCTGCTTGTGCTCCTCTGTAATACATGGGTGCCAAACTGTGGTAACGCTCCTGACCTGCAGTGTCCCAGATCTCAAACTTCACTGTTGTGTCATCTAAACACACTGTCTGGGTGAGAAAGGCAGCTGAAAAGACAGAATAAGGTGAGGGGTGAGTCAGTATTAGATAATGAATATTTACACACAATATGTTTTATAATGCTGTGTAAACATTTCAGGTCATAAATATATGAAAACAAAGCATTGTCCGTTTTTCCATTATGCAAGATAAACATATCAAATATGATATACAGGTGAAACTCGAAAAATTTGAATATCGTGCAAAAGTTCATTTATTTCAATAACTCAACTTTAAAGGTGAAACTAATATACTACATAGACAAATTACATGCAAAGCAAGATATTTCAAGCCTTTATTTGTTATAATTTTGATGATTATGGCTTACAGCTTATGAAAACCTCAAATTCAAAATCTCAGAAAATTAGAATATTACATGAAATCAATCAAAAAAGGATTTTAAATACAGAAATGTCGGCCCTCTGAAAAGTACAATCATGCATATGTACTCAGTACTTGGTTTGGGCCCCTTTTGCACGAATTACTGCCTCAATGCGGCGTGACATGGATGCGATCAGCCTGTGGCACTGCTGAGGTGTTATGGAAGACCAGGATGCTTCAATAGCAGCCTTCAGCTCTTCTGCATTGTTCGGTCTCATGTCTCTCATCTTTCTCTTGGCGATGCCCCATAGATTCTCTATGGGGTTCAGGTCAGGTGAGTTTGCTGGCCAATCAAGCACAGTAATCCCATGATCATTGAACCAGGTTTTGGTACTTTTGGCAGTGTGGGCAGGTCCTGCTGGAAAATAAAGTCAGCGTCTCCATAAAGCTTGTCTGCTGAAGGAACCATGAAGTGCTCTAAAATTTCCTGGTAGACGGTTGCGTTGACCCTGGACTTAATAAAGCACAGTGGACCAACACCAGCAGATGACATGGCTCCCCAAATCAACACTGACTGTGGAAACTTCACACTGGACTTTAAGCATCTTGGATTGTGTGCCTCTCCATTCTTCCTCCAGACTCTGGGACCTTGGTTTCCAAATGAGATGCAAAATTTGCTCTCATCAGAGAAGAGGACTTTGGACCACTGAGCAACAGACCAGTTCTTTTTTTCCTTAGCCCAGGTAAGACGCTTCTGGCGTTGTTTGTTATTCAGGAGCGGCTTCACAAGAGGAATACGACATGTGAAGCCCATGTCCAGGATCCGTCTGTGTGTGGTGGCTCTTGATGCAGCAACTCCAGCCCCAGTCCACTCCTTGTGAAGATCTCCCACACTTTTGAATGGCCTTTTCCTGACAATCCTCTCCAGGATGCGGTCATCCCTGCTGCTTGTGCACCTTTTTCTTCCACACAACTTTCTATTAATGTGCTTTGATATAGCACTTTGAGAACATCCAACTTCTCTTGCAATTACCTTTTGAGGCTTTCCCTCCTTGTGGAGGGTGTCGATGATGGTTTTCTGCACAACAGTCAGGTCAGCAGTCTTCCCCATGATTGTGAATTCTACTGAACCATACTGAGAGACAATTTAAAGGCTCAGGAACCCTTTGCAGGCGTTTTGGATTAATTAGCTGATTAGAGTGTGACACTTTGAGCCTACAATATTGAACCTTTCCACAATATTCAAATTTTTTGAGATTTTGAATTTGGGGTTTTCATAAGCTTTAAGCCATAATCATCAAAAATATAAGAAATAAAGGCTTGGAATATCTCACTTTGCATGTAATGAGTCTATATGATATATTAGTTTCACCTTTTTAGTTGAATTACTGAAATAAATGAACTTTTGCATGATATTCTAATTTTTCGAGTTTCACCTGTAATACAATTTCAGCTTAAGTGAAAAAGAGACAAATGACTTTTGTCACTCAATTCAGGGGCTACTTTACAATCGTGACAATAGCAAAGAGCCCAATTGGCACTACGGAAGTGCACCTGTCATAAAGATCACTTAATTGCATAACAACCATGAGCAATAGCCTGGTTTGTTGATATGAAACTCACCTCCTATCGTGCTCTCCTGGAATTCATGGAACTGACCCTTGACGAAGCGGAGCACTAAGCTGGACTTCCCAACAGCTGACTCCCCCAAGAGCACCAGCTTAAACTGACAGATCTTGTTCCCTGCATTGGGTCCATTGGGTCTCGTAGCTCCTCCCCGATTGGCCATGACCTAGTCAGATCCCCTGGTGTCCTGTGTGCCAAACCTCACTATCAGGACTTCTGCTGCAAGAAAGCAAGAGAAGAAAGAGTTTATGGACGAGTAATGAAGATGTGAACGATACGACACACTTGTGAGAGAAATGTAATATTACTCCGTGGAAAAAGACAAAATAATCACAACCTACTGAGAGTTAATTATTAGCTTGATCTGCCAAAGGGTGTATAAAATGCATTAAAAACACTGGGGAAAAAAGTAGTGAGACCAATCTACATGGCGTAAGTGAACAAGGTGCAGACTATGTTACTCAAACTGTGCAATATACAAGTCTAAGCCGTGGCCTTTTCACTGGCTTGCCTTACTGAACATGTGATATTGAGCATTTTTAGAATTTTGAAGAACATTGGGAGAACAGAATGCAAACATTAAGACTTTTAGATGCAGTTCAACAAGACTATACACGTATAGAATAATAAATCAGTGTAATTTGCCAAATAAGGGGAGTGACAATTTGTGGTCTATTTAGAATAAAATCATGCAATAAATACGAAAAAAAATCTATAAAAACTAAATTGAAAAAAATACACAAATTAATACAAACTAGAGCTAGACCAATAAAAGGCTGGTAGTACTACTGTAAGTACTTATTATGGAAGCTTGACTTTAAGCACCTTATTAGCGATTAATAATAATCAATAATTACTTAGTGACCAGTGATTATTGGTCAAGTCCTTAATTCATATTTTGGGGATTTATCTATGTATTGGAGTAACACAAGAAAAGGTCAACAGCATAGTTCTCTTTTCTATTATTAATACATTTTGATAGTCTAGCCCCACCTATCAAACTGACAAGGCCAATCATGTGAACTGAAAACAGAGCCATTTTAGTGAAAGTGATGCATTTCACACCCCTACTTTCAAATTACAAATTGAAGCTTTAGCCCTGTAGTATCACACTTTTTTACATCTTGCATTTTACAAGTTTTGCAGAAGTCATTTCATTTATACAACAACAACAACAACAACAACAACAACAACAACACTGCAGTTTTTGTAGCATCCTTTTATCACTGCAAACAGAAAAAATGTGTGTTAAGTTACAAATTTCACGACTGAAAGTAATAAATAAGTTTACATTAAAATTATGCATTGATTGAATTCAAATATTATCAAAATGTGCTCACAATGTATGCTATAATTCCTTACTTTTCGTCTTTCAGAAAAAGTAAATTAATTTGTGAAATTATGTTTAAGTCATTTCAATACAGCCAATTAACTCCATGGTGAAAGCACCTCAAACATGCATTTAAATATAACTGTCATTGTTGACATCCAGTTACAAACACAAGTTCCTTGCCTTTACATACGACATTATGGATGAAAAACCACCAAAACCACATACAATTCCTTAAATCAAAGGAGACCGTGTAAAGAATCCCGGAGTTTTCATGAGTTTCACTCACCCACATTACCTGGAAGAAACTCTGTATGGATACATGCCACACATTCATGCATTGCTTAGTAACTTACTTAGGATTGAACTGCTGACTAATTTGTACAACAGATGACTGTTGTCAAGAGGTAAATGCACCCTATGTCCGATTTGCAGAAAAGTTTCCCCAAGCATGATCTGTGGAATATTATCCCTGATCACAAAAGTTACTTCACCGTGTTCACCCCCCACCAATTCCTTATCCAGGAGATAGATAATATACAGATACCGTATCATACTCTCATATGCTATTTTATGCAATAAAGTGCAATGGCTATGCAAAATAAAACTACCTTTGTAAAGCATAGTAGTTATATTGGTATATTGTTCTCTGTGGGGTGTTCATGGCCTTGATAGTTAAGTTTGAGGCCAGAAAAGTCAGAAATTATTTTATGTTGCAATACCAAAGGATCTGCTTATGTATTTATTCAGGAATGGAGGAATAACAATTTCCTCTTGAATACAAAGCCAGAGAAAGTGACCAGAGAGATCGTTTCCGAGGTACTTAGGTCCAACATTTATCCTTAAACCAAGAATATTTGACAATAATTAATTTGAACACAGACAGGCAAGAAGAAAACAAAAATGCATGAGGAACTGCTGCGTAAAAACAGCAGCTGTGGTTACTGAGACCCACGACAGGGACTGTCAACAAACGCTGCGTACTGCAATGCTCACACAATATGTGACTGACGTTAGTTGACAGTAAACACACTTTACTCCCGTTAGCTGTAGACAGTTATCTGTTTAATCTCAGACGGGATGGCATTTTTCAAATTGTTTAGCTAGTTGTCTAGCTTGTTGGTTGGCGTACTTGCTGTTAGCCAGCCATAGGTTTTTAACTGGACAATAACATTGGCGTTAGCCTCCCAACCACTTTAAGATAAGCTCAGCTAACAACGACGCATACAACAAATACGGTGGGTTGACAAGCTAGTCGTTGTATGGCTACAAAACGTTAACAAATTTAAATGTTGTGCTGGTTTGCTTGAGTTATTTAATGGGGAGTAGACAACCCTCAAATAATAAGCACCAACGTTAGCTTGCTAGCACTGTTAGCATTCCACCCACTGACCTGATTCCAACCATTTAGTGTTAGCTGTTAGCTATCACACAGTCAACTGTTGGCAAATCCCAGACTTTACTAGCACCTTGCTAATGGCACCACGTTCACACAAAAGAGGAACAGTTGTACTCGGTAAGACGTGACAAAGGCCTGTATTTCTGCATTCCCTTAGCTATCAAACATCACCGACATTAGCTGGAGGCAGCTAGCCACAGTGCTAGCTAACGTTAGTGCCCGATGAGCGTTAGCTCGTCAGCTGGACACCACAACTCGTAGATTCACGTCAAGTACACTACCTGAGAGCCAGACGATGTTTGGGACTTTAAATACCACTGCTGTAGTATTTACACAAGGAGCCCGGAACACTGTGGTGGGGTGGTGTTGGGAAACCAAGAAAATAATTTCAACAACCCCGTCACGTCTCCTCCTTTCTTTCTTTCTTCTCGCAACTTCCCCTTAGAACCAAAACACAAACAAGTTCTTCCGCCCCCCTCGTGCCACGTCACGCAGCACGTCTGCGCTCCAGAAATGAGTTTCTGAGGATGTTACCAATAACAATAACTGCACCTATGTTTTAGATAAGATAAGATCATCCTTTATTAGTCCCGCAGTGAGGAAATTTACAGGATTACAGCAGTATAGTGGATAGTGCAAACAAGAGGCATAGTAAAAAACAAGATGAAAACAAGTATTATAAATAAGTAAATAAGTATTAAAACAGTAAAGAATATGAAACAAGTAAAAAAAGTAAAAAATCCACAATAACTAAAATATTATATATACAGACAGAATGTTGTTTGTATTGGACAGCTTTTTAGTGGTGTTAGTGTTGTGTGGTCTACTGGTAGCAGAGCTGGTTGAATATATATTGCACAATTATATATTTTGATAATATTGCATTGTTAAACAGCCTCATTTAATATTGGTATTTGATATAAATATGCCTTTGTGTTGTTTATAAAAAAGAGACAAAACTGAGGTGGGAGACAAAGAACACTGTGATGTGTCCATAAATATAGCTCAATATTCATGTCTAGATAAGGCAGGTTTTGTTATTAATAATAAACATTCTAATGTTTAAAGCTGTAGTTCACAACCATCTTGGCTTGTGACCCATTCTTGTTTCGACCCCCATCACACAAAGTTGCGAACTGTTCAATGAATTTTTCCTTTTCAGACTGTTTCATTTGGATACATTTTTAGAGGCCTGTAGAGGTAACCTGTACTTCACAAGACAAAAGCTAAATTATTGATGTCAGTAAATAAACACAATTTTGTCCAAGCAAAAAGATAACCTTCCTGGAACACTCCCTTAAAGCTCCCGCTTGGCTATATTTTTTACATTTCATGCAACCTTTAAAGAACATTCTAAAGGTTTGCATCAGGCATAATGGTTCGATAAACGTGCCCTGAAGGTTATTTTTCATTTACAGAACATCTGTGAAATGCTACATTGTGGTTGGTCATTCTTGAAAAACAAACATTATACCTCCAGACAAGTCAGCAGAAGTTTCTCTTTATTATTTAAAATATAAGGAGAACCAAGGAAACATCCCCCAATGGTTCCCAGGCTGTAATATTTGTAAAGCTAAATGTGTTGTGTAATTCAGATTCAAAGCGGCAAATTTACAAATGTAATAGTAAAGTATACAGTATCATACATGCAATATTGCATATGCATATATATATATATATATATATATATATATATATATATATATATATATATATATATATATATATATACGTGTATGTATGTATACACATACACAAGAACATTGGAAGGAAGAGTGATGTGATGTTTGAGCAAGACAGAGAAAAGTGTAAGTGAAACAAGTCTTTTGTGACATATTCTAAAAAAATT
This sequence comes from Cebidichthys violaceus, assembly GCF_023349555.1. NCBI lineage: Eukaryota > Metazoa > Chordata > Actinopteri > Perciformes > Stichaeidae > Cebidichthys > Cebidichthys violaceus. The sequence continues at coordinate 1,552,100 of NW_027176617.1, read as the reverse complement.
GTAGATGACATGAACAACTATCTAGATTCTGTATCTAGAAACACATGTGATCAATAGATAAGCTTCTGCTTGAAATATATCACATGGGTTGAATACATATGTATGCAAATGGTAAGTATTTGAATGAACGCCTGCAGCATGTCACAGCTGGCTGCTATGACAGGAGAGAACTGTAGTACAGTGACACAGCCAATAGGTGGCGGTATAACAAATTAATCTCAGAGTTTAACCAGGCGAAGAAAACTCCGCCCTGATTCTTCCTCTCTTCCGGCTAAGGCCATATCAGCACGTTTTATTTATTGTGGAATATATATATATTTATCCATCGTCAGTGTTGTGGCCTATTTTATGACAGGGACACAATAACATGTTGTTTATCTAACGGTCAGTTTCATATAGCTCGCAAACTGAGCAGCGTCCAGTCATGGAGGAGGAGAAAGTGGAGACACCAGAGGAGCAGCTGGCAAAGCAGCACCGCAAGGAAAAGAAAGATATGCAAGGTAGCTAACCTCTACTGTTTCCACATTCACTGGCAGCTTGTTTGCATCTCATGTGCTGTTTTATTTCTTGGAATGTAGCACAATCCAGCCACCAGCAAGCCAAGTAGTGGTTTGGAAAATGTAATTTCACATAGCAAACCTACTATTACAGTGTTGTCATTCTGAGGTGTTTTGCATTATGTTTTTTAACAAGTAGCTCACAATGATTGTAGTTTCAGGGGTACAGTTCACATCGAATGAAACGAGAAGAGCTGATGCACACAGCTCTATGGGCTCTTTGTGTCATGCTATGTGGGTTATATTATTTTAATTCATGGAAGGAGGTGCAGCAGCAGATGCTTTTTTATTTCTTGTAACCAATAAGCTAATAATTTGGTATATCAATACCATCTGTGAGTGTATTCTTCTTCTTGTTGATCATCCTAGCCATCTATTTTATTTTTAACTTTTCTAACCAACAGCCAGCCCCATATGAGAGCTCTATTCTGTATTTAGTATCTAGGTGTTATTTAAGTATTGTTTTGTCATGACTGCACTTGTGCTTCATTTTCAGCTAAAATCCAGAGCATGAAAAATGCAATCCCCAAAAATGACAAGAAAAGGAGGAAACAGTTGACAGAGGAGATTGCAAAAATTGAGGCTGACCTCAGCCAGAAACATGAGGAAGAATTGAGGCAACTCCAGTATACAACCGACACAGAGGTAAATATTCAAATCTCTTGGCACTGCAATAAGATTTTACATCATTAAACATGGCGGCCTTAAAAAGATGTACCCTTTTTAATGCGGTCCCTATATAAATGATTGCACAACAAGAATTTATATATTTTATATAACACATGTATTGTTCTAAACTGTGTCAATGTGCAACATAACCAAAGCTCTCATCACTCCATCTTAAAAGGTGGAGGAGGTGTTAAATGGAGTGGAGACCATGAAGGTGGACGATGGAGAAGAAGAGGAGGGGAAACAATCACGTGTAACCAAAGCCCAGAAAAGAAGGGTGAGATACAGTTTCCAACTCAAATAGGACCGTTTTAAGTGCTCTTTGTTATTGCCCACAGTTTACTAGAATTCACATTAATAAATATCAGTACTTATATAGCAGGTTATTCCATAACATTTAATTTATACTTGGACAACTATCTAGACCAGGGATGTCAAACTCATTTTCACTCTGGGCCACATCAGCATCATGGTTGCCCTCAAGGGGCCGGTTCTAACTCTAAGACTGTAACTACTCCCTAACATATTGTTAAATAACTGTCTCTGCATTTGATTATTGTTTATTCAATTGTAACAAGATTGTACATGCAGTTATATAAATGTAAAATTATATTTAAGCACATTTCTGTTATTAAAACATAAATCATTTTAATTTAGGGTTAGGAAACCCACATTACTCTATCAAACATCATCAAGTGCAAGTTATTACATTAACTTTGTTCAAAGCTATCTTTGTCACCTCTCTGCATCACTAATGTCCCCGTCGTCGTCCCATTCATGCAGCTACATCCAAGAGCTCCTCACTGACGGTCAAGTCTGCCTTCAGCCTCTTATAAACACTGATAGATGTATGATGTATCTGTGTTTTCTGTGCTTTCAGCAACAGATAATGAAAAAGACAAGTACCTGCTCGTCTCTCAGCTAGCTGTGTTGTCAGATTGCCTGCTAGTTCCTGAACTCGGTCTGATGGTGTTTCTTCACAAACTGTCATTTATAAAAGTCTGTATCTGGTCGGAGCTCACCTGCTCACATACCTTTAGCATGCACTGGGCTGTAACTTTTGTAAATCTATTCTGCTGCGATTGCAGTCTGCCTTTTAATTCTTGAACAATTTTATGTTTTTCTTGGAGGCTAAATTTAGCTCCGTGTTTGGTGTCAAAAGGCCGACGTAAGTTGTATTCCTTCATCACCGACACTGCCTCATAGCACAGAAGACAGACCGCTTTTTCCCCTTGAAGCACAAACATGTATTCACTTTCCCATCTTTCATAAAATGTTCTTCCCTCTGCATACGTTTTTCTCTTCGTGGACATTTTGGGATTGTTTGTTGATCATTTTCAACTCAATCACTTGTTGGAAAACCGCTTTACGAGCTGTTGCCTCTCCCGTCCACCTGTTGTGATAGTTTTAATGTCGGCACACAGACAACATGCAATATCATAATTTCGACCACAGGGATATTTTTATTTTCAAGTCTAACTTATAAATTATTTTTTATTTTTTGCTGGCGGATTCGCGGGCCACATAAAATGACGTGGTGGGCCGGATCTGGCCCGCGGGACTTGAGTTTGACATGTCTGATCTAGACCATCAATTTTGTTCGTTATGGTTTTAAGTACTAATAAAATGAGTTGTATTTACATGATCTTCTCCAGGACAAGAAGGCTGCCCAGGAGAAGGACAGAGAGAGCAGGATAGCAGAGGCCGAGGTACAAAACCTGCAGGGTGTGAGGCACCAGGAGGGTTTAAAGCTGGCTCAGAAACTCGCACAGCAACAGCTTCAGATCAAGGAGATCTCCTCTGATGGCCACTGCATGTATCGTGCCATTGAAGATCAGCTGGCACAGCGTTCAAAGGTACGTCATCTTGTTATAGGAACATTGTAGCTGTAGTTTGAATACCTAATCTCAACGTGAAAAGCAAAAGTGCTGTCTACATTTCTTGCGTCTGCACTCTGTTGTTGCTTCAATTGCAAATAGCACAATGCTGCTCTGACGGACTTTCAACAACTTTCAAAGTTCATACATATGTTATTAGCAAAGTCCATACACAGAGTACGTATTGTCTTCTGTTTTATTCTAGCCTGGGTCAATCACGAGTGTGAAAGAACTGCGGTCCAGCACCGCTGAGCACATGAGAGGCCATGCTGATGACTTCCTCCCTTTCCTCACCAACTCCAACACTGGTGACATGTACACAACAGGTAACACTTTGATATTTGTTTTGGTTTTCAGAAACAATCTGTAAGTCTGTAAAACAGTACGTTTTAATATGTACGCACAGTAATCTTGCTAGTGTTTGTGTGTGTGTATTGGTTTCCAGATGAGTTTGAGAAATACTGCAGTGATGTGGAGCACACAGCAGCTTGGGGTGGACAACTGGAAGTGAGTATTTGGAGTTTGTCACAGATGCACTGTGCTGTTACTCTTTTGAGCTTTTCAATCACTTTCTTTTTAATGTTTTTTTCCCCCAACAGTTGCAAGCTTTGACCCAAGTTCTTCACTTGCCAGTGGCAGTGATCCAGGCCGACTCCGCAACTATAAAAATCGGGGAGGAATTTGATAGTGAACCCATCACCCTTGTGTACGTTGTATATATGTTGTTATCTTTGTCAGGAACTCAGCACTAGCATAATTGTAAAAAATATATACAGTTAAATTAGTTACATTACATGTACTGACTGTACTTGTTTACGTTAATATGACAGTTTTGGACCCTTCGTGAATATTAAGGCGTTGATGACATCATAGCAATCCGGCAGCACACTAAAGCAGCTGTAGACAGACAAACTTTATAACTTTAATATATGCATTAACTTTATTAAATGACACATTCTGATAAAGCCTTTCAGAATTTTGAAAGGTTTATCTCAGACCTCTTGACTCACAGAACATATTTTCTCATTGTTTGCAGCTATATGCGTCATGCCTATGGACTAGGAGAGCACTACAACTCTGTGGAGGTGCTGAAGGACCCAGCCAATGCAGAGGACAGCTGAGAGACAGCTCAGTCTTGGTGTGATATTAACCAATGTGTGTAATGCAGAGTGTGTTCACACCACTAAGGGTCCCTAAATACAAATGTATTTGCCCCCCCCATTGAAGACAAGCTGAGGTTAACAGAGCATATTGCTGTTTTCAGGGTGGCTTCAACACATACTGGTATGTCTTTGTTTAGAAGTCAAAAGATATCAGTGGGGAGTGTAAAATCTAGTTCTGAAAACTGTATCATTGTAACATGTTAATGATTTTACACTGGACGGCCTTGGTCCTAATGACCCCCAGGATTCACTTTAGTCAATTTTGGGAAGCAATGGTGTACAGCCTACCCATAAGACCGGGTGGCACTACTTTTTGATCATTCATGTCACTCCAAATGTCAACAGAGTCACTGAGGGGTTGTTGAACTTCTGCAATGTTTTTGGAATGAACTCAATTGTGGAACTTGTAAATCATATCAATGTTACATAAACATACAATACTAATAAGGTATGTCACTGCTGTATTTTTGGGGCATGGTGTAAAATGGTATAACCATATTTATTATTCATTATTATTATAATTATATTTATACATTTAAAAAAAAATATATTTATATTTAAATATATATTTATGTATTTGACAAATATAATTGCTAGTTACTTTTTAGTTTAAAGTTTCACATTGAAAACATGTTCAATTAAAAAACGTATTTTATATAGATGGAACACCAATGCACCATACTACCGTAATTTACTGTATTCAGAAAAAATAAATCTAGTTTGACAAAGTGTTTGATAGAAACAAACGTAGACCCTCTGAGGTGCATGGTGGACCTATACCTGCCCATAACCCTGAAGTGACTGTAGTGCTTCCCAATTCTTACAAACGAGGAAAAACCGAAGAAAAAAGTAATAAATACCAAACTCTCAAATAATAATTTAACAGTAAATAAATTAGTTCAGACTAGCTTTCAGTGCTTGTATTTGTAATGTACTTTTATATTGAGATATTTATACATACTTAGCTAAAGAGTCTAATAATTCCTAGTACTGGGAAATGCTGTGCAGTGACAATTGTACATCAGTATTATCAACAAACTGAAGTGCGTGGTAACACCCTGCTATGCTCAGCTGTCACTACTAGAAGCAGCTATTTCCACAAAGTCTATCTTCATCAATGTGTCAAGAAGCGTCTTGTCGCCATGATGAGAGCTTTATATGGCAAAGCAACTTCTTTAACTCTGAGTTCCAAAAAAATGAAGGTCGTTCCCACGTGTGTTTCCAGAATAACAAACCTGAAAGTTCTCCTGTTGAACAACATCTCTATCAGCACCCTGCCTGCGGAGATGCTCTCTCTACAACACGTGCTTCTTCCCCATTTGTTTGCTCCAATATCATCTGTTTGCTGGAAATGTTCCAAGAAAACTGTTTAAATGTTTTCCACACCACGCAGATTTGTGATTAAATGCTTTTATTTTTGCAATGCCTGCAAGCTAGCTAAGCTGAATTTTGGAAATAATGCCTTGAATGAGGTTGCTGCTGTTTTGGGCCATCTGGAGTCATTGAAGAAACTGTAGCTGTTCAGCAACCAAATTACAGCCTGATGTGATAGGTAGGTTCTCTCTGTTCTGAATGATTAGCACCTCAGAAGATTTATTTAAAAGATCAAAGCTTAAGTATTGTCATATTTATATTTTACAGATGGTTTAGGAAACCCTGTTGTGCTCAATCTGAACCACAACCAGATTCAAAGACTTCCACCAGAGATTAAAAGGTAGGCCACATTTATGGCACCATGGTATCCAAGAACTACATACCTGCAATAGTAGGTTCTGAAGACCGCTTTAATAACTGGAGCCTATACATACAATGTTGCGAAGATTAGCTTTATTAGATTTATTACTTTAGAAATGTAATATGTTACAGATTACTAATTTCTCTGTTAAAAAATGCAATAAGTAATGTAACTATTTTAATTACTTCATTGGCTCAATTTAATTGATTGTTGACTTATAACTGACTTGTTTTAATCTCTATCCAAATAAATGGTAAAATGAACGCCACAAAGGGTTTAAGAATAATGTGTTTCTGTGTTAAACAGAATGAATGCAAACCTGTCTATATCATTAGTTTGAGTTATGCTTCGACATCTAAGTGTGCTGAACAATAAGCTGGAGGAGGTCCCTGTTGAGTTGGGTCATCTCACACAGTTGACTGAGATAAACTTGACTGCCAGATTTGTCTTGCGGGCGGACAGGTACCGGTCCTCTCTGGTCCACATGATGCTTCCGCACTACCCAACCCTGACCCAACCCTGACCGCCCTGCTGGCCGATGGCAGCTGTTGTGCGCTCTGCCTGGACCCCCTCCTCACCACCTGGCTGGAGTGTGTGCATTTTATCAGCCTGAAGAAGGTTGGTTGAATATGTTTGTCCTACGATCATTGCTTTAGGGCAGTGGTTCTCAAATGGGGGTACGTAAAGGCATTCCAGGTACGTGAGATTTAAAAAAAATATATTTAAAATTAGCATCCATTAAAAAATGGATTCCTGAAGAAAGCAGAACTGTGGAGAAGGGCCTCTGCACAGGGGGATTTCACCTGCTTTCCTCAGGTGGATGATTTTCTCTCTAGTGAGGATGTGGACAGAGCTCCAGTCAAGTCGGTCATAGTGGGACATTTGACCAACTTAATTCAAGATTTTCATTCCTACTTTCCTGACATGGAGGAGAAATCTGCGCAGCTGGATTGGGTGAGAAACACATTTATCTTGTCCAAAGCGAACGGAAGCAAGCTACCTGTCACTTATCAGGAAAAACTCCTGGAAGTGTCATCTGACCGTGGACTCCAGATGAAGCCACATCCACGCTCACACAGTTTTGGATGTGTGTGAAGCAGGAGCACCCTGACCAGGGACAGAAAGCTTTGGAGCAGCTACTAACCTTTGCCTCCACATATTTATGTGAGGCCTCCTTCTCTGCAATGACTGTGATCAAAACAAAGCAAATAAACAGACTGTGTCTGGAGAAGAGCTTGATGACAGCAGTTGCCTCCCTGCCACCAAGACTGACAAAGATCCTCAGTGAAGCACAAGCACAAGTTTCTCACTAAAATGTAAATGCAAAAGCACTTAGTTCAATGCAACAATGCAATCTTCAGTGTTTACAGTTTATTAAATAAGACACTGATGGCACAGCGCTGTGTATTATTTTCAACCAAAAATGCTTTGCGCTGGTTAGGGGGTACTTGGCTGAAAAAAGGTTGAGAACCACTGCTTTAGGGGATTGGGTAAAATGATTTTCATCAAAATATGATTCTCTGGCCCCTTGATATAGGAAGAATATAGTGGCTCATCTAATTAAATGTGCGTTGTCTTTTTTTTAATGTGTGTTACAGGACTTGAAAATGAGGAGTTTGCAGACTATTCCAGTGCATGCTTGTCTTTGTTCATACAGGTGCCTAAATATAGATGGACACTCATATTATGGTGTTGCTACAAGATAAATAAAGGTATGTTGATATGGTGCTATGATTTCCAGTATATGAGTTTTTTTCGTCTCACAGATGCCATTTGACTCTGCAGTCACTAGGTGGCAGCCAATGAACATTGAAAACTGGTCGGATTCGGCTTTAATGCTTCATATAGGCCTCAATTGACAGCAGGTAGAATATATCTTAGCTGTGTGCCAACCATAGCTGTCATACAATCCCAATAATAGAATTAACACTGCAACAGCTGGAGACCAGTTCTGTACACGGTGACTGTGTTTACTAATGCATACTATACTTAGATTAAAACCTTTGTACGTGAACACCTGGATTATATCCAGCTGTTTATTTTTACGTTGTCTGGTCAGTGCAGCAGATATCTAATATATAACTGCCAACCCTGTAGAATCACATACACTATATTTGTTCAACATGCAGCCTAAAATTAAATTCCATATTAAAATATTGCATTTTACCGACAGGTGTTTGTATTATTTTGTCCACCTCATTTATATCAATGCGGGGAGGATAAATAATGGAAACATCTCTCTGTGTAATGCAATCGTTTTTACAGCCCCATAAAGTACATCCTCCAAAATGATCATAAAGTTGAATCAACTCCTCTCTCAAACTGTTTTAACAAAAACTCAACACTATAAACTACAGAGGATTTATTGCAGAACTGTTGTATTAGAATGCATTAGTTGTAGGTGTACCTAATTAACTGGTGTGAGAGTTTAAAACCAGTAAAGTCATACATCGATGACAAAATTCTAGTAATACCTGGATCAAGATTTTACTAGCATATATCACCTACACAATTTGTCTATGTAAATCTAGTGAGATCCTATTCCTTTGTCAGGGTTGATCAAGCTGTACTGAGACTCCATAGCTGTCCCATCTCTATCTCCATCTCCAGCCAGTGACATCTGTTCCAACCTGCCAGACAAGAGAGAGAGGGAGTGAGGGAGAGAGAGAGAGAGAGAGAGAGAGAGAACTTCATTTCTAGCAAATTAATTTCCCATCCACGCCTCCAGAGCTTGCTAGCTCGTTCAATCGCTGCTGCGGCCGCTGCTGCGTGTGTCTACTGAGTCGGAGCCTCATGCATAAGGCATCAGGTTTAATTGCAAACCCAGAAACTAATGACTTTGGACTGGTTAACAGCAGGGGAGCCATACATCTCGAGCAAACTGAATGAAAAATCAGCTCAGAGGAGAGAAAAAAAGAAGCCTAGCCCCTAATTGATGAATAATTGAAGCGGCGAGCTACAGGGCATAATTGTGACATTTTGTTTCAATCAATTTCCAAGTGGTGTGGGTGAAAGTGCACTTAAAAGGGAAAAGTCAATGACAACGAGGAAAGAAAGAGAGATAGAGAGAGCAGTTGGAGATGGAAATGGACATTGGGTCTTCAGTCATTACAGTGACATTTTCTGGGGCAAAAGACCAGATTCATTCAAAAACAAAATTACTTTTCTCTCCGTCTCCATCTCACTTTGTAGGCTTTTTGTCAAACTCCTGTTATGCCACTGTTGCATCACTTTTTCACTGCCAGACAATTAATCCATATCCTTTTAAAATCATGTCTTTTGTTCATTTTTCCACTTACCTTATTCATTTAAAAAAAGTCAATTTCAACGCTAGTGTCCATTTAGGGCACAGAAAAACTAAAGTGAGGCTGGCATCTGTTTAAGTGGATGTATTTGTGTTCTCAGAAAAGCCTGAATTGAATTTCCAGTCAGCTTAGTTAGTTTACTGTCAATAAGAGTATGATGGCATTGGGCTAAGTCAGCCAGTGTGTTGGAGCTAAACGCCACACCAGTTTCTCTTGGCCTTGATGGCGTAGAGTGGACAAATCCTTGAGGTCAGTCGGGCAGACAAAGAGAAGCAGTCAGAGCCACTGGGGCACTGGACATCTGACCGAATGCACTTGCCCTATGGTATGGAATTTGGTTTAATTTTCAATAACTGACAATACTAATACATATATTTGAAATATAAAGCACATCAATGCTCTACCCAAAAACAGAAATCATGTTCTCATTGACGTTATCATTATAACAACATTTGAAAATTCAGGAATCAGGAAAGAGTCTCAACAGACTAAATGATCGACATGAATCTCAAGATACTTAAGGAATAGTAAAGCATTTTGGAAAATACCCTTATTCCTTTTCTTGCAGAGTTGGATAAGAAGATTGGAACCGCTCATGTATGTACAGTAAGGATTAAGCTACTTTAGAATTGCTACTAGCGCCCTAATGCTAATGCAGCTTTTGTACAGATTGCAGAAACAAGATATATATATATATATATATATATATATATATATATATATATATATATATATATATATATATATATATATATATATATATGTGTCTATTAGTGAACTTTAAAGGTGCTGGTAGGTGGATTTTACATTCAACATTCTTCTATTACATTTCCCCTGAATAATCACACTGGGTGCCATCATATTGCCAATTAAGTATAACTCTGGTTTGCACTTCACAGGGAAATTGTCCCTGGTTACATCACTACCGACTTTGCTCCCCTGCCTCCGGCAATGGAAGAGAGCTGTATGTTCATGCATCTACATTCAAACTTTTTTAAAGACTTAATTACCAAGACTAAGACTACACAGACACCGTTTTGTTCTGGGCAAAATTTGACAATAAATTAAATATAACTTTACTAAATATTCACTAGATTTACATAATGACCTCACAAATTCAAATTGTTTTCAAGGGGTGTATATGAACATGCCTGATAAATAGGTCACTCCGTTCCGCTGGAACCATACTAATGGGTGAAAGGCCAACATTACGTGCCTTCTTGAAGGCAGCAGATGTTAGAGCCTAAAGCAGTGGAGGTGGCTCAGTGGCCTCGGGACTTAGTCTGTTAAGTCGGTCTGGTGTCTGGTGTCAAGCTTTATGCATGTATTTACACATACACACAGGCCTCTTTAACCCACTGCAGAAAAATCAAATACAAATCACTTTGCATTGATGGCACGTCATCAAGATAATTCTGCACCTATCGCTTTGTTTTCATCTTGTCGCTTCACAAAACACATAGTCGCGCCCCCACTTGTGCACAGACACACTTTTTCCATATCACTGAGCTGTCCCTTATGATTGCCATATTCAGAGAGCCCTGTGTTTTTGTACAGAATATTTCTAGAAAACCACGTACAGCTTGATTGACGTCTATGGAAATGAGGAGGTTGCATCCTCAAAGGAGACACCATACGGATGGGAGCAGCACACTGACGAGAGGCATCTACAAAAGTCGCTTGTAAATTCTTGACATGCCTAGCATATGTTAATGAGCCATTCTCTTGCTCTGATATAATTACTGCGAAGGGATATTGCCTTTGGTGGAAATATCTGTCTCGCATGGCATGGCTACCTCATGGGGGTGAAAAAAGTAAAGAATGACAAAGTAGTGGGTGCATAAATTCTCATTTACCATGCTTGGAGGTAAAGAGTGATGTTGGCAAATTCACTCAGAATGATGTATTGGGGAGAAGACACCTTGGGTTCATTACATACCTCCTTTGTTAAAGCGCTTTCTGCAGTCTTGTATCGTTTGTTAGAGGGTATTTAGTCTGCCTTGTCATTTGGACCACTTACTTAGGATGTCTTCAGAGGAGCCTATGGCTGCTTGAGCTCAAATTGCTTCTTCAAGCTAGAAAGGCTTGTGATATTTTAGCTAAAACAAAACATAGGATGCTGCAAGATCATAGGATGCTGGATGGAAGCTTTTATTGTAATGGATATGGTGAAAATATGTTTGCTACTGAAGGTCATATGCAGCCTCAGCTCTGCACTTATGACTGTGACTTTGAATTTAATATTCTACTCTGTATTATCAAGTCTCAGTACTACGTGTTAAGGCTTAATATATCATTTTTATGGTTATCATGTGTGAATTACGTTTACAGTAATACACTTAAACAAGTTTGTGCAACTGGTTCCAGTAACAAACACAACCCAGCATGACATTCCCACTGCAGCACTGCTAGCATGTTTGGTAGTTTTCAGAGATCCATCAAAGCCATGATTGCGGTCTTTCCCTCAGAAAAAAATTATTTGACACCGGCTCACCCTGATTTCTCCTCTTCTGTCCTCGGGGCAATGGCAGAGGTGCTATTAAAATGAGTAGCATTGATTGCTGAATTAGGGGGCTTGTGACTGAAGAGAGGGAAAAACAGCCATTCGATAGCGAGCGGTAGGCCAGTGTCATAGCCAGGAGTGCACACCACTCCAATCAGTAGAATCTATTGTCGTGCATCGCTGCCCATGACAGATCTTGGTATCGAGCCACTGGCAGAATACCAGGATATTGTCTGGCTGATGGCTGCACAATCAATACTGTTGTGTTACAAATGCCTGTGGGCACTAGGGGGCACTATGATTCTCTGCTTGCTCTCCTGCAGATAAGGAGAGCGATGCACTGATGCACAGCAAACTGAGCTATGCCTGATGAATCAAAGAGATAAAGCAGCTAATAAAAAGCAAGAACAATGAGCGGTTATTGGAATTGGAAAGCTTAATTGAAGTCTCAGCATCAGATCAGAGCATCGTAACTCATGTGTGACCGTTAAATCTAAAAAAGTGCAACCAAATGTGAGAAAAGGTGGAAGTTTGCTTGCACTCATTAATGCAGAAAAATAGATGACAAAGACACCAGATGTATAAGACAATAACTGTACCAGCATTCATCAAAATCAACACAATTGAACAAAAGAGCATCCTTAATATAGATTAAAAAGTGAGGAAAATAATCTATAAAAGAAGGATCTGAAGCGCGCTGGACTAAAAAAAGATGCTACAAAACAAAGCCACCCAGATGTGCCAGTCTAATAACCCAGCTTCCTTCTAGTGTTGTTATTCTTTTTCACACCACGATATAATATATAAATAACAGTTGGAATACAAGCGAGTAAACTGTCTGTCCTTTGAGGTTACAAAGAAGCGATGCCATTACTGAGTCTTTCCTCATTAGGGGAGTTTTGAGACAAGAGCTCGGCCGTCAGGCCAGCAACCTCTCTCTGGCAGTTCTGGGTCAGCACCGACCACACTGCCAAAACAGCACGCCGCATTTGGTGAAGAAATAAGACAAAAACAGTGCTGGGAACTTCAAAAGGAAAAATAAATCTTTAATCTTGAATGTCTTTGAATCTCTTCGAAAGTTTCCACGGGTTTGGTAATGACAGAGACTGTGGAGACGGATAAAGAATCCGTGTTTCTGTTTGTTCGGGAGAAAGTGACTGTTTATTTATCAGGGGAACAAAACTGAGAATCGGGCTGAAAGAGATAGATGCTGCATTACTCTTGATGTTACCTCTGATAGTTCACTCAGTAGGATGCCGTGTGGTATTTTATGATGCGTGTTTTAATGCTTTCTTTTTTTTTTTTATTCTTTATTGTGTGGTATTCATTTCTATTATTCTCAGGTTGTGTTATTACTCCTTACACCGTAGTTGACTTTTCAGTTAGAAAATGCAAATCCTCTGACTCAAATGCATGCACGTTTTTCACACTTTCTTATTTGATTAATTATTCAAAACAACCCGGCATATGAATTCAGCCTGTCAGAGACACAGTGGCAAACCTGCTGAGTCGACCCTACGAAGTGTTTCGGTTCCAGCTCCACTCTACTCTATCATCAGTTTGATTGACGGCACACAATCTCAAAACCCAGTTTGAGGTCAAGTGATGGCCACTGGAGCATGCCCAGTATAGCGGAGCAGCAGGCGGGTGGGACACCAGGTAGCAGCATCTGGTCTCCGGGTTTTTCTAGAACACACATTGCCTGTGGCGCTGCAGGCTTGGCTGGCCCAACATCTGTCTGCGATGTGCAGGCCGGCTGGATGAGCAGACCCACAACCCAACCAACCAGCCAATTGAATGTCCTGCCCAAGTAAATGTCCTTCAGGAATATGTGGGTTAATATCTCTGTTATCTCAATCTGACTCTACTCACTCTACTCAGCTGCTGTCATTGTTTTTTCTTCATTCTGTAGCACATTCCTCCAGATGAAGACCGTATCCTCTAAAATTCCATGTTTCTCAATGCTTCATTTCTTGTGAAGCAAATGTTTTCCTCCAACATCAAACAATTCACAAAGCCGCTGTAGCCTCCAGTGACAAAACTGAAACGAGAAAGATATGTTGTGCACATTTCAATAATGTATTTGTTGTAACAGTAAGAGGCTGTGTGTATTCTTAAGTTGTGACAATCAATGCCAAAAATAAGAAAGGTGCTTTTGTTGCTCAACTGTATTTTCACACCCTCTAGCCAATATGTTTGCTATTTCCAGCACACTTGCATTTGTAAAAAGAGACATGACAATGATGAATTTCCTCACCACATTGAATGTGAATACAGGCACTCTGCTCTTATGCATACTTGAGAACGTACATAGTAACTTTTCTTTGTATAAAATTAAACAAGATTCTATAGCTACGCTATCAGCTTTGCGAGGCTGTAGGCTACTTTGGCACAGCGCTGCGTTGAGCTAAATGCTAACATCAGCAAGTCAACATGTTTGCAATGACAACATGCTGAGTCTAGCAGGTATAATATTGACCACCTAAATTTCATGTATTATCATGCTAACATTTCCTAATTAGGACTTAGCACAAAGTGCAGCTGAGGCTAATCAAAATGTGGATAGTTTTGTAATAATTTGATCATATATTATGTATTGAACAAATACAAATGTAAAGGGGCCACCAAAGTCATTACAATTAATCCTGAGGGAAACATGACACAATAGTTGTGAAGATATTTGACTAAATAACAAAAAAGTTGACCTCATGGTGGTGCTGTAGTAATAGTCAGCAGGATTCCTCCTCTGGGGAACATGAATGGCTGAACAAAATGTCATGGCAGTTTATCTGATAGTTGTTGAGATATTTCAGTCTGGACCAAAGTGGTTGACTAACTGACAGACTGACAAAAACAAAGTGATAGCTGCCCTCTGCTCACTCCACACATTTTAAATACCACTCATCATTTTAATGGTTCCAACTCCCTGTCCGTTTAAAAAAAAAAATACAATCCCAACAAACTTAAAATTCATAGGTTAGAGCGGTGTAGGCAGAGAAAAAAGTTTATTATTTCTGTGTTCAGAATGACAAGGACCTGCTGTGAATAAAGAGGCAGCAATCGTAACCTTGCCAGGCTAATTGAAGAAACTTTGCAGCCACTGTCATGTCAATCAAGCATTCATGGGTTGTCTCCCTGTGAAGAGGGGTAAACATTTCCAAGATAATTAGGAGAGAGTTCAGTTTGACGAAAGCCAACCCTTTGCATGTGGTTTTAATGAATCCAAAACATTCTGTATGGGACGTCGCCTTTGTGTTAGCACATCTTGAATTTGTTGAAAAAAGATGTTACTGCCCTAAAGAGAAGCTACAATTACTTTAAACATTATAGTGCAGTCACATCCGTAGCTTATTAATTAAACAAATTAAAAATGAAAATTTAAGTTTACAGTTACTCTATTATCGAAGCTGAGTAACACCAATCGGAGTGAAAACAACACAATCATAACAGCTCAACACTTCACACAGCTCAGACCAACAGAAAAGAGCAGCATGATGCATTGTGCCCACTTGCCCCCTTCCAATCCAGCCTTGCCGACACCAGATGGCTGCCTCGCCCACAATGCTGTGCGGTCGCAGATGCCAACAGAAGAGGTGACAAACACTCTGCAGGTGTCTGTCCCTCTGCGTCCGCAGTGTATGTGCACGGTTGTGTGTGTGAGTGTGTTTGTGCCCACGACAGGGGACAAAGTGCATCTTTCTTGCAGGGAGAGGTGAGTGTAATTGATAGCAGAGGACAACCTGCAGGAAGGAAGTGCCATCATATGCTAAATGGATGGGTTGGCACAGATTGGCACAAACGGCTGAGACAGATGTAGTCAACATTTCTCATTATGGAATCTTATGAGTATGTTGTTGAGAGTCTAGTTTACCAACAAATTATGTGTGAAGCATTGTTTCCAAAAGCACTGATCTGTCTGGGGAAATCAACATTTTGTGCAGTAATGCCCAACATAGTGCCTTAAAAACATATTTCTTTGCATCAATAACAGTGCAAGCAGTATCTATATCCTGTATCACTGCATAATTTCATGCTGCAATGTAGGAGTGCTTTTGGCTGCACTCTGCAATCTGTTCCCTTTCCCTGTGTGTTGGCCAGGCCAGGTGTGGTGGTTGGCAGGGGCTAGCAGAGCCAGGTGAGCAAGCTGCTGGCCAGGTGCCCTCCAGAGACTCAATAGACTGACCAGATACCAGATGGCTGTGGAGCATAAACAGGCAGGCAAGTACACCAGCACTCACACACACACACACACACACACACACACACACACACACACACACACACACACACACACACACACAGTTACTCTTGCAAGTGGACCATCTCACACATACTTTATATACACAAGCACAACACGAAGACACTCTGATGTGTGCCATAAAAAGGAGAACATTCAGAGACATTGCAGCCCTCCAGTGAGTTTCGAAGTGAAATGCTTAATGTGTTTTTACTGTACCTCTTTCCCCATCGACTGAGGTAGAAGTCATGCACAACACAGCGATATACAACTCCCTCTACCTCGGAGCTCACATAAATGTCACTCATAAAGTCTAAAGCTCAACTAGATCAGGATAAATTCTTGAGAGTTTATGGGACTTCAGTTTTGGTGCTTAAATAAATACTTTGATATGTGAGTTAAGCTACTAATGAAAACTTTGGCCCACAGTTTGAAGAGATATTACAAAGTTTCTTTTGTGAAATGGTCTGTTAACAATTGAGCTGTTAGTGTATTAACTATACTATTACTGTGTGAAATATAATCTAATGGAGATTTTCTTAATTTTTGACTACTATGCAAATTGAGTATTTCCAAGCTGCTTGAGCATTATCTTTAGAGTATACATTCACACACCTGCTTCTGAAAAGTCACTGAATGAAAAATTAGTTTAGCTACAACTTTTTCAGCAAATGAAAGTTCTCCAAGCATACTGTATATAAAGTGTAGTATTTGCATATCAGTAGTTCAGCCTTGCAGCTCCTCTATTTCCAAACGGCCGCCCATGCTGGTAATAGACTGATTTGGATTCAGGGGTTGCCAATCCAGAGCTTGGAATCTCAGCCCAAACCCGATGAGCTCGACTCTGGGTTTGGTTTGATTCAGACTCTAATTCCCTCTGACTCAAAGTTTGATGTCATTCATTTTGAATGAATGTATTGCAGTTATGTATGTTTTTGTTGTTGTTGTGCTGTTCCTTACTGTTATGTCATCAATTTTGTTTATATTATAAATACTTCTTTTGTTACTGTTTTTACCATGTAAAGCGTCTTTGAGTACCTTTTAAAGCGCTATACAAATAAAATGTATTATTATTAATAGTATTATTGCATTCTTCATCTGATGTTAATATTCTTTACGTTACAATTTGTTATTAATACCCAACTCTTGTCTGCAATCAGCCAATTGAGTCTCTTACATCACAATCAAATTATAGTTAGAATTTTCTTTTAAGATTTAAATAGCATGTCAAGGATAAAGTGACTCTTTGGAGATTATATTATTAAGTTCACTTTGGGCAAGGTAAAACAGAATCCACACTAGTTCAAGTAGGGTTATTTTAGGCCAGAGTTTTACAACTTTAGTATAGTCCATTTACTCTTTACCCTCACCAGCATCCTATCTCACAGGACCTGACAGCTTTCATAGCTAATACCATGGTTATACATTTACAGGCTAATACAGTCTCAAGAACCTGTTCCAAACAAATTCCATCTAGATTCACAGTAGCAGCCAATTACATTAACGCAGCAGTGTCTGAGAACTTAAACACCATATAGCTGGTTGTTATACATACATGCAGTGCATAATATCCAGCTTCCATACAGAAACAATGACAGCCGTTTCTTTTGCATCAACTGACGGTTCATAAATCACACTTGTGGGCCTAGCCAAGAGAAGACGGATTGGCCATCTGTAAATATTTATTCAGCATCTCTATAATTAAACAGAGCCAATGCATCATGTCAGGCATACATGTCTGATGACGGCAGCTCACACACAACGCTGAATAATACAGTGTGGAACAGCTTGGTCAAACATTTGTTGTAGATCTGAGACAGCGAAAGAGAGTAGATTAGTCCAACATGTTAGAATAGTAAAGGATGGACTTCTAAATGCAAGATGTCATTTGACAAAGAGCGATAGCAGAGAGGAAATCAACAGATTAAATGCTAAATACAAGGGTATGCAGGAGAGAGAACAACTGAAAAGGATGAGCAGCAAGGAAAGATGAATCCAAGATGTCAGAGGAAAGAAGAGAGAGAGACAGAGCGGGAAGGTCTGATCCGAGGAAATAGTTTCATGATGGTCTGTTAGAGGCTATTTGACCTGATATAGCCCTGTCCTACCTCTCCATGAAGGAGAAGAGAATTGAAACCAGGATTCACTGGGATCAAATCTACCTCATTCTCTTGCTATTACCACCGATTTAACTTCATAATAACTGATTTGAAAAGAGGTTAAAGTTGTCTACTGATCCAAACTGATGAGAAACAGGAGGCAGAATAGGAGAATGGTCTTTAAGTCTGATTAAAAGGAACTTGCAGGCTAATAAAGTTTAGCAATTCTTAGCTGGGCGAGTGATACAAAGAGTAACTGAGCGTCTGGAGAAGCTGTGGAGTTAAATTAGGTTCACATTAACCCCTTTCAGATGTCTGTGTCTTTGGTTGGTAATGAGAAGGAAGTCCCTCACAGTAGGTAGTTCCCTACAGTACGCAGCTCTCTTACAAAAGAGAAAATAGAACTTCCCATTGGTTCTATCATCATATCGAAGCGAGCCCTCTATGTAAGCTAAACTAAGTCACACAATACAACAGGACACATCAAAAAAATGTAGGTCACTTATACTATAGAATTTGACAGAGTGACTAGGACTCACAGGTTCAGTCAATAAACTGTAGAGTTAAAGATGACCAATGCTTGAAAACTCTATAGGTAGACACCTTACTTTATGAAACGAATGCTGCATTAAGCAAATTTTGACAAACAAGACTTTATGTATTAGTTTGACGAAGACAATAAATTATCCATTCATTTATTAGTCTCCACAGACAAGTTTGTCTTGGACCCTTAAAAGGGCTGTCATTTCATTCCACAGTTCATATCCCCTGTAGAAATCATCTAATGTACATAAACTGTAGCTCGCCATGTCCTGGTTCCCCATGAAGCCGCAGAACTCTGTATAAAAACACTTAAGCACTTACTATCTTAAGTTGCAAACACATGACTACCATTACTGTTTCAGAGCATCTATGTTTAGGCCTACTGAAGTACACGTAACCCCCGTTTGTTTCTGTAAGTGCCGGGCTCGACAGCAATGGTTGCCAGGTTGCCATTGGCAACCATATTGAGAAATTCTTCAATTATTGGTCCAATGGTTTCCATCACACCACTTTTTAACATAGTAAATACATAAAAAATAGGGACAGCATACAGCAAAACGTGGCAAACATGCACCCAAAATAGATTAATTCATAATATCTGTTGCATTAGTGACATTTAAATATTCCTGTTAGAATCAGAACCAAGCAACGCTTCAGGTGCGTTGGTGCGTTTACTCGCATGCCCACAGGCATCTGTGGTGACTAAAATTGCTTTTATATATATATATATATATATATATATATATATATATATATATATATATATATATATATATATATATATATTCAGTTTCAGCAATCAAAAGCTGATGTCTATCTTTTAAAAGTTAATGTTGAGCCCTAAAGTGTAAATGCGGCATGCACACATCTTCTCTGTATGTCTCTGTCAGTGTGCAATTTGCTCATTAGTATGCGGATTGTGTCTGGATTTGAATCCATAAGGGAGCAGGCATTTCTGATCTGAGACATTTCATGCAGATATAGAACAACGTTGCAACCTCCCCCAGGTCTCCAGACAACCAGCCCCAGACAATCTTCATCCATCTTCCTTCCCTCTCACACCAATCAAATTTGTGTGTCATGGGACAGCAAAGAAGTCCCATGTATATTTCAGCGAAATAGCTCAGCCAGTCTGCATTACAAAACTCACAGAAATGTGACATTTAGAATATAAAATTAATTCCACTAACAAACCATTCACCAGTAAAATGGCTTTTAATCAAGATGATGGCTTGATGTGCCTGTGGTGCTTCTATTACATTTTAACATTTTTATTAATACATAGCATTGAGATAAATTAATTTCATATTGTCCACAGGGACGACCTCATGAAGTGATAAATATTCCATTGGCCCTGTCATGCTTTCTTCAACTTTCTTCAATTAATTTATACAAAAACATTATTTCTGACAACCAGGACAAACATAACAAGTAAAATAGCACAGTGGAGAAATATTTAGAACTCAGTAATGTATGTGACTGTTTATGCATTTCTGATGAGGACAGTAGGAAACCGATGAGGAAAACTTAAAAAAAAAAATAACAGAACTCTTTTATATAGAATTTGAAATAAAGTTCTGTAGGTTTGAACAGTGATTGAATCTATACGTACTGTACATCTGTAGGCAATAGGACTCTTGAAGGCTGAGCACATATTTTGGACTAAATCTGTTCAATCCCAATACCAATATGCTCAAAGGTGTAGAATTGCATCAACAAACACAACATGAACATAGTATTGTTATCAGTGGTATCTGAGATGTTCATAGTAACAATAAGTAACAACTATTCAATCATAAACCCGAACAATTACAGCATTACACATTGAAGATGACATGTTTCCAGGCTTTTCCTAACTTTTTGTTCAAGCCTCACAGACTCTTAAGGCCTTGGACCAAACCTCACACAACCATCTCATGGATTTTGGTAAAAACATCCCTCCCACACTAGAGGTGAATAATGACTTTTTTGAAAGCATTAGCATATTCGAATTTAGCACTCCCTAGTTAGTCATGATATCCCCAATTTTAGATTTAAAGACCACCATTACATGCAGGGCCTATGTGGCAGCACCAAACCAATGCTTTAGTTTTATACACAACTCAACCCCCCAGGTCTCTTTGCTTCCTGAACTCCAGCCAACCCAACGCACACACATGCACACATACCTCCCATGCCTCCTCAGAGAGATGGATGGCATGCATTCCCATCCCTCTCTTAGGCCAGCATCCAGGTGCACAACAGCTGGGGAAACCAGGGGGAGGGTGCTGGGTAAGGGGGGAATGGGGGAGACAGAGGACCAGTGATGGGTGGATGGAAGTTGGGCCAGGGGTTTAAAGGATGCTCAGGAATAAGCTATAAATTTCCTGGCGTCTCCTTTTCTGTCTGGGGAGCAGTCATCTACGGTCTTGCTGTGGTGGCGAGCCCAGTTTCATTAGGCATTAACTTTAATCTGTGCTCTCTACTGTCCCTTGATCAACAGGAATAGATCTATACATGTAGAGAGAAATGAGTGTGGCAGTAAACCGGGCAAAGAATCAAAATGAAGAAAGAGAGGGAGGAGATTGAGAGAAGAGTGTTGAGTGAAGAAAAAAGTACCTGCTGATTTACAACCCTGCTTTGGTGCTTCATTCAGGATTGTGAAAGATACTGTACATCACAGGATGTCCCATATGCTCTAAATGTTCAATGAGGCCAACAGTCACTTTCACTCTCTGATATATGGCTCAAGTGTATGATTTAGCCCAACTAATGTTTAACAGTGAACTCTCTGTGCCTCCAAAATGAGTTATTTCAAGGAAACACATTACCGTTTTTTTCTGCATTATATTACTGTAATGGACAGCTGTATTTATAACTGCTCTGGACACAGAAAGATTTAATATGATGAATAATGTTTTTAGAGTTAAAGAAAATACTGCTTGAGGTCACAGACAGAAAAAACAACCCATGACTGAAGTTTATTGTTTGTTTTTTATCATGAGTTATTGATGATTTTCTAGCAGTCAGTAATGTAATCCATTTAAATCTAAGGCATGGACATTTTAACTAACTGTTTTTTGTTATCCCTTGAGACAAAAATAATTTGAATCCTACAGTGATCAATTTATGAATTGTTTATGCAATGTTTGTGTATTTTGTCTTATTTAATTTGGTCATTATAATGTGTCATAATCACATGAAATAAACTACACAAACATTATTATGTAAGTTTATCACTTGTAGAGCTGAAACAATTAGTCAAATAACAGATTGGTCCATCGACAGAAAATCGACTAATTATTGAAATTGTCAGTTTAAAACGTGTTGATTTTCTCTATATCATCATAAACTGAATCTTTATGTTCAGGACTGTCGATCAGGCAAAATAAAACATTTGAAGATGAGAAATTTTGAAAGCCATTGCTCACTATTTTCAGACCTTTGATAGATAAAGTTGTTAAATGATAAATCAAAAAGCAATGAGAATAATCAGTAGTTGCAGTCCTAATGACTTGTATGTTTTAGGTCTCTGTCTGTTTTCCTACATGCAACAACATCTCAGTCAAGGTTAGCCTCCGACATGCAGACCAATTTATCACCGATCAAACTAACCTGGAAGATAAAATACGATTCCCCAACTATCCATATGTTGCGAGGTTTATACGAGGCTTCATGCAGCGTCTATAGGAGCAGCATGCGTGGTATTTGAATGGTATGGAATGGATCCACTGAGCAGGAAACAATGGGGTTCAAGTTGACTGATGGAGTGTGATGTCCCACTGTGTGTCGTGGCAAACGGTTTTAAGATGTGATTTAAAGTTACTTTATTGAATGTAGTGATGAATGGAAATCAGCCAATGTAAGTGGTTTGCACAGTCTGAGCAAAGTGTATTACCTAAGTGTATTATTTAAAACAATCACAGAAATACCTAAAATGTAAATAAATCTTACCAAATCTATATGCACGTCTTACAGCCATACTTCCATACAGACCACACATAGAAGCACATCCACACACACTCTGAGCAGTGTGTATGCGTGGGTTCTGTATCTCAGCGTGTCATCCATCATGCGGTAAAGCCGCAGTAGGCAGTATACAGTGTGTTTGGCCTCAGCTCCTCATTCAGCCCTCATTAGCCATCAATCACCTCCTCTCTACTGGCTGCCTGCATGGGAAGAGACCTCCTGACTTCACATCCAAGCAAGATGTTCACTTTGGCACTTAAACCCCCCCCCCCCCCCCCCCCCCACACACACACACACACACACACACACACACACACACACACACACAGAAAGCTACTTGCTGATTGAAGTCAATGTCAAATATTGAGAGGTCAGTCGCTGTGAGAATGCAGTGCTGGGTAAAAAGCATGGGTGGTACTACTTTCAACATGATCATAATTTCCTGGCTTTTTTCCCCCTTCAAATTGAACAAGCATGTATGTCTGTGACTGCATATACTTGAATGTGTGTTTCCATTTGTGTGAAACAACTGTGGCTGTTTCAACTAGAACAACTGCATGGCGGATTATAGGATGCTGCCATTGCTTAGGGTGAAATTGAAGGAGGGAGTAAAGGGTGTAAAGAAAAGGAGAATGTTTGTTTTGTCCCCTGTTGAATCCTCTCAGTGAGTTTTCACTATTCCCCTGGGGCATAAGGAAGCGTAGTGTATTTTTCTCTCCACTCACCTGCTGGGCAGTGTATGGAGGCCATTACTTGACATTGATAGCTGCATTGGATTTTGTCCTTGGCCTGTATAAGCCACAGCTGAATACACTGTACCGTGCTGCTGAGGAGACTTAATTTAAGGTTAGGGCGTTCCTCGCACAGCAAGCTACGGACTGTTTGCAGTGTAATTGCAAGTTTGAGTCTGACTTTTGTCTGTTATTGCATGGCCCTCATCCCATTCTGTTGGACTAACCAACTACCCCTAATGCAACTCTGACGCGTGACCTTCCTCAAAGTGGTTTAGTGGGTCACAATTCCCTACATACAAGTGTTTTGTCATATGATTTCACAGAGTCATAAATCATTTTGAACTTTGATATTTGCGGGGGACTTTTAAACAAATGCCACTGATAAAAAGAAAGCATTTTGGCCTCATATCCTTTACCACTGACTTCCTCACGCTTCCCCTCATTCTCTCCGCTTCTTTCTCAGTCTGGTTCCTCCACTCCTATCTCTTCCTCCAGCTCTCCTCATCCATCTCTGCCTCACTGTCTCGTTTGCTATTTTTTTCTTCTTTCCCTCTCTACTGTTACCTATGTGTATCTGAGAGTGAGAGTGAGAGTGAGAGAGAAAGAGAGAGAGACCTGACACATGGGCCCAGTTCCTTAATAATGTCATTCGGTGTGAACGCTATTAGCAGATTACCCTTGGCCCAGGGCAGCCTAACCATGTGCAGGAACTAGATAACCTTGTGTTCGGTAATTTAATATCAACACTTCCCCTCTTTTCTTACCACGCTTTACAACACACAAATACCCTGCTTGTCCCCTCCGGTCCTATTTCCTGAGCGAGGGAGAGGGAGAGAGAGAGGATTACAAGATAGTGACTTCTTGAAGACGCCTTTCCTCTGCTGAGAAGTGTGGCAAATCGTCCCTTGTCCATGGATGTGAGA
This sequence comes from Cebidichthys violaceus, assembly GCF_023349555.1. Classification (NCBI taxonomy): domain Eukaryota; kingdom Metazoa; phylum Chordata; class Actinopteri; order Perciformes; family Stichaeidae; genus Cebidichthys; species Cebidichthys violaceus. Next base: position 1,527,807 of record NW_027176617.1, on the reverse strand, counting down.
AAATACATAAACAGGCTTATAGTGAAAATTCCATCTGATTTAATGCAGGGAATTTAGCTCAGCACAACATCAAAGGAGCCGCCCATCTTTTTAAAGGCCCTAGATGGGGTACTGTCATTTCCCCCCTCCTTCTAGTTCTTCTCCTCGGGGCTATCATAGCCCTAACATTTACCACTTATCAGGCCAATATGAAAAGCACAGAGGAAATTTCCTGTCACACAGTTTGATTTTGTAAGAGTGGGTGAGAGAGGCAAGGGCAGACTGGAAGGGAGAGACAGAGAGAGATCTACCAGTTAAAGGAGCAAGCCGTTATGGAATCAAATCACACACTTTATCCCCCCACAAGCTGAATCACAATCCTGCATTAGCTGCTATATCTCACTTTGTCCTGCTGCTGCTCTTTTTCCCATCGCCCGTGAGCCAAAGCGGGAGCGCGAGGGCCAGCCGGCACGGCCCTATCACTCACCGGCACTCTCTCATGCCGGCATTACCACGCCTTTATCTCATCTCCTGCAGCCCGGCACGGCCGGCCGCCTCTCGGTCCTCCAGGCTACTTTACTAATAACCTATTCCTTATCAGTCACCGTGCACCTCTGCCTGTGATCAAAGAGCCAATTAATGGAGCGGGGAAAGGTGAAGCATTCAAATAATGGAGACAGCTGTTTTTCTCTGTTTGAGAAAATCCATTTTGTATTGTTATCGGCTCCGAGCAGCTCCCCGCGACCAGCGCTTAATTCAAGTCACTGTCTGCTTCTGCCTGGCTTGATAAGAGAGAGTGAGAGAATACAGGAGGACAGAGAGAGAGAGAGAGAGAGAGAGAGAGAGAGAGAGAGAGAGAGAGAGAGAGAGAGAGAGAGAGAGAGAGAGAAAGAGAGAAGGGGAGATGAGCGGGAGAAGAAAAGAGTCCTGGTCACAATGAACTTTATGTCGAAGAATGTGGCAGGAATATCACAGCGTCCAACTCATCCCTGAGCTTTATCAACTCCAAAGTGGTTCAACACAGAGATAAAAATGGGGGGGCATAAAAAGGCAGAGCTTCCAGAGCTCACAGGCTGCTTTGTGACTTCACTGTCATTAGTTTTGGAAGAGCGCAGCTGATTCAAGCTCTTTGAGGTCCAACACAGTCTTGTCACGCAAAAAACCTGAGTTAGTTAAGAGGTTAATTGTACTGGTGACAGGGCAGCATATAAATAGCTACATCAAAGGCTCCTATCTTAACAGCTGTGTTATAATGAATATCACTTGGCTTAATTTTAACAGTTCCTTAAGCCCTGTCACTATGCTTAAGACGGAGGGTAAGATTGTTGCACTGGTTGTATAATCAGTCTTTCAAGTGTCCAAGATGCAACTGGAAAAAAGCACACGCCTCTCTTATATTAGGAAGTGTATAGTCATATATCTTGAGAAAACATATAATGAAAAGGATATAAATATTCAAAAGGTCACTCATAGGCTCTAGCTGGCTGTTATGATTTAGTCCTTCAAATAACCTGAGCTCAGCAAGCCCCAATACTTGGCCACCTTAGACTGCCATGCACCCTCAGCTACCTGGACTCATTTGTCAATTATGACGGCTGATCTTTGTTCTCTCAAGAGCCCACTTGCCGACAGAGATGATATTTTAAGACTAATACATGTAACTTAAAATGGGCAATGAAATAATTTACAGCCAGTCAGACAGGATCATTAAAGTTTGAAGACATCCTGACATGTGACACTGTCTTATTGCATATTAAATTACTGTACCTGACATTAGTTCACATCAACTTCCAAGTCAACAAGGAAAATCCAATTTTTCTGACTGCCCCAATAAATCCAACTGGTCACTGAAGATTCCGAAATGCTGAAAAGGCATTTTCATATTCCATATTTGCTTAAAATGCAAAAACAATGTCTCCTCACAGTTAAAGTCCAATGTTTAAGGTAAACAAATCCACATTTCATGGATATAGGACTATGCTGTCAGTGCACAGTATTTTTATTCTCAATCTACACTTATCTGCAATCATATAACAATCTTGTTTGATGACTTGAACTCTAAAATCTTAGAAGTTTTTTTCCAACGCTGCCTTCCATCCCACATGACGTCAAGAAAACATTACAACTGGCTTATGTATTTATAAAAAGGAAATAGAGATATATCAGATACTAATTCAAAATTAATTCCCTCTTTTTATATAAGTTTGCCAATATTACTTACATTTTCCAAACTAGACCATATCTCACAGATACATTATGGTGCATCACTGTAATGTCTTTGTGGTATTCGGTTCAAACTGTATCGCAAGAACTGTGGGCAATGAAAAAGAAAGAGGCAGTCAGTCACAGGACATTAAGAAGTCATGGGAAAGAGAGAGAAGAAGTACATTTCAAGACCACAATTCATCTGTTTAAAAGCTATTCAGTAAAGTCTGGATGTCTTTGGAATCAACTTTGTGAAGGCTGAACTTGTAAATAGAAATTCACCACAATTCATATAACGTATAGTTCCCATTTTGTAATGCTACTTTAGTTTTGAGTGGTGTAAAATCATAATTCCAAGCATTAAAATAAAACATCAGGTGTGTAGATTCAAACACTTTGTCTGTGTCTCTGTAGCTGAAGGATAAACAAACCATTGGAAAAGTATGCAATAGCAGAGTCCCTTAATAAAGACAGTGAGGTCCAAGGTCAGGAATCAGGAAAAATAGCCAGCAGTGTGGAAAAATGAAAAAGCTGTGTATGTACTTAACAGGGTTTCAGCTGTACAGCCTTCAACAGATTTTCCGCTACTTATTCTCCTCAAACAGATTAAATGAATGCAGGCATGAGTCCGATACAGGACAGTGGACTGTTACGTCACATTTAGATCTGTTCCTATGCTACTGATTTGAAATTTCACCTGGCATGCGTGTGCACAGGAGTGACTTATTCACCTTATAATCCCACCCATTACCAGTTGTTTTAGCTAAAAACATATACAGCCTACAACCAGAGATGGAAAGAGTACTATAGAATATTTTACTCAAGTAAAAGTACTGTTACAGAAATTCTACTCAAGGAAAGTTAAACTGATTGTGTAAATATGTACTTCAATAAAAGTGAGTTACTAACTATTAAGTAATTTACATTAAAGAACATCTTTAGGCAATGAAATATATTTCATTAAATGTCACTGTACATATTTGTGGAACAACATCAGCAACCTGAGCCCTGATGTCCAAACCAACAATACATTCCATTTAGACAGCATGGTAAATGGTAAACGTACAAAGGGCTTTACAATGTGTCCTTCATTCAAAGCATTCACACTCACATTCACACCAATGGTGTTGCCCATGGCCATGCAAACATACAACCACCTTCCTCAGTGTAGGCTACATAGAACTAACCAAAGAAGACAAAACTCAGAATAAAAAGTACCCGGACAAGAAACAAGCACTATTAAGCTATGTACATTGCACAGCCTGACACTTCATATGGAACCAACAGCAGAATAAAATACCACCAAAGCAGCGCCACAGATGGGTATAACAACAGTGGTTGTTGACGTTGTCATCTGAGTTCAGTGAGTTGTTGTTGTTGTACTCACCTGTCTGAACGTCATCCCGTGAGTCCCATGAGAGTCGAGAAGTCCTCCACAGTCGGCACCAGATCAAAGTTCGTGAATCAAAGCATGTAACAGTCCACTCAGCCTGGCTGCTCAAATTCAACAAGTTATGAGCCGAATGACGCGCTGCAGTCACATTGGGGATTATTGTCACAAACAGGAGAAAGTCCTCCCACAGTGAAGGTTGAAGCTCCTCAGTGAAGCGAATGTCACCGTTGAGAATCCACCGTGAGCATATCAGCATATTAGTATACCAGCGATCCTATAGCCACAACGTGCACCTGTACACGTAATATCATGGGTGTGCTTGATTTGAGTCACTTTGGCGTGCTTACCAGGTAGAGTATTCAATCTCTGATTAATTAAGATATGCAACTTTACCGAGGTATAATAATACAAACCATAGCACATACGGATGAAATCCTTAATTTGATTTTTACTTGTGTGCATTTGATGTACTTAGCCTCGGCCTGGAGGAGACCACACCTCTCACCCCGCCCCGACGCTCGGCCATGTATCTTCCGGATTGTCAGCTGAGTGCAGAAAGTGCTCTTCTTTGGATTTATCTCCTTTCTTTTGTCCCTTTCTCACAAAGTTTATCAAACTTTTTCCATGTTATTTTTTTTTTTTTAACTCTGTAAAGGAAGCGATTACAAATGTAGTTAAGTACAATACTTCAGGTTAAGGTAGACTAAGTAATTGTAAAATTAATACATTTTTTTGGAGAAAAAAAAGGCCTAGTCTATAACTAGAAACAAGAGTAGTAGCCTAATTCGTTACTTCCACCCTGAGGGGACTCCTCTGGTTGCAAAAACAAGTCTGATCGTATGGAAGTTTATGAGAAAATTACCCTACTTCTCACAGAAGACTTTTGTTGCTGCCCTACATGCCAGGAGGCATAAAGGGCAATGATGAAACATTGGGAACATGAGTTTATGGTCTCAACAGCTTTCAAGTCTTCTTCAATACAGCATGATGTTGATTTAGTAAATTATGGTCTCATTTAAAGTAAAAATGACGATAAAGCAGGGTATGCTTTAGGATATGGCTACCTGTAATTGACGTGTCGCTGTCGCTACCAGAGCTGTATGCGGTGTCTCTATGTCACTCCTCCGCAGTCCAAATATGGTCACTACCAAAATCCAAGATGGTGATGTCCAAAATGCCAAGCTCAAGGCCTCAAAACCACAGTCCACAAACAAATGGCTGATGTCACAACAACTACGTTCACTTCTCATACAGTCTTTGTATGCAACTTGTGATGACAACTGAACTTTAACTGTAAAATCTGTAGTGTCCCTTTAATTTGGGAAATGCTGGTGTTTGTCTGGATGGTGTTGTGCTAATACTGGATACTGCTGATGTAATGAAATAACTCCAGTCTAAGTCTCAGAGGCAGGTATTAACATATTTATTACACCGTTAAGAGAACAACAATACCAGAATTATACTGCAAAGTTTCACAGACTGACAGACCATAGTTTACAGCCCAAAAAAAGAATTTAAAAAAGAAACAAAAAAAACAAAAAAAAACAAGAAACCACAGTTCTGACATAGTAGACTGGAAAGCTCTCTAAGGACACTGACTCTAGGCGATGGAGAAACCGCCCAGTGTCAGCCTACCACTAACCTGTGGTTTTCATGTCTCAAATAAGTATTGCACAACAACTTCAAATCATTTGAGCTCTTTTTTTTCACAATAAATCTTCTCAAGAGAACCCATCCCACCCCCACCCCCCCCAAAAAAATCCCACCCTTTAAGTTCAACTCACACCCCCAGATTAATGCTACGGCCTTCACTGTTCACTGTCGGCCCCACACATTTCCTAAATGTTTCTTGATAAGTAGGAAATGTAAACAATATTTCCTACCATTGTGAAAAAAGGGCATGTCTAAATTTTAGCCTTATTTTTTTCATTTTAGTTTTTTACAAGCATTTGCCTTTTGTAAATCCCCTCTTTTGAAATTTACCCCCCCCCGCTGACAAGTCGACAAGCGCTTTAGCATGTCTTCACAACAGAGAAAAGGAGAAAAAGGTGGAGGGGGAAACAGGAGAGAAAAAAGAGCGAGAGACAAACAACATTTCTTATCTGTGACCCTACAGTAGCTTGTATCATCGAAATAGGAATCGACAACACTTTTCTTTAAAATTAGCACAATCTTAAAATTCTGTTCAAACAAATCACTCTTGATGTACTCTAAAAACGCCATAGGCATAAAGGAACATAACAAAAGTTTTTTTTCATTTTTTTTTTCTCATTTCTATTCATTTATGTTTCATTTATGTTTCATTTATTTATGAGGTCTGCATTGTTACCAAGTAGTGATATGGTTTTGCAGCTGTATGAGCTTCGACTTTGGGTTTTTTATTTTCCTGTTCTCTTGTGCCCATTTGGTTTAGACGAGACCAGTATCAGCGCCGCGACTGATGCTCTTATCGTGCTGTAAGAGGTAGAGTGAGACTTGTTTGCCACCGAGGAATTTGTAGCAAAACACACATAGAGGAGGGAAGAAAGAAAAAAATAGAGCTTCTCAAAGAATTATTGAGCAATAATTTTAGTCTTAATTTTTTTTCCATTTTTTTTTTTTTCAAACCCAGGTTTTGCCCTGATAGTGATGAACACACACATTATTTGTTGTATACTTTCAAATACACTAGTGTTAAAACAGCTTGGCTGTTTCTTCACAGCTTCTGAGGAGTCTTGAGTAGGGTGTCAGACACCTTTTTGGATTGTTTAACCCTTTAGAGTCAATAATGCAGGTGCGTATTTTTGTTAGACAAGAAAGGAGGGATGAGGAAGTACAGAGGGAGCAAACAGCCCAGAACCTTTGTGAGCCTCCACTTGTTTCTTGAGGTCAGAATTTGTAATGCGCTTCTGTGTAGCACCAGGGTGTTTGGGGTGAAGAACCTTTGTGTGCGTCAGGATAAGTGCTCTCTCACTGCGAATGAGAGGTCTGTTTGATTTACATTGAAGGTTTACAACAAAGCTGTGACTGATTATCTATCCCAACAGCAAAAAAATGACATACTCTGATATAAATAAATACAAAACAAATGGCCCAGTCTCACATTCACCTCCTTTAAGAATAAAGAACTTTACTGCTTAAAGCTGTAATGGGCACTTAATCTGACATTTGTGTAAGGAGAAAATGCACAAACAAGATCAAAAAATATCTCAAGACTTTTCTTCAAAAATGGTCACAGAAGTCATCAGTGTTCATTAGTTATTATTGCTCCAGTTGAAATGTAACACTGCTGTGAAAATGTCCATTATGTTTAATTCACACCTTCTCATTTCACAATGTAAGATGAGTGCCGTTGGTTTCCAGAAAGGATTAAAATAAATGACTTTTATGATATTGAAGTTGGTTTTGTTCCATATGTGTGAACAAAACATGAAGACATAAATAACCCAAATATATGTGTGAACAAACCTCTTTTGAAAATCGTTTAAATCAGGATTTTGGTCCTTGGTGTCAGTCTTTGGCTGTTTTTTTGTTTGTTTATCTTTTGTGTTAATACTGTGTTACCTGGTGCTTTGCAGTGTTAAAGCTGTCAATCGGAGTCTACACCTCTGCATTTGGAAAGTTAGTTTGTTAGAATATTTTTTGTCATTTTTTTACTTTTTTTGGTTGTTTTTCATTTTTTTCTAAAAAATAACAAATATTTAACAAACGTTCAGTAATGTGCATGCACTGTCTGTAACTATTCCAAAAAAACCCCCCATTATGGCCGCTTTTGTTAACATGTTGAGAAGGAGAAAAAAATTTGGTGATTTTACATTTTTCCAACAAGCCCAATCCCAAAAAATGTGAAAGCAGATAATGCTATCACTACATACAAAATGGTTGATGAGTTATGGCTCTATAGCGACAACACAAGTATGCTAAAAAATAAGCATGCCGAAATAACCTCCGTGACAGTGCAAATACATTTATGTATGTCCCTTGTACAAAACATTTAGATTAGCATTCCGCGCAACATGCTAGTTCTCAGAAAAGATCTGGGTCGGACTCAAGTAGCAGCTCTGAGATATAGCTTGTGTCTTTTCTTGAGGACGAAGGGAAGTAAAACTTAAAGAACTACGAGGGATCTACCACTTACACACAGAATAGAAAAGCAGCTTGGAAAAAAGATAACACTTCTTTTTTTTATCTCTTTTTGCTAGAGAGAGCGAGAGTTATGAAGGATTTAGAGTTGTGACTGGTTGAAGTACTATGTATTGTCACAATTGTCCAACACATATACAATAAATAACCATTGGTGACACCACAGGACAGAAGTCTTAAACACCATGACATCTACAGAAAAAGAATAAGAAAACATGAAGAAAGATGAAAATGTTTGTAAGAGTTGAAACAGGAGGGGAGCGTCTGGAGTGCAGAATGAGCTTACTACCAAGTTTTCCACACTGTAGGTTTCCAGCTCTGAGGGGCCCAGCGGCTTGCTGTCGTGGTGATTTGACAGTCTTCGCCGGTGGGACGATGACTTCACTTCCTGTTTGAGAGCTTCTGTGACCCACCAAGCATGCACGTGCGAATTGTAGTCAGTACATCCTCCACATGTGCAGTGGGCAAAGTTTTGTATCTTGTCCAAGAATTCTTCCTTTTATGTCCTTCAGGGAGACGGATTTGTATTTCCCAGCCCACTGACCTGGATATTATTACAAGTGAGAGGGAAATAACATTGGTTGAACAGCTGGCTCTACTTGCAATCTGCTGCACATCTGCCCGTTTCATGACTGTCTGTGGGCCAGAGATTCAGTCCGTTCCTCTCCTCTCTCCAGGCAGCAAACTTGTTTATCCATCCTTCCGTTGGTTTGTCTTTCAGGGTATCTAATATCCTTCTTTACAAAGAATATTGATGACTTCACTCGTTCTGCTAGCTAGTTATGTTCCCTTGGTATGCTGTTTGGTAAAATGAGGTTGATTAGTCTCATGTCCCAGGTATAGGAAGGAAATAAGCATTAATTCAAGGATGGAAAATAAAAACATTTAAAATAAGGGGAGGTCAGATATACTTGTCTTGAGTTCACGGGTATCTCTGCTTGGTCTCTTAATATTTACAGGAAAAAATAAGATAAGCTACAATGACAACAACATTAACAACAACAGGCACGACGACAAACGGACAACAAGAATAGCAAGTGTAACGATAAAAGGATGTCAATATTTAAATTCATTCATTCAAAACAAAGAATATCTTTGTGTTTCTTTAAAGTCATGGCAAGTCAATATGACCTGATTATGGACCTCCTCCTCCTCCTCCTATGACTACGCTGCAAGATAGACAGAAGCATTGTCATCTCTTTCTGTTAGCCACGTTAGCTTAGTATCTTTGCAAGGCAATGTAGACAGTCATGCTGTTTGTGGGGTTGAGGGCTGGCTGTTAAGCCCCGGGGGCCTTTGCCTCCATCCTTTGTGTGAGTCTCTTAGCGCGGTGTGCCATCCAGGGCAGAGGAGGACGGGGTGCTGGGGGTGGAGGAGCGAGGGGTAGCAGCAGGCGGGGTAGCAGCCGGACTCCCGGTCCCGCTGCTCGGGGTGCAGGCGGAGGAGCTGATGGGAGCAGGGGTCTCTGACCCCGGCACGCCTCCCTGCTGCTGGCTGGCCTGCTGCTGTTGCTGGGCCTGGAGAGTCTGACCACAGACATGGTGGTGCTTCTCCCAATCCTTATGCTGGCAGAAGGAGCCGCAGTAGCGCGCCGTGTTGCAACCGCTGCACGTCTCACTGGCTTTGCGGCCACAGTTCCAGCAGCTCTGACAGACAGAAAGACACACAGTCACCTAACACGAAAATAATACAGCAGAAGAATTTACAATCCAGACATTTGGCCAGTTGAGCTGATGAACTTCTGATTATTGATAAAACTGTAAGTAGGACCCCTTGTTTGTTTTATTCTATGCATAACACACTATCATGTGTTAGTGATATCAAAATGCCTCAAACAGAGAACTACCAACAGATATCAGTGCAACAGTCTGCACATGAACAGAAGTTGTCTCTCTTTTTACAACACTTAAGCTTAAAACAAACCACAGACAGATGAAAAACCCATCTCTAATAACACTTATGGTCTCTTATAAGTCTTAGAAACCACAGGGAGAGCGGCTGAATATCCACAGGAAACAGGAGAACAAGGTTACAAACAGCTTCTGAGAGTTTACCTCTGGGGTGCTTCTCTCTCATAAACATCACTCCTGCAATTAATGACAGATGTGAGCCATATTTCCCTCTCACTTAACTGATTAAACGCCAAGGTTTCTAATGGTGATTAGCAAATGAAAGCTTCTTCCCTTATTTCCTCTCAGCTGAATTGGTAACACCTCTCTAAACATGCTAGCTACTCTGTCGGAAACAAATAGAGGACGGAGGAAAGCGAGGGTAATAGATGCTGATTGACCTTGTTTTGCTTTCCCTTCTGACTATAAAATAACTTCTATTTGCAGGAACACTTTTAAAGCTGCTAATAATCAGAAATCTCTTTGATATTTGAAAGACAGTATACAATGATTGGATTCCATTAATTTCACAACAATAAAATACAACAGAAACGTCTTTGTAAGAGAAGATCCTATCATCTGTGTCATTTGGAGCTACTAGAACAGCTGGCATCTAAAGTTACATTACATTACATTACATTACATTACAGTCATTTAGCAGACGCTTTTATCCAAAGCGACTTACAATAAGTGCATTCAACATTGGTAATCAAAAGAACTACTAGTCACCAGAAGTCATAAGTACATTTCCTTTTCCAAACAAGCATCTAAGAGCATAAAGCAGAGCATAACTCAGAGCCAAAGTACAGAAACAAGAAAAACAGTTAGTGCTATAAGTAATACGAATACAATAAGTGCAACAAGCTAGTATGAAAACAATAAGCGCTAAGTGGAAGGCTCAGGGTAGCACTTCCTGAAGAGGTGGGTTTTCAGCCTGCGCCGAAAGATGGGCAGCGACTCCGCTGTCCTGACGTCAGTGGGAAGTTCATTCCACCACTGTGGGGCCAGGACAGAAAACAGCCGTGACCGGGTCGATCGGCCGCAGGGACCTCTGAGCGACGGGGCAACCAATCGCCCCGAGGCAGCAGAGCGAAGTGGTCGGGCGGGGGTGTAAGGCTTGACCATGGCCTGGAGATACGAAGGAGCTGTTCCTTTCACTGCCCTGTAGGCTAGCACTAGAGTCTTAAACTGGATGCGAGCTCTTACAGGTAGCCAGTGTAGAGAACGGAGAAAGGAAGTTGTGTGGGAGAACTTGGGGCGATTGAACACCAGGCGAGCTGCGGCTTTCTGGACAAGCTCCAGAGGTCTGATGGCCGACGCCGGGGCTCCGGCGAGTAGAGAGTTGCAGTAGTCCAGGCGGGAGATGACAAGAGCCTGGATGAGAACCTGCGCCGTCTCGTCAGTCAGGAAGGGACGAATCCTCCTGATGTTGTAGAGCAGGAATCTGCAGGAGCGTGTAACGGATGAAATGTTTGCCGAGAATGACAGTTGGTCATCCAGGGTCACACCCAGGTTCCTCGCAGTCCGAGTTGGCGTCACCACGGTATCATCAATGGTGATGGACAGGTCCCGGTGCGGGCAACCCTTCCCCGGGAGGAACAGTAGCTCAGTTTTGTCTAGGTTGAGCTTGAGGTGGTGTGTCGTCATCCACTTCGAGATGTCAGCCAAACACGCAGCGATGCGCGTCTCCACTTGGGTGTCACCCGGGGGAAATGACAAGACCAGCTGGGTGTCATCGGCATAACAATGGTAGGAGAAGTCATGCGAGCGAATAACAGAACCCAGAGATGTTGTGTAGAGCGAGAAGAGAAGGGGGCCCAGAACTGACCCTTGCGGAACCCCCGTAGTCAGCATGCGTGGTTCCGACACGGCCCCCCTCCAGGTCACCTGGTAGGATCGACCCGTCAGGTAGGATGCAAACAGGGTGAGTGCAGAGCCTGAGATGCCCATCCCCTCGAGGGATGAGAGGAGGATTTGATGGTTCACAGTGTCAAACGCCGCAGACAAGTCCAGGAGAATCAGGACAGAGGAGAGAGAGTTAGCTCTCGCGGCGTGAAGCGACTCTGTCACCGCAAGGAGGGCCGTCTCTGTCGAGTGACCCACTTTGAACCCGGACTGGTGGGGGTCCAAAAGGCTGTTTTGGTGGAGATAGGAAGACAGTTGGTTAAAGACAGCACGTTCAAGTGTTTTGGATAGAAAGGGTAGAAGAGAAACCGGTCTGAAGTTCTTGACATCAGAGGGGTCAAGTGATGGTTTCTTCAGAAGGGGGGTGACTCTGGCGGTCTTGAAGGCCGTGGGAAAGCATCCTGAAACAAGAGATGTGTTGATGAGGTGAGTGAGGAAAGGAAGGAGTTCAGTCGCAATAGACTGAAGAAGAGGGGAAGGGATCGGGTCAAGGGAGCACGTGGTGGGGCGGTTAGACGTAACAAGGTTGAGGACCTCGTTAGGGGAGAGAGGAGCCAGAAAGGGTAAGATGGGGCGTGGAGATGGGAGGGAGAGCTGTGGGGCAGGATTGGACAGGGAGAGAGGGGCTGAGAGAAGGAGGATCTGATATCGTTTACCTTCTTGTCAAAGAAGTTGGCGAAATCATCAGGGAGAAGGGAGGAAGTAGGAGGAGGGGGTGGGGGTTGGAGGAGTGAAGTGAAAGTTTCAAAGAGTTTTTTAGGATTGGAAGCAGAGGTTAGGATTTTAGAGCGGAAGAACGCAGCTTTAGCAGTAGATAGAGAGGAGGAAAAAATGGAAAGAAGAGCTTGGAAGTTAAGAAGGTCCTCCGGGAGTTTGCCTTTTCTCCATTTACGCTCAGCCTCTCTTAGGCTCCGTCTATCAGTACACACTGAGTCCGACAGCCACGGGGCAGGTGGAGTTGGGCGTGCAGGCCGGGAGGTGAAGGGACAGAGTTTGTCCACAGAAGAAGTAAGGGTGGAGAGGAGAAGATCAGTAGCAGTATCAGGGGATAGGAGATAGAGGGAGGATTCAGGGTCAGGGAGAGCAGAGGTGACAGAAGAGGAAAGATCAGCAGGGGAGAGGGAGTGGAGATGACTCCGGGTAGAAACCATGTGGGTAGGTGGAGGAAGTGATGGAGCAGAGGATAGGGATATGGAGTAGTCAAAGAGTAGTCAAAGTGACAACAAAGAACTACCATAACTACCAAACAAGAGGATGGCGATGACAGTTACCATGATGTCTTTGAAAGATTGAGGGTACACCTTTTGATGTCTCGAAGTGCTTGTGTATATTCCTACCTCGCTGGAGTCTTCTTGTTGGTTGATTATGGAAACCGCATCCTCGGCGGCCTGTCGCTTGGCCTCTGCTACCGTACGCTCCATCTTAGCCCGCTCGGTGCTGATCATCTCGTGAGCCTTACGCTCGGCCTCTGTGACGGCCTTCTGCAACTCTGACACAGCCTGTCGCTTCACCTCATTCACAGCCTCTTCTGGAAAGAGTGTGGACACAGAGGAAGTCAAGCCTCCCGTACCTGTAATGTAGTGCGCATTATATCAACCTGTTGTTGGGAGTTTATTTTCAATGAGCACACTGATGTTTTTAGTTTCGTCTAGGATACAACAGTTACTATTTCTGAATATAAACATTTAATGACAGTTTTCTGAAACAATTGAAAAGTTCATTCGACAGAAGTGGTATCTAAGATTGTGCCTTCTGAAAGATTAATGGTAAAAGCAGTTTCATGTGCTAAATCTGCAACACATCTGGAGGACAGAAACCATAACCATATAACTAATGCTTTCACTCACTTTTATGTTAGGAAAAATCTGAGAAAAGACATGCCTTGTAGTTAAATGATGAGAATCAATTCACATAGAAAACCTTTTTAGTTTTTGTTATTCCAAGATCATCTGCAGGTAGTACCCCCTGGGATACACCAAATTTAACCAGACAATTTTTAAACGTGGTAAATATACGATAGTGGGTACATTAAAATATGAAAACTTGATCGCTTTCGTTTAATCATTAAGGCATTTAGGAAGTAACGGTGAATGTGGCATGTTTAATCAGCTACAAGAGGTTCTCCAATGGGTCAATGATGATGTTTTTTTTAAATTTAAAACGTTAAAAGGATCATATTTGACAATGAGTAAACCAAAACTATATTTTTTCTTATAATATCCTCGAGATAACAGCATGGGCCAATTAATCCCAGGTAATCAGTCAGAAAACATACTTTTGAGATGGAGCAATGTGTTATTTTATTCTTGTTTTGTGTAATGAATAACCTTGCTGCGCGGGTGTTAAGCAGTGGAATTCCAAGCGAACGTCAAAGCAAAAGGCTTTTTTGTTTGCTCCCATCAAGCCTGTAACTTGACTAATTGTGTATGCAAATCAGGCAATTTATATTTAAATTATGCATTTCTATTGTGATCCCAGAGGCCCATGTGGTGAGGGAAGTGGGAAGCCGGTAGGACACTGTGCAAGGTGCTTGAATATTTATCACCAACTGTAAACATTTTGCCCATTTCAAACAGATGTATTCATCGCCATACTCCATTGTGTTAAAAATCCTATTTTGCAATCCTCCCTAGGTCACATTTAAATCAGTCTCTCCTCAGCCAGAATATATGCGACTGAAGTGAAAAAGAAATACGGAGAACAATGCAGAGAATGAAAAATAGCAGGCACCATTTATCCCACAGACAAAAGATAAATACAGCTTTATGTCTGACAAATATGCTTCACTTTACTTAAGTTCCTTTGTAGACGTTACACTTGTATTACAAATGTAAAATCTGTATTCAATATCAGACAGAATGTGAGCTTTTCTAAAGACAGACATTTTCTTTCCATCGCAATCGAGCTAAATTTTCAAACCAGGGTGGTTTTGTCTTTAACCTACTATGCTGCCTGAAGTCATGGAAATTGCCCTGGTGCGGTGTGATATACGCCTTGTGCATGGAATTGTGATTACACACCAAATGCCTTAAATGGAAGATCGATCAAAGCTGGTGAGGGGAGGAGAGGACTGGAGAGCAGGTAGAGTCCCAATGGTGATACTCAATTCAATTTAAATGCATATTACTTGTTCTGAGTATCTCACACATCATGCTCGGTCAAGCAAGGGGACAATTTCTTTTCTCCAAGGGGTTTAAAAAGCAGATATACTGTATCACTGACGGTGAATACAAAGTGGATTCCTCGAGCAGTGAGCCCTCAACAGAAAATTCTTTCAGTTTTTCAGGACAGCGATAATGGTGATTGCAGCTGTGCTCATGAGTTTAAAGAATGCTGTTTGTGTACACTAAAAATGTAATGGCTGCTAATGAAAGCTGTAAAAGCAACAAATTAGTTTCAATACTTGATCTTAACTGGCTGTACAAATTTCCCTCACAATTTTACAATACTTTTGTAAAAAAGAATATCTGCGATATCTATCGCTAAGGTGATTACGGAGGTGCCAAACGCAAGAAGATACAGTAAAAGTCTTGCTAAGTAGTTTTTTTTAACAGCAGAACCACTGGACCAGCTGTTAAAGCTACTTATGTCCCTTATTTGACTGGTGCAATAAAATCGTTTTTACAACCTGACGTCATATTTGGAGCGTGCAGAGTGTGGTGGTAGAACTCTTATTTTTTTTTATTTCACCACTGTATCAAATATAAATCATTTTGTAAGAGCAGCCTGACACATTAATATACGTCTACCAGAGGTGGAGATTACAGCCAGTAGACTACACAAGGATGAGAGGGGAGAATGGGGTTGAAGGAGTGCCTCTCATCCTCTCCCATCTGGGTGAAAAAAATTAACGTGATTTCTACAAAGCAAAATTTCTTAAAAACTGCAGAGCGATAAAGAGAAAGAGAGAGAAAGTATATGTGTATGTGTGTGTGTGTGTGTGTGTGTGTGTGTGTGTGTGTGTGTGTCATAATGGCAGGCATGGAAATGTTGCTCACCAGCTTTCTTCCAGATCTCTTCAGGCACGTATCCAGACACAGGCCGGTGCAGCAGCTCCCTGTGAATTTCTGGGGAGACAAACACACGGCCATGGTAATTAGAGATCAACTGATGTTTTGCATGACACAGCACAAAAGATTGTAGAACAAATCAGCGTGTTGTAGAACCTGTTGGTTACCCTGATATTTCAGTCATGGTTTAAGGAACGAGACAAATTATCCAGTTTATTTTTCATTGATGCAATACAGTAGTGAGATGTAAAATGGCTCTGGTTTTCAGGGGACATGAATATTTCCAACTGACTTGTCATCGGTATAATCATGATAACATAGATGATATGGCCTAGTGGCAGTATGTACAAACTTGACAGCAGAGGACCTAGAATCCACCCCTGGGGATCTCCACACTAACTATCAACCATAAAACTGCTGGAGAAAATAAAAAAAATAGATATTATCACTTTCAAGTAGGACGCAAACCAGCTAAGTAACAATGGGATATTTTAGATCAGCTAATAATAAGTCATTGTAGGGCTTCTTTAATGCTAGGGTAGGTAATGTCTTTTTGGACACTTTTTTGTTATATTTGTTTAAATTCTCATTACATCCCAACAGAAACAGACAGGAGTACTGACAGAAAGAAAGGCTCACTGAAAAAAATCAATATCAGTTCAAGTGTGTGTTATATTTAGAATATTTTAACAGCTTTATCTTGCCGTTGGACAGCCTTTTCAGATGTGGAACTGAACTGAAAGTGAAACTGATCTATGCGGTCTTCAAAGCAACAAGACTCAGTATGATAAGTACTTCATACAACCCCACTTCAAAACATCCGACCTATCCATTTAAGAGAGCTAAAAAAAAAAGGACAGATTGCAAGAAAGTGTTTATGTACATTAGTTCCACCTCAAAGATGTGTGGGGAAGAGGATCGATAGAGGAAGTGGAATATATAAACTCATAAAGAAAGACTAACGAAAGTGGAAGGACCAGTGGAGACGTGGAAACATTGCCATGACTCCTTAAACTCACTGGAACATGGCTTTAAGCAGTCCTGTAAATATACTAATTGCTTTGCCACTATGTCCTTTAACAGCTCTTTAATACACGTGCAGTTCGTGTGATGCCCTACCTGGTGTTGCATTTTCCTGTGCGGCTGGGCTCTGCTGCCTTGACTGCCCACTAGCGGCGCCCTTCTTCAGCTCTTCAGCGTCGCTGTATCGTCGGATCCAATAGTTGAGCTCCTCACGGTCGGCCTCCTGGCACCGGCGCAGTACTGTCAGTGAGCGCCTTGTCTTCTCCACCATGTCCATGATACAGTTCAGCAGCTGGGGGCGACAGGGAGCGGACAAGGCGCTGAGTTTACACATAGACGTGGAGGGATTGATTTAAATTCAGCAAGGCAGCGAGTGGAGTTCTTAATTAAAGCAGACATCTGTGATGTTATTTTAGTTAGTGTGTCATTATTATATTCATATGTTTCATGAAGTTCGTCAGTGAAACACTAGACACAATCTCACCCTTCAAAGGTCACACCTCTCCACATGACTTTATCACTTCAGTCAAGAATATCTTTGTGTTCACATTATGTCATTTAGTGACAATTTTCACTGCAACTGTGAGGTGAAACAGCATCACAAATGTGACACTAGATATATTTCACGTAGTGAACATGGGACTGGATTAACAACCCTGATGGTGAGCACACAAGCAACAATTTAGCAATGTTTACATTGTATGTTTGTTGCACTGCAGGCAAACGTATTTACATCCAAACATACACATACACAATATAATTATATAAAGAATTAAAAAACTTGCTTTTAGTTTTGATATGCATGTAATGTCAAACCTTTCTTTAGATGATCTCACATAACTATTTTTTTAAGGTCACTCTTATTTTGTGTACAGCAGTTAACAAACACACTGTTTCTCTTCACTCTGTCTTAAAATACAATGAGACATATAACAATTGAATAAGACTGAACTAAGGATTTAGATAATGTCTGGTTTTCAAGGTATAGTAATAAAAAATGTTATTACTTTTCTTACATGGTCAAGGTGTTTCCACTCCTCAGCCCACTCTCTGTCTGTCAGCCTGTGGTCAATCACTTCCTCCTGCCTGGTCCCTGTATGCATACCTGTAATCAATAGGACGGATAGAAAGATAAACAAATGGCAAGTCAGTATGACATAGAGGAACAATGCAACATTCCTCCATCACTCCCATCCTTGTGCTCCATGTGCTCCCTGGTTGAAACTCTCTCTCCATCCATTTCTTTCTTCTCCTCCCTCCCTCCCCCTTTTCTTCACTGTCTCCATATCTCTCTCCCACCCTGAGGGCAGGACTCAAATGACTGAGCTTCTGGTCCAATAAACATCCATCACAAGGCAAGACATGGTAAATGTCTCTCCTATTTTTAGAGCAGAGCCAACGTCGTCATTACAGCTTCATCAAGTAAGGCTCGGTCTACGCAGAAAAATGTCTCTAATTCAACGGCGCCATGCCTAAATGTGCTTCTGTTGTGCGCTCATACATCTCACAGTGCAGTACTTCAGTCAGCCATCAGGTCAGAGTGGCCTCAGCGTCCCCCCCCCCCCCCCCGTCCTCCCGTCCTCCCCCATGTCCTCACCAATAGGCCTGGCTCTCTCCCGGATCTCCCGATGATTGGAGGCGGGGTGTCTGTAAGTGTCCCGGTAGTGATGGGCGATGGCCATGTCATCCAGCCGGTAGTGCTGCGGAGGGAGCGGGCCGGGATGAGGCAGGCCGTTGGGTTGGTAGGAGAGCCCATTGGACGGGCTGAAGCGCTGGGCGGGACTTATGGTGCAGGGCCGCTTGCTCGGGTGAACATCCGGGTGGAGGGCGCCATCTCGCTCAAAGCCGTTCTCTTTGGTTCTGGGTGAAGAAAGAAAGAAATGAGACACATTTTGAGTATTACATAGTCACTGCTTATAGCACTTTATGTAAATAGGTTTGTCTTCCAGTGGGTGTTTTTATTTGACTCTTTTGGTAGAATCCGTAACATTGGACGATAGACAAAATGAATGAGTAGCAAAGGGAAAGTAAAATAAAAGTGCAAAAGAGGAGAGGACACAGGAAAAATCTGTGGTATGGCAATATCACACATATTTTGTAAAAATATCTGATTCAGAATTTGTTTGCTCCAGTTATTTCATACAAAAGCCAAACTTGAAACGGCATCACAACATCTCTTCCGCTCCTTTGAGCTGCACTAAATGCTTGAGTTGATGCGCTAACAGACAAAATAACTGGAATTCTTTCATAGAAAAGATTCATTCACGTCCATTCATACGTACACATACACAAGTGCAGTGTGCACTCACACACGCATACATACTCACTAAAGTAGCTTCCAAGGAATCGGGTGAAATTTTGTAAGGCTGCATCCGAAGATTAATGTGACCAGGTGTGTTTGTGTGTGCGCATTCTTGCACATGTGTGTCTGTGTGTGTGTGTTCTCAGCTTTGTCAGTTCACAGTTAAAATCTTGCCAACCTCCCCCCACTATCTGCACTCCACTTTCCTCTCTCCCTCTCTCCTCTTCCTCCCCATCTCTCTCTCCGACGAACAGATTGAACTTCTTAATGAGCTGTTTTTATGGGCTCCTAATGCTCATCCACAGCTCTCCATATGCTCTTTCCCTCCATCCGTCCGTCTCTCGCTGCCTCCCTCGACTCATCCATCCATTCTTCTCTCCCCCCAACCACATTCTTATCTCCCCAGCCTTCCTGCTGCAACAATGTTTATATCTACAGGCAGTGCAGTGCACACATACACACACTTTTACAGTTACCTATACAATGAATGCATTGATGTGTGTACCCATAACCTACCTACTGAAGATACATACATGGGCCCAATTTACATGCATATGCCAATGTCCTGACATTTTAATACTTGCATTTATTTATTACGTATAAAAAGTGAACATGTCAAGATTGGGTTCACATTGTCTCTAAGGTAAAATGACTAAACGGCATCTCATAAAGAGCGACAATCATTTACAAATACTGGAAATTCTCAACAGTGAATGAGATACTTTTTTTCTTTTACCTCTACGTAAGAGGGACCCATGCCTTCACTTAAGGGCTTTTCATTTCTAAATTCCCTTGTTTAAAAAGTGTATTTTAGATTTTATTTTAGTAAAGCCTGACTTATCTGTTCCCCTTTGTTTTTATACAAATCCGAAAGTTCCCCTTATTCACACTGAAAACATTTCAGGGGGTGTAATTCCTTCTCTTGCATGGAAGACTGTTATTGTGAAACATCTGCAATAAGTGTTCCATTGACAAAAGCAGAATGGATTAGACTTCATCAATTAGTGAACGAGAACACCATTTCTCTTAGAGAAAAGAGAAATTCTGAGCAATAGAGTGTTGAGCTTATTTATGCTGTATGTCGCTAATAAAATTAATGCTGAAAAATATACTGAATTCTAATTTACCATGCAAGCCATTACAGTACCAGTCATTTTGCACTCCCAGCTTTTATTTTAGTATCGGCTTTGTTAGATAATTAAAGTACACATGATGTATGCTTTTTCTGTCATATTCATATTGTACTGCGATATTCCTGGTCAGGTTCCTGCAGACCATGGTATTAATCAGGATGCATTGATGGTGCATTGTTGTCTGTAATTAAGGATTCCCATTCAAATTCCAATATTCTGGCGCAGGGCTCTAATAAGCAGGAACGCAGAGCAGAGGTAAGCAGAATCCAGAGGTGCTTAGCCAGCCGTATTGGTGCTGGAGCCTCATCTGTAAGTGTTATCAGCCCATCTCCCAGGGCACACACACACACACACACGCACACACACATACACGCACAGAGGTGCTCATACATGAACCCTATTCACCCCTTCACACTGAATAGAGAATCATGCACACAGACATTCACACAAACAGACCACATTTTTTTCACTGAATACAGATGCCTACTTACTTTTTTTCTCTCTCCATATATTTTGTATCTCTCTCTCTCTCTCTCTCTCTCATACACACACACACACACACACACACACACACACACACACACACACACACACACACACACACACACCTTTTCCCCTAAGCTCACTCCCCTAAGCACCAGACGGCCTGCAAATATGCAGGTATTACAGAAAAAGTCTGCCTATCCGACTGTTGGGGGAAAAGAGAGGTGAAAATTATTAATATTGCTTTTGGCATTTTTGTCCCTCAGCAAATATAAAAAGTACATTTTCCTCTCCCCTGCCTGTATTAAAAATTTTAGACCACAGGAGAATTTATTTCAAAAGACCATGCACACATTGTCCTCAAAGCACAGGCACAAACTCACCACAGGGCACACACACAAATGTTCACAAACTTCTGTTGAAGAAGTTAAAAATGCTTATTAATGTTGAATAGAAGAATATGTGTTCGGGTGTGATTCGTGTAATCCCTTTGTAAAGCCAATTTTGGCCGAACATGCATGCAAAGCTATATTGTGTAGATTCTGATAGGTATTTTTTTGTTGTATTGCAGCTCTACCAAAAAAAGTGTACGTTAATAGGCTGGGAATGAGCCACAGTCTTGAACATGCAGACATGCTTGGCATTGGGCTTGCGGGTTCTGTGTTTGTTTCTTTTTCTGCTGCTCTGGGGAAGACTGTTGGAGAGATGACTATAGGTTTTTAGTGCTGTGTGTTCCTGGACGGCACGTCTCAGTGCTTGTCCATTAGAGCAGAGAACATTGAGTCATTACCAAAGTCTGTGACAACAAACGGATGTAATGATTTGGCTGGGGTGGGGGTTGAACTGATGCAGAGAGAGAGACACACACACACACACAGGCACACTCTGATTACTCACACACCCAATCAAGCATGGAAGTAAATGATAACTTACATAGAATACATATTCATACACATTCACACTTTCCATTAAGGAACAACTGCCTTCCTTCCATTTGTGTGTGTGTGTGTGTGTGTGTGTGTGTGTGTGTGTGGGGGGGGGGGGGGGGGGGGGGGAGCTGAGATGTCCAACGGAGCACGTCATGAGGCCCGGTGACACACTGACAGACACTTCCCATACATACATGAACACATCACACTATTGCCCTGCATTGGCTCAGCTTGTTTCTGTGGAGCGTTGTATGGGTTCATGGATAAGCAGGCAGTCTTAAAGGGATTCATGAATGAGATCAAATAACAGAGGAAAAAAACCTCAGCTGCTTTAATGTTTGGAGCTGGTAAATGCATAAACCAAATCAGTCCCATACCGTCAAAATCGGGTTCTGACTTTCTGATTCACTCACCTGTCTGGCGTCCTTCTCTTGCCGTTCTCGTTGACGTCCAGCAGGAGTTCAGAGGAGTCCACTGGGGAGGTGGTGCTGGTGTCCAGGAGCAGCTGCTCATGCTGGGCCAGGTACTGAGCTGGGTTCTGCTTGGCGAGCCTGGCACAGTGCAGCAGCTCCCTCTGAAGGAGTGGCAGGTTGGCCTACAGGAGGAAACGTCACTGTATTACCAGAGGAAATGTAACATTTGTGCTGGATGTTTTAGATAACACTGACAGACATTTCTTACAGAGATGCATGAATACAAATATCACATCTGCCTTTTTACCTGTAAAAATTGACTTGCTCAGTCACTCACTCTTCTTTCTAAGATGCTCTTAGCTTTCTGGCTAATTTGGGAAACAATTACATAATCTGTCAGATTCTGAGATGAGCTGTTTTTACTACACTGAAAAACATAATAATGAAGATTTAGAACTGCATAAAACAATAAAATCACTTTATAGGTAATCAAAGTCAACTTAGGCTCTTAAAAGAGAAAATATGCAGCTGGAATATTCAAGTTCTACTCATGTGCTAAATATAATATCATAGGTTGTTGATAATTAAATTACAACAAAGATAAATTCAAACAGATTGATGCATCTCTTTGATCTGAAACAAAATGTAAAGCTCATAAAACACATAGAAATATGATTTTATAATAAAAGCTTTTTCCATGTCTTTTCATACCAAAAGCAACAATTTCAAATAACAAAAGCACCATTTCTTTCATGTCATCTGACCCCTGTTTGCTCATTACCACTGAACCACCACCACTTCCTGTGACTCAG
This sequence comes from Cebidichthys violaceus, assembly GCF_023349555.1. Classification (NCBI taxonomy): domain Eukaryota; kingdom Metazoa; phylum Chordata; class Actinopteri; order Perciformes; family Stichaeidae; genus Cebidichthys; species Cebidichthys violaceus. The sequence continues at coordinate 1,505,209 of NW_027176617.1, read as the reverse complement.
AGTGCATTAACACCCAAAAAGTTTCTCTGTGGCATATACATTTTTCAAAAAAATATATATAAAGAAACAGCAGCTATTTTCAATTTCTTTGACATAACAAGGGGGTATACTTTCTTGTGTGGGTCATGCAGGTATGTGCGCGCAGACTTCAAAGACATCTGATGGGGTGCGTTTTTGAAGCAAGAAGATGAAAGTGTTTCGTCAGGCTGGTTCAGAATGAGAGTGGGGACTATTTTGGCAAGGTACATCACATCTTTTTAAGTTTTGTGTCTGTTAATCTTTGTTTTGTCCTCAATAACATAATCTCTCTCCAAGTCTCATGCTTTGTTATTTCCTTTCCCTATTTTTTCCAGTTTCATAATCTAAAGGCTTTCATTCGCTCTTTCATTCCTCCCGTCCTACATTAGCTCATGAATTTGCTTCCATTTCTTTGACCATTCAATCTTGTCCTTGCCAACTGCATACATAAATAATACTTGCAAAACACAACCATGATTTGTTTAGTGGGATTTATGTTTCATAATCATACAAAATCCCTCTCCAGTAATTGGCTGCAGTAAAAGAAATGCCAAGCGCTGGCCTTCGCTTTACCTGCCCGAGTTAATGGTCCGTTAATAGTTTATGATCGTAATTACCCTCTGGAAAAAAAGAGCATAAAATAGATTGCTTTGACCCTGGTGAACTCATCTTTCATTAATTAGAGGTCATCCTAATTGCCAGAGATGGGGGATGCATTAACAAAAAGTCTGAGTCAAGAAATGCAGACCATTGAAGAGACTGGATCATTTTTCATATGACAAAGCAAGGCGATTTGCTTCTGTGCAGTTATGGCAACCAACATCTGCACTTGCATAAAAGGAAAATTTCAAGTAGTGTTCAGCAGCCACAGCTAAAATCCGCCCAGGATGATTTATTGTGAAAATACTGGATTTGTCATTTTGTCAAACGATGCCAAAAAACTATTCAGAATATGCCATATGCAGGATATGCTGCACTTCATCAACTTTCTGGTTCTGTGTAATTTGCAGTTGAAGGAGAATCTAGGAGACGTCTTTATTGTCCTATTTCAATTATTTCCTGTCATGACTTTCTCTCTCTCTCTCTTTTTAGGTAAATGTGTTTACTCCTCTGTCTCAAAGCACTCCTCTCACTTCATCACAACACAAGAAAAACAAAACACTAGAGAGTTAAAAAAAAAAAAAAAAAGCTAAAATTTAACTTGAAACTAGAGAAACACTGTTACTCTGTAAGCCTGTTGTCTTGTGTTGCGGGCGTCCCGCCAACTCATCACGTCACTGGCGCTGTGTGGTTTATGATTGCCTCCTTCCAGTAAAGAGTCCCAACCAATTTGCGGTTTAGTATTAAGAGAAGGGGAAAGGAATTGAGTGGGTTTGTGTGGAGGTGGGGGAATTGGAGGGGTCGGTTTGGTCTAACATTAACGTAATGAAAAACTCTGAGCCCTGACGCGCATTGTTGCAGCTGTGCTTCGACGCACCTATAAAAGCTCCCCTACACCTCCAACTGCTCTCTGCTACCATATGGTAGCTGGCATTAAAGGCTCTGCAGTGGCAAGACACTAAAATTAGACTGGGGATAGAGAGAGGCAGAGAAGGAGTGGCGGAGGGAAAAAAAAGAGTTGCATCTTTGATTCCACAGCCATCCCAGTGATACACTAACCATCTGGCGAGGAGAAGGAAAGGAAAGGAGGGACCGGAGGATGGATAGATGGGGAACAGTAAACAGAAACAGCATAGGGATAAAGACAGAAAGATGTGGAGGGAGAACAAATGAGAAGGTGAGGCAAAGCAGAAAAATATGAACGCAACTACAATAAGGGAGTGATGTGAAAAAGGACACAGGGAGGACACCAAGTCCCTGTTAGTGTTGTTAACAGCCAGTAACAGCGATTCTAGTGGGACCAATTCCACATCCACTCAGGACCATAGTGGATAATATAGGCTTGTGAATGTCAACTCACACATGCACACATCTGCAAATGCACCCATGCACGTGCATACACACAGCATAAAGTATGAATGAACTGTCTTGTTTTCACAAATAACATTTACCTCATGCCTGTCACTCAGACACAAATGCTAGAGCAGGGGAGGGTGGGATAAATAAGGGATGGAGAATAGATAAAGAGGAAGAAGTAGGCAGATGAATCCAGAATAGGATGGAGGGGGAAAGAAAAAGGAATAAGAACAAATAAAGTGAGAAAACAAAACAGAACCTGTAATAGAAACAAATGAGCTTTGTGTTAAATGTCATGCCTGTCTCTGCTCTCCATCTCTCAGTTGCACACTGATATTGATCTCAGCTTCACCTAGACCCCATAACATGATCTAAACTACTGCTGCACAGTACATCCCTCAGACCCATTTGTCATCTTTGACTACCAAAACAAATCATACCGCCAACACCAGTCTTGCCTCCAGACTGCTGTAGTTCCTCAATTCCTGTAGACACTTACAATATGGACCTATCTGACACAAACAGCCCAAATGTACAGAAATGGACACTATTTCACCTGTAGATACAAACAGAAAATCCAACCATCCCTCTTCATTTTCATCTCCCAGACTGGAATAAAGAGATGAGAGCTGTGCCGTTGAGACTGAAAATAGGTGACCGGTGAAAAAAAGGTACAATTGGATGCTTAAAAGAGGGCTCCTTTCTCTGGTAATATGCCATGCTAATGGCTGGAAATGGGAAATACTTGCTGAAAGTGTGGCTTAGTGGGATGAGGAATCGATGACAAAGAGAGCCTCAGAGAAAGTGGTGGAGGCTGGATAGGAGCACATGAAAGGGGATGTTGATCTCAGGTCAGAGACAGATTGAGCAAGAGAAAGAAAAAGATGATGTGAGACACAGAATGAGAGAGACTGTACTGAAATTGCAGAGAAACTGAGGAAGAAGAAATGAAGAAAAGAGAGAGATAAAGAGAGGGAGAAACACAAGTATGCACATCTGGATCTGGGCTGGCTAAAAGTTTTCCAGATTAGGTCAATCAGTCAGGGAGGCAGGCAAACCTTCCGTAGTAAATGCATATTTAAATATCTACCTTCAGAAAGGGTATGACAAAAGGTCGCAGAGGGAAGTTGGTGGCTTCTTGGAGCTTGGAGTGGAATTCTTCGATGGTTAGCGTGGAATTCTGGAGGAGAGAGAGAAACAGAGAGAAAACACATGAATCCATGTGGAAGGCATTAAGTGAAAATATTACTTATTGGAAGCTAAGCTACATCCTGACCTGGAGTGAATGTTTCGGGTTTTGTAATAGGAAGCATATGGGTAGGCCGCAGTGAAAAGACCCACGGAAAACAAAGACACACATCTCCTTCAATTAATAAAACAAATACACATGCAGTGTCCTCATCAAAAAATATGCTGCATGAGGAAGAATTGTGCCTCATTTTTAAAAATAAAAAAATTCAGTTTTTGAACATGAGTTATTGGCTAATTTAAAAACAACAATCTCCTTATTTATGTAAACTTCTAAGAGCAGTTCAATTGTTTGAGTCTATTTTCAAATTAGCTCAGATCTGCTTGTTTTTTATTATGAATAGATATAGACAATTTTAATATTCTAAAGACAACTGTGACATGAATAAAAATGTGCTAATTTTTGGAGCGTATTCCGTAATATATGTCCATTAAAATAGTAAATTTATTTCAGTTTTGAACAGGATATCTAACTTCTTTGATTGAAGGAGCTTTGATTTGAGCCTCCTTGATTTGAGCTTTGATTTGAGCCTCCTTGTATCATCACAGGGGACGTGATCTTTTTTCCTTCTTCATTGCTTTTATTTGTTATTTGTTATTGACATTCATTTGGGTGTTTGCACACATGTATTCTGAAGTATATATGTACATGGATGACATCCATGTCCTTATCAACACAACAGTGCATGAGCCTGACACACTTGTGCCATAATGCTCCACGCCTGTGCCCTCCCTCGATCAGTGCCAACCAAATAACGGCCTGGCTCTTTTCACAGACCAGATAAGACCAAGGTGACCAAAATACATTATGGGCCATGCAGGAAAATGAGGACAGAGAGGGTGTAGTATATTTACGGGGAGAAGGTATTTGTGTCTTTTCTGTGTGGTTGGAACCAGGGGGAGTGTATCTTTGGAGCAGTGGGGGGTCCGGTGGGTTATACGTTTCAGTTTGTCAACACCAAAACAAAGTCTTTCGTGTAACTCACTTTTGTTGACTGACAAGACAGCCGTGACACTATTTTAAATTTTCAACATGAACTATTTCCCACGATGCAGAGAAGAGAGAAAGAGTGAAAAAGAGAGGAGAAAGAGGAGAGCGTGCACATGGGAGAAGTAGCTGCTCTATAACAAGCATAAATACAAACAAAGGGGAAAAAAAGCAAAAGAATCAAGCGAGACGAAGAAAAACATAAAAAAGCTGCAGATACTATTTTTCCTCCCAACACTCTCTGTGTTATTTCCCAGACCTGAATTTTGTTACATTCAGCCTTACAGCTGTTCACCCAGATTGCGTAGGGGCTGTTCTTGACAGCTAGTGAAACCTCCTGAGTCTCCCTCTCCCCCTCTCCCCCTCTCCCCAGCACACAACTAGCTAATTAACGGTGTCACTCTTTTCAATAAGGCAAGGGGAGGGACAGAGAGACAGTGAGCGAGAGACGAAGAGAGGGAGAGAGATATAGAGAGAGGGGGGGTGTATGTGAGCTAAAACGACACAGGAGAGGCATGTGCATATGCAGACGGTGAGAATAATAAACATAGTGAAGCCAAAAGGAGGCTATGCTTTCTGAGGCTAATTAAAAAAAATGTCTTCCCTCCATCTACTCCGCCTCCTCCTTTCTGCACAACATACAATCACTATTTCTGTATTCCCCTGCTCGTTAAGTCAAATCTTCTCAGATCACAAAGACGTGCAGTAAATCTTTAGATTTGCACATGTATTTCATAATGCATTCATATAATGATGTCAGCTAAGCTGGAGAAACACATCTGTCTTAAGAAATCTCTGTTGGATAAATGTAGTTTGATGTTTGCAAATTCAGACAAATTCTAATTCAAGTTTTGAATATCAACAAAGTTTATAGATGGGTCTTAATTTGGGTTCAGTAATGCTTAAATCTGTGCATCCTCTTAAAGCTATAATCATCTTTTTTATAAGCTAAATAAATACATACGGTTTTAATAATGCAACACAGCAGCACAACCTTAGTGATAATGATGTTAAAGTAACAACTCTAATGTGTATTGCCTCTGGTTTTCCATGAGGCAATATGGAAAACCAGCATGTTGTATTTGAATTTAAATAAGTGCAATAGAAATTAAAATCAAAATTGGCTCAGGTACATAAAGATAGCAGTCTCCTGGTCTGATGTTATTCTTGTTCTCAGAGGACAACATACGGCCATTTTTTTGTGAGGTATTGTGTCAAGCCTGAAGGCAGAGGTTCACAAATCTCTGTGTTTATTTTATACTTACGCCTGAAGGACCAGATGGGTGAAGTTTCTGACATAAGAAAATAAAAACAAACCTTGAAGAAATACCCCTGAGGATTTTATAATCAGTGATAAGTATTTCAAAGTATTTTAAGTATTCATCTGACTCACAACAAACCTGACACTATTTAAAATGTTTGATTCAGTAAACTTGTTCCATCTGCTATTTCAGGCATGCTGAACTAATACTAGGAATTATTCTCAAATATTCTAATGGATTCACTCATTCCTGTTAACTATAGGCCCGGTGTCAATTTCCACTCCATGAGCCCTTTGAACTAAAGCTCATATAAACAGGAGCCACTCACCACTAGTCCGAGCACTAATGTGCGGACCCGCTCGCCGATTTCAGGTGAGATGTCGTTGCCAAACTGCTGTAGAGTTGTGAGGAAGCGCTTGAGCTTGCTGAGTTGCCGGGCGCCGCAGGCCGGCGGCAGCTGCTGGTTGGCCAGCGAGGATGAGGAGGAGGAGCTAGGACCATTGCTGTAGCCGTTTGGAGGAGATGGAGCGCCGTTGAGCGCCGTAGGAGAGTGGCTGCTGCCATTGGTTACTGTTTGACACAAAAAATAGCATTAAGAGAAAGATACATTCCATTGGGCAAAGTAGTGCTGCATTCACTCTTTCTATATGAAAATAAAAAAATAACCTAAAATCCCTGACTTTACCTTGAACAAACACCAACAAAGGAAACAACATACGTCAGCTTTATTGAGACCAAACCAGTGATTTGGAATGAAACATTTGTTTCCAATCATCGCGGCTCGTTTGATACTTTGCGGCATCTCATAAAAAACATATTTCTGCATTTGGAGACATGTTGCCTCTCTGCACCTCCTTCTCCCTTTCCTTTCCTCCCAGCAGTCTAAACAAGCAGGGACAGTGTGACCCCCCCCGCCGTGCCAGAGCATGGGAGCAGCGTGTGTTTGTGTGTGTGTATGTGTTGGGGGAGTTGGTGTACAAAGAGATACAAGGCGGCATAAAGCTTTCTCACTAATGAGATTAGGTTTTGACTAGCAATCCACTCACTCCCCCTCTGGCTGCCGTCCAAAGCCGCCACTGTAAAGAGAGGAGAGACGAGATACTCCAACTGCATCTGGTAACAATTACGTCGGGTGGAAATCAAAGCATACTGCTTTGTTAAAACCTTCGGCATGTGTAATGAGAGAGCTGGGCCTTTCCTCCCTCATTGCACAGAAGCCCCGATGTTAATTGCGGAGTGTGAGCGTTTGCAACAGAGAGAGAGACAGACAAACAGATAGAAAGAGAGAGGGAGAAAGTAAATGCTGAAGATAAAGGAAGGCAGGATAAGTGATTGAAAGAGAACAAAATAATTCCTCTGGAGCAGAAAACCATCACTACTAACGCCGACTTGAGCACTCTGAGCATTTTGAACCGCAAGGCCTTTGATTCTTTGATTCTAGTGCTCTTCATGCAAGTGGTTAAGTGTGTACTTCTAAGTAAATACTAGGGTGTAATTTGCTCGTCACAGGCTATGTGAACGCCGTGGCAAAGCTCCAAGGGTTCGTAAGCTTGGGTGTTAATGAACTTGTTAGGGGAGTTGTTTGGAATGAGTGCAATTTGGGAGGGTTCCATACAACTTGTTACGGAGGTCTTACGATGCTGATGGCTTTTAAAGTTTTTGATTTTGGGGTTTTAGCAATGCATAATTGCGACTGTCTTTCCATGTATGAGCGCATGCCTATCTGCTCTGTTTCAAAGTGTTGCTGTGTATATTTTCCATGGGTGACTTAAAGGTACAGTGTGAAGGATTTGGTGGCATCTAGTTACTGCAGTAACTTGAGCCGCAGAGTGCAAAACCATATAAATGCAGTACACCTGGCAGTACTATAGTTTTGCACTCTGTAGTTCAAGTTAACGCAGTTTCACAAGTGTGTCGGAGTAATGCAGCAGCTTTAGGTAACGTGAAAATGTGTAAGGCTCTTGCTAGAGCCAGCGATTGGTTTGTCCGTTTTGGGCTACTAAGAAAACACAACAATTCTTAGTTCCAGGTGATAATACACTAATACGTTGTGAATATAATATTCCATTTCTGCTAAAATATATCCTGAAATGCTACACACTGTACGGTGGAATTATACTTTAAGGTGGAATTATACTTTGTCTGATGTACAGCCCTCAGTCTGGAATATATTCAGGTTCAGCATCACTACAACCACCAGTGTATTATGTAGGGATGCACTAACCCAACTCTTCCAACTCTGCCAATACCGATGCCACTATACCACAACTCAGTGTATTTGCTAATACCAAGTATTGATCTAATACTATCATAGTGTTCTCTTTTCCCAAAATTAAAACGTGTATACCACATTGCATGGAACTTTGAACACAAGGTCAGGGATGCTGTGGCACTGACAACCACGTCTGCAGTCTGCTGTGAGTACAATGTATCTGATACTGGACCCAATGAACTTCATGATGACATTTACAAAGAAACTGGATTTAATGAGGATCAGTTAATAAAGTCAGTATCGGCACTGATACGGTACATCGAAAACTGGCGAAAACAACCTAAAGGTTAAAATGTTAATATGTAACAACATAACTGTTTTTTGACCTTTGAAGAGCCAATTGCAATCAATGATGTGTACCTCTGTTGCTACACCATAACCCCTTAACCCACAACTATAAACCTGGCTTTACTCACATGTGGTGGGGGTGTAGGAGCTATTACGGGGTGCTCCTTGCGTGCTGGGTGGGGGAGGCATGGTAGGGGGGGTCAACCTGGACTGTGTCTTGACGTCCGCAGGTGAGTCGGGCATGGTGGAGCGCTTCCCAGTGCGATCTGAGGGAGGACAAAGAGAAAGGTTGTCATGACATACTTAAAAATAACATTCTGATGGCTTGTCACAGAAAATAAAGTAAGCTCGGGGCACCACATTCCACAAAGACCTATACCAAAATTTGGGCATAAACAGCAGCAGGATTTAATTTGATAAGAAAGTGCCTGTGAGGTGGGCCAGACAAGACTAGTTCTGGTATTAGACGGCTCGCCACATCATATGTCTGGCCACAATGACATGTTGCAGATGCTCAGATTGTCAGATGAGGAATGATTGGGTGAGAAAGGAGAGACTCACAGACACACCGACAGACACCCGAGGGGGGAGCGTAAATCTGCTGCGGGTACGGGTCTCCTTCCACCACCATCTGTGCCATCCTGCATGCCCGCTGTACAGAACAGTGACACAGTACCTTCCTCCCCTGCTAACAACTGCAGTGCTCATTACACACACACACAGACACACACACACACAGCCCTAAAGCTTGTACCTCTGGATACTATATTCACATCTGTTCAGGACTGGAACAATGAACTAATTTAAGATGACAAATACACAACACAAACTAACAGTTCTTAACTTGTTAACTAAATTTGATATTCTGTGATAATTGTAACAGAAATAACCCCACACCTTAAAATTAAAGCGCAACAGATACGGGAAAAAATCAGCCGGATCATACTCACACTACTTCAAAGTAATTATCAAAGATAAAACTTTATTCAAAAACAAAATATTGTCATTGATGACATGCCTATTTTCACCTAATACATGTTGCTTTGTGCTCAGCAGATAACTGACCATGTCTAATGTCTGAGAGCAACAACAAGACATTATCAATGTCTTGCACTAGCTGTGAGGGCTTAGCCCATATTGTGCAGGATAAGCTACACACCTTCCCTCAGCAATAGCATTAACACAGAGTCAACAGACTGTTATCAAATGTGTCTGTGGCACATTGTGAAGGGGAGATTGTAAAATGAGAGAGAGGGAGGAGGGTGGAGGGAGAGAAGAGAAAAGAGAGAGAGGGAATGGGGAGGGTTGAGGGAAGGGAGGGGCTGCAAAAGAAACAAAAGTACTATCTGTGACATTGGGAATATATAGCTGTAATCATGAAGTGGATGCATGTGCTTTGAATCAAAGACACACACACAAGCACGGTAAAGGCACACACAGTCTGTAATCAGGGTGGTAAGGGTGCATGCATAGGAGACAGGTCCCTGTCACACAGTTGTTGAGTGTGTTAGTGTGTTACGACTATTATTTGAAACTCCTAAGAATGAACGCCCCCGGTACCGAGTGCAACCCATGACATTAAGAAATATTGCTATTTAAGGATTGTCTATTCATAGAAAATATTAATGTTATACTGTTTCAAAAAAAACTTGAGCTTTCAGAATCCTTAAATCAATGTATGTTGTTCAAATTTTGTACAGATATAAACTTTGTAAATATAAGAACAAGTAGATATCAAAAGATACAGGATAATTTTCTCGTCACTTTAGTCTACAATATCATGCTTCGTATTGTTGGAAACTAGAAATTCCGAGCTTTCTAATGCACCCGAAAACGCATAGCGGTTAAATCTATGTTCTAGTCAAAGTATTTCACCAAGGACTATGCTATTTTTGTCCAAAACAGCAGATTTGAGTGATGTATATGTCTGCTGCAATTATAATCCACCAGAAAGCCACACAGATTGGATGGGATGGGAGTCAGGCGCCATGTTGGCTGAAACTGAAACTTTCGCTTTCAGACGATTACTGGCCCCTTAGTGCTCGATACAGCCACCAGATGGCAACACACACGAACAAAGTATACACCATTATCCTCGTCTCATCCATAGTAATATATAGATCCTTCGTAAAGCACTGTGGGCGTTTTCATTCTCGATTTATCTGCCTGTATAGTACTTCTGTCATATGCATATTGATCATATTAATAGTGTTTATAACTATTTTAATGTCTTGGGGATATTTATGTTATTGGTAACGTCGCTATATGGATATAAATAGTGTTTTGAAGTAGAACTCACAGTAAAGTAGGTAAACCGTAAATATGGCCAAAACACTGAGGCCCCCTGGGTATATTTAGTGTATTTTCATCAGTTGCAAATTAAGTCAAAGAGTAGGAGAAGACATTCAGTTGCATCGTTGTCTATTGGATCTTAATTTTAATGGTGACATTGCCTCTGAAATTAAGATTTTATACTAGGCAAGGTAAACAAAATATTTTCCTTCATTGCTTTTCCATTTTCTTTGGAATGGAAATGCTGTTCAGTTTATTTATAATGGATTCATATTTCTTAGCTTCCTACCTTTCAAAGGAGACCAGATACATGCATATAAGCCCTATGATGGAGGAGCTATTTCTAATTCATTTTGGGTATGTATTTTTTTTCCTGAGGAATGGGGCTAGGGGTTAGGAGGTTAATCTTATATTTTACATGTAACTTTGCATATTTTTCCCTCAGCGTTTGTGTGTAAATACAGTACAGACTATATAAATGTTAGTGTTCCTCTGCACCGACTGTTTGGATCCATAGTGTTAAGTTTAGGTGAAATGCAAGAGAAATACTGATGTGAGAGAGACAGGATAGCCAAAGCCTGTTAGCTAGTGCCAAGCCTCAGTTTCACTGTGGCTCACTGCTGCCGAGGTGCACTGTGACTAAGTATTTTAGTCACGCTAGCTCAGCTTTAGCAGGCAGGCAAGTGAGAGATGGAGACGTCACTGAAATTGTAAATAGAGAGGGCTCCATAGCTCCATTTCAAATGAGTAGAGGGGACGTGATGTAAATGAATGAAACAATCACAAGAATGTACAAGATATAAATAGGTAGTGAAAGCTTTATGACCAATGACATGTTCAGGAACATTAATGAGTAGCTTCTTTAAGCTTTAAAGGTTTACTGAGAAGAACTGAGACGTACAAGAATCAAACAAGAGCCTTAAATCCACACTAGCTCCCAGAGGTTATGCTAATCATTATTTCCAATAACACAGAACTGATTTGGACTAACTTACTGACTGACGCTGTGGAGCGTCTAGCTGGTCCACTGACATTTATGCCAGCAATATGCTGTTATCAAGATTATCTCTTGTTTTTAAACGTTCTCTAGCTTTCAAAGATCCTCAAGGCAAATTGATCTCAACCTATGCAGTGAGACACTGTCAGCAGACAGGAGAGGAAGAGTAAAGCATCCTCACATCCCCAGACAGGTCACATATCTACCTAACCACAGATGACTGTCCCTCAGTAACCATGCAGACTCCATGCTATCCTAGTGGACAACTGATGAAGTCACTGGGAAGGTTGGATTTTTCTCAGCACACTGGTACAGAGACTTTTAGGTGCAGACTGAGCACCAGAGCATAACTGACATCAATCTTAAAACCTTTTAGTGTTACTTACTGGGATAGTTTTTTTTGTTTTACTTATGAAGCAAAATGGGACTACAGCCTGTGTTGTACCATGGCAATAAATTGAACCTTGAACAAAGGAGGATTTGATTAAAATGCAGCTAACATAGGATACATTGCAGAAAGCAGCATGAATAGATGCAGAATAGAGATTAGTGGGAAAAAAACTAACTGATTAGGAAAGCAGAGAATAGAGGACTGGAGGTGAACAAAGAGTCAATGTGAAGAGAGAGATTGACAAACCTTGAACTGTGTAGTCACTGTGCTGCATTTCTGCTAACTGTCTCTCACACACACACACACACACACACACACACACACACACACACACACACACACACACACACACACACACACACACACACACACACACAACCTGTCTCTCCAGTCTACCGACCTGGCCAGACTGAAAAAGGTTTACTACTCTAATTTCACTACAGTATAAAAGTCTGGATCTGACTATTTATTTTATAAACTCAGGATATAGTAATGTAGCTAGTGGAAACATATAGTCTTACCTTTGGCTGCCAGCTATCATATCCTGTATGCCTGCCTAAAATATGATCTATGAAAATACAAGGCCATTAAAAAAAGACGGCCGGGTGACAGGACCCAAGGTAATTCATCATTTTCCAGTCAAACACAAAGACCTAACATGTATAATGGGCCCAAGTGAAAAAGAAAGAAGTTACCATATCACACATGGTTGTGCTTACCCTGTTTCACTGAATCTTTGAGCTCATGCTTTCCATAGTTCTGTGTATTGGCTTTTCTAATTGTGTGGTAATTTTTTTGCCAAGCTGACATTGATCTATTGTTAGATAGTAGGACGACCAATTAGGGTCCATCATCTTATAATTACCATTATCTTTGAGACTAGATAGGGGGTTGGATAATGTCAATGACTCATATCGTCACAATGGAATTTGAAAACATGTATTGACCTCCAGTGCAAAGCATACCTAAATCTTATATATCGTCTCTTATATATCTCATATAGAAATCTTTTGGTTAATTTACATTGATGTGGGGTCTTTTAGGAGAGGACTGGAGCATTATTCTTTGGGTTAATACTCATATAGAAAGAACAGAAAAACACTTTTCTTAACATTCAACATGTGGTCACAGTAAAAACTTCAATAGGAGGCACAATGTAAAATACATAAAGATTAAAGAGGGAAAAAAGCACAACAGTCTGGACTCAAGATCCACCTGAAACTCCTGCATGGCCCTGCAGGGCTCCGGCAGTATGAAAAGATGAGTTTAGTTACAGGCTTGTAATTGGGGATTAGCACCTAGGTCAGTATTTTGATTGGATGGCAGTAGTTGGGTGGCATTTGAAACTCTGCAGTCCCTCAGGGAAGAAGATGAAAGATAAAGAATGAATTAGTGTGAAATTTGTGTACACAGCAAATACATGCATGCATCCAGGCCATTACTGTCTCTCTCTCTCACATGCATACAGTCCACATGCCCCCAACACATACGCACATGCACACCTACACACACATACGTGTACACACACACACACGCGCGAGCGCGCGCGCACACACACACACACACACACACACACGTCATTTACAAACAGCGTCTTTTCTGTTTCTGATTTGATTGAGAGCACTGCAAAGCATATGAGCAGAATAAAATCAATGTCTTCATACTAACCAACAAGGGCTGCACCCAACCATTCACTCTGCACTTACTATGCTACTTGAATCAATAGCAATACTCCCTCCACAAGGTAATTTACCCAGTCTCTGGGAAAAATAAAAATAAATCTTCCAGCTGAGGCATGTTATTGAAAACAGCTCACCCCACACAACTGTGTGCCGTCCATTTTCAAGAGAAAACATGGCATGTATATTTTAGAATAAAAAATACCTGTGCCGACAACAGTCAGACAAGCCCTCATTTTATTACAGCAATAGAGCAAGGCTGAACAATAGCAAGTGCTCGCTAATAATTCAATTAAAAAAGCACCACCTGAACACGCAACCTTAAACAACCTTGAAAACAAATTCTCCTTCAGCCTAATACATCTGTTAAAAGTTAATGGCTGAACTTAATGCACATCTATTGTTCATTTATTAGCCAGTTGCATATTGCAGGCGAAGCAGCAGATCTGTGGCCGGCCGATGGATGGTATCCCAAGACTGGACAGGTATTGATGTGCTGAGCTTTAATGGAAAGGGGCGATGAGTGCTTTGACTTTGCCTAACTCACTTTACGACTTCTCAGAAGTGCTGTTGTCCAGGAATTAATGGATGAAGAGGATGAGGACGGTTGTGGAAGAGGCAGCAATTAGCTATAAAGAACAGAAGAGCCTCTCTCAAATGTGTGTTGATTCACTCATGCACTCTATGAAGGCAGAGGTGCCAAACCTATTGATGATCATGCTTATGGATGACAGTGATTAATGTCCCACAACAGCCACTTGCTGCGTGTTTTTATCTAGAGAATCATAAAAGAGCTCAGCGCAAATATTTGCAGCATAGGTGGCCTGAATGAGACTCAAACCCATGAGAATATCAAGGCTTTAGTGATGCCTCATTAAATGTATTTAGTATATTGTTACCCAGCTATCATATTGTATGTGTTGAGGTAATTACACTGATATCTGACTGAATTATGAGCTCCCAGGAGGGATGAGGTTGTATTTGCTTTGTCTACATTAAGTTGGAATTACACTGATGGCAGAAGTGCCGTTACAATGCTGTGTAGTGAGAAATCTTATGAACCCCTGTTGCCCACTTGCATTGTCACGGATGTCTTTGAGCTGTGAGCGGTTCAATCGAAGAGTGATGTTTCTTTCTCAGATTATTTCAGTTTAACAGTTTATATATGTCTGAAGGGGTAAAAGTTCTCTGTATTTCACAAGAAAAAAAAATCAAAGATTTGAGAAAAAAAAAAAAGTTTTTATTTTATTCATCATCTCGTGATCCCTCAGCCGCAGGTTGGTAACTACTTTTTTAAGCTTTACTGTACGCGATATTTGAGTATTTGAGAATGAAGTATAAAAATTTGAACACGGTAACCTCTCTGAACAAGCTCTCAAAGTTGAAATAACAAAGCAAAAGTTGAATTATTCTTGTAAGTTCTTTAATCTCTTTACAATCCATCCCTCTGATTCACAGACCGATCCTAGAAATGAGGCAGAACCCTGGACAACCACCTGCCACTCACAAGGATGTCTTCACACTTACATCACCCGTTTGCATCGTCCATGATTACGTGATCCTCAATGTTTGCAAAAATATCTCTTTCTTTCTTCGCTTTTCTCCCTCTCACTCATACCATCTTTCAGCCAAGCTCAAAGAAAGGAGATTTTATCGCCCCGCTGACTTGTGATACACGCCTTCGCTAAGGTTACATGCAAGTTACATCACTCGCATAAAACAAGGTTGTTGCAATGATGTATATCTAGAAGGAACGCGGTCCCTGAGAAACAGTTCAACAAACTACAGAGAGGACTTTGCTACCCCACAACTCAAGGCAAAAAAATACAACATTAAATCCAGACCGTATACATTTCATCATCGCACACAAAGCTGTGAGGTCATTTCGTATTCAAATCACCTTGTGAAGTGGGAACAACGTCTCCTAACCTTGATATTTTAGATTACACAGAGGCTACAACGACTTCAAAGTCTATCATCAGGAGACAAACAATCTCCATTATACACTTCATGAGCTGTGTGTGCGGGTTTTTACGTGACTGTATGTAAGCGCTGTGATCGTACAGTTGGAGACTGAAAATGATGTGATAACAGCGGCAGTAATATGCCACTCGAGAGCACTTCACACAGGCAAATCCCATTCTTCAAAACGACAATGGATTTCAATCACGCTGGGTGAATTTTCGAGAGTCGGCGGCTGTGACATAAACAATTTACGGTGCACTGGTGCCTGTGTGAGCACAAGATTGTAGAAGTCAGACATAGATATCATCATTATAGACTTAAATTGAAAAATGCATGAAGACTGACCCACTTATGCCCTGCACAAACACAGGCAAACATATGATCTAGACAGGCATAATACCTTCAGCTCACACATTGATATGTAGGTGTTGAAGTGAAAACCGTGAGGCAATGAAGCCGCAGGAAGCCTGTGAATTGAGCACTAATGTCCACGACGTGCCAATGTCTGTGCAAAATGGTGCCTCCGGGTGTGTTATGCCCCCCCCCCCCCACACACACACACACACACACACACACACACACACACGTGTGAAGAGAGGGAGTGGGACAGATAGGTAATGGAATAGATGCAGCGATACAGAGATGGTTTGATAGTGGCTTGTGGTGATTGCTCTGTGTGCTGGGTGTACAGATGTGGAGAGAGGGAGCAGGGGACACACACAAGAGAGAAATAAAGGTGGAGAGAATGAGACGAAGGTAGTGTTAAAAGAACACAGTTGAGGGACAGGTGGGGTGATTGAGATTCAGACGGAGTATGCAGAGAAACAGGAGTAATCTATCGGTATGCATGCACACACACACACACACACACACACACACACACACACACACACACACACACACACACACACACACACACACACACACACACACACACAAACAGAGTCATCGGGAGCCAGATGGAGCAGTATGCAGAGCATGTCCCATCAAACTCCACCCGCTTGTCAAGAAGATGTATGGTTGCTACGCCCTACCACAAGCCCACAAACACACAAATACATACACTGACACACAGCTGCAAGGACGCGTGCACAGATTGCAAGCAAAACAACACAACTCTCTCTCTCTCTCCCTCACATACACACTGATCGGATTTCATTTATTTCCCTCCCCAGCAAATGAGGGATACAGAGGAGAGCAGTACCGCCATCAGTGTGTCCCTTTGAATTTCTTTTTTTTTTTCTTTCCTTCTCTCTTTTCCCTCCATCGCTCTTTCTCTCATTTTCTCCATGTTGGTCCCGACTTCACTCGTTCCCACTGCGAACTCTTACTGATGAACACACATTCCTCCTGAAGGCTCCCATTGACCGGTAGCTTCACCTCGTCTCCCATCAACATTAAGTGCACAAACTTTGGGCACAGTGTGATATAGTTTCCCCTTGCCAGTAATAGCATGTTATTATTCAAGAAACCAGCATAATAGCTGTTGCTCATTACGCATTCAATGCTATTTAGAGGTCGACATCGGCCGATTAATCTGCGGCGATGGGTCGTTTTACAGACGACCACATTTTTTTTCCGATATTGGCCGATTGGAATGTACATCACCGTTTTGAATGGACGCTCCAAACATGAACTTGATGTGTACCTAAAATATATGTTAATGAAGGTTAACTTCATATAAGATGGCTATATTCCTAAATAATTAGCATGATGGTTGTATTGGTTGTACTATCGCATTATCAACAGAAAAAAATGTACAGTTAGGTCCATAAATATTTGGACATTGACACAATTTTCATCATTTTGGCTCTGTACACCACCACAATGGATTTGAAATGAAACAATTTCATGGGGTATTTACATCCCAATCAGGTGAACGGTGTAGGAATTACAACACATTTTATATGTGGCCCCTCCTTTTTAAGGGACCAAAAGTAATTGGACAAACTAACATAATCATCAATGTAATTGTCACTTTTAATACTTGGTTGCAAATCCTTTGCAGTCAATGACAGCCTGAAGTCTGGAATCCATAGACATCACCAGACGCTGGATTTCATCCCTGGTGATGCTCTGCCAGGCCTCTACTGCAACCGTCTTCAGTTCCTGCTTGTTCTTGGGGCATTTTCCCTTCAGTTTTGTCTTCAGCAAGTGAAATGCATGCTCAATTGGATTCAGGTCAGGTGATTGACTTGGCCATTGCAGAACATTCCACTTCTTTGCCTTAAAAGCTCTTTGGTTGCTTTCGCAGTATGCTTCGGGTCATTGTCCATCTGCACTGTGAAGCGCCGTCCAATGAGTTCTGAAGCATTTGGCTGAATATGAGCAGATAATATTGCCCGAAACACTTCTACTGCTTTTGTCAGCAGTCGCATCATCAATAAATACAAGGGAACCAGTTCCATTGGCAGCCATACATGCCCACGCCATAACACTACCTCCACCATGCTTCACTGATGAGGTGGTATGCTTTGGATCATGAGCAGTTCCTTCCCTTCTCCATACTCTTCTCTTCCCATCATTCTGGTACAAGTTAATCTTTGTCTCATCTGACCATAGGATGTTGTTCCAGAACTGTTCAGGCTCTTTTAGATGTTTTTTGGCAAACTCTAATCTGGTCTTCCTGTTTTTGAGGCTCACCAATGGTTTACATTTTGTGGTGAACCCTCTGTATTTACTCTGGTGAAGTCTTCTCTTGATTGTTGACTTTGACACAGATACGCCTACCTCCTGGAGAGTGTTCTTGATTTGGCCAACTGTTGTGAAGGGGTTTTTCTTCACCAGGGAAATAATTCTTCTGTCATCCACCACAGTTGTTTTCCGTGGTCTTCCAGGTCTTTTGGTGTTGCTGAGCTCACCAGTGCGTTCTTTCTTTTTAAGAATGTACCAAACAGTTGATTTGGCCACACCTAATGTTTTTGCTATCTCTCTGATAGGTTTGTTTTGATTTTTCAGCCTAATGATGGCTTGCTTCACTGATAGTGACAGCTCTTTAGACTTCATATTGAGAGTTGACAGCAACAGATTCCAAACACAAATACCACACTTGAAATGAACTCTAGACCTTTTATCTGCTCCTTGTCAATGAAATAACGAGGGAATAACACACACCTGGCCATGGAACAACTGAGCAGCCAATTGTCCAATTATTTTTGGTCCCTTAAAAAGGAGGGGCCACATATAAAATGTGTTGTAATTCCTACACCGTTCACCTGATTGGGATGTAAATACCCTCAAATTAAAGCTGAAAGTCTGCACTTAAAGCACACCTTGATTGTTTCATTCAAAATCCATTGTGGTGGTGTACAGAGCCAAAATGATGAAAATTGTGTCAATGTCCAAATATTTATGGACCTAACTGTATGTATTTTTGTCCTGACTGCTGAAGCAGTAATGATCAACCCCGTCATACTGTAGAAACACGTTACTTCTGGGACTTACGTTATCTGAAAACGGCTCGCTAACAAGGTAAGAGTTTCTCCTTGAGACCAGCAAATACAGGAGGAATGAAGTTCATAAAAAAGGACCTTAAGTTTGTAATAATTGTTATATTTCAATAACAATTAACAGTATATGAATACAACTCACAAGAATGAAGAAATATATTCAAAGAATCTGAAGTATCCAGAATGAGTTATTTTCCCACTTTATCAATAAGCTTAATGTTTTCAGTTTAAAACGTACTTTGTATTCACTTCAGCTAATTGTGACCCTATCTTGCCCTAATATCACAAATAGGAGACTGTATGTACAGTATAGAGTGAAAAAGTGATGGTACAATACAGCACTAAAGCTTTGCAAAGTGTTGACAGTCCTTAGCGTCTCCCATCATATCTGTATTTTTCTCTCAGCGTAACATCGTGTGTTTACACTTTGTCAAGCCAGAAAAGACATACGGAGATTTTTCAATCGCACACAAAGGTCTGAACACCATCTGTTTCATCACACAAACATCAACACGCACACGCATGCACATATGCACAAAAATGAACAAACTAAACACACAAATCCTGCAAAACACCTCCAACTATACACACACACACACACACACACACACACACACACACACACACACACACACACACACACACACACCAAAAACTGGACAATAAAACATATGTGGCGCATAACATTAGAAGTCCTTTGCTCCTTTTCAAAATATAGATTTATAGTATTGTCTGTTTTACCCATCTGTTGAAATAAAGTCTCTCTTGCAGAGACAGAGAGAGAGAGAGAGAGAGAGAGAGAGAGAGAGAGAGAGAGAGAGAGAGCGAGAGAGAGAGAGAGAGAGAGAGAGAGAGAGGGGAAGCAAGTGTTAGGGAACAATAAAAATGATTCACAGTGCCTGTAACACGCCCTCACAAATCTAACCGATTCCTGCCACATCTTGTTGCCAGGCAAAATTGAACTATGGGGTCTTGTAAAAAAACAGGCAGTGGGAATGGGTGGCGGAAAAAAAATACAGAGAGAGGGTGAGAGGGAAAGAATTGGGTCCGGGAGAGGTAAAGGTAAAGAAAATAGTTGGACAGAAAGTGAGAGCTTATGTTTATTCTAGAAATAACTAAACTAGAAACATTAGACATTTTTCCACAGCGGGGCAAAGCGGGGCTCAACCTATTTAGAAGACTCTATCAAAAGCATTGTTTATTTATATAAAGCCAGTCCGTCATTGCAATTAACAACATGATGTCAAAAATAATGATAAAAATTTAGCTTTTTGAGGGAAAATAGAGCAATATAAATCAGACGTAAGCCTTGGGGAGCTTACTTTGGCCATTTGATGGAAGCCAGCCTATTGGATACTGCTTTCTGTGTACAGTTTGGTTCATTTCTGATGCCATGCTGACACACGGCCAAGTGAACCCAAATGGATCAGGGTGTTTTCCCAGGCAAGACTCTACGCCAGCAGAGAAGGACTCACACAAAACACTCAACACACATCCTAATGCTGACAACACATGGCTTTATTTCCTAAGCTTCATGTACAGACAGTGGGTTACCTTTCTTTCCATTGTGAAATAGTGAATACATCTGTTGTGAGGCTGAGGATTAATATTGTTGCAGCATATATAAGATAACACTATTTATAGTACACAACCAAAAGCTCACTATGGGAATCTCATTGTAGGCCGTGTACTTTTGCATTTGTGGGTCTATACACACAAAGCCTTTTCTGCTGTTAGTGCTGAGGAAAACGTACAAGAACACACATGCACAAACCCTCTATGACACAAGCACAATTTAAAATCACTGATGCATCCACTCCATTTCTAAACACAAACACATTGATACGCACTGATACAAACACACATGCCCAAGTAGCAATTTGTATCTTTTCCGCTGTTCTATCTCCTCACGCTACATGGAACCCTCTCTCTGCAGCCAATTTGAATCTGTGCACGTGTGTCAATGCTAAAAGGAATCATATCCCTGTCTTCAGGGGCAAAATCAATTTTCAACAGACAGTAAAGGCCCTCCTGTTTTACATGACAGTTATCTATTACTATGTGGAGAGACACAGAGGCACAGAGGGAGATGAAGGACGGATGAAGGCGTGGATGGATGGAGTGATATACACTGCAGGCTAAGTGAGAGCGCAGTTACTGTGTAGGAAAACAGACAGGGACGAAGGGGTGAAACAGATGTGGAAAACGGAGAAAGAGAGAAGGAAGAGATACAGGAAAAGGGAGGTGAGGATGGTGAAGACAGGGACTAAAAACTAGAGATAACACGAACCGTCTATGAGAGACAGATGGGGAAATCAAAAGCGAGAGGCAGAGGACGAGCACAAAAAAAGACGGCAAAGGCTAACAGTGAGGGGGGGGGGGGGGGGGGGGGGGGGGCAGCCTGTCTGCCTGGTGTTTTCAAAATATCACATGACGGCTGCCATGTGTTGGAAATTACTGCCGGTTAACTATCTTCCCCAAAAGCGCTCCGAAAAAATATGTCTGCAATTTATGAAATGTGTTCCAGGGCTCTGCTAAGTAGAAGCAGATTTGCAAAAGATAAAAAAAAAAACCTTTACCCCTCAATGCCCGTTCTCTGAGAGCCGCCACTCGCTTTTCTCTTTACGCTCCCTCTCCCTCTCCTCCACGCCTGCCTCCTTTTCCCTGCAGCAGGAGATGTTTAAAAAAGGGGTTTGAGTCACATCTGGTGAGCAGGGAGCCAGAGTGGTGGTTGGTGTGACCTCGCATCAGGGCATTTCCAGGCTTACATAGTGTGTCTTTGTGTGTGTTGTTGTCCCTGTGTGTTTGTGTGTGATATGACGACCATGATTTGCTAATGGCTCTGAGTGGCTGAGAGTAGAGCATGTCTGGAGGGGGAGGCAGCTCTACATGCATGCACACACACACACACACACACACACACACACACACACACACACACACAGTACCACCATGACCATTCCAGGTCAGCGAAGTGTCTTTGTCTCCTTGATCTAACCATTACATACTTTTTTCTCGGCTCGTTCCTCCTCATCGTTTCGCCTGTAACTGTTTCACCTCACCTGTCAAGCCTCAGCCATCTGACGCCACTGACAAACAAGAAGAGAGGATCCCAAAATGGGGAAGAATACCAGTTCACAATAAAAGCTTTGACACACACTGACCTCTGGAACCTCAGTGACAGTTAACCATAGTTGCTGCCTGGATTCAAAATGTTCTGTGCGCTTTATACAATAAATGTGTGCAATATGTACTGCACATTGAACTCATTATTTTGGAATTTTTGTTTCTAAAACAAAATCCCCAAATGATCTGTATTTGATTTAAATATTGAAAAAAACTAAAAAGAGGATTTGCTGCTCAAATGCAGTAATTTAACCACTTATTGTGTCTTTCTACTGCTTTCATCAGCTCATTCAAGATTTCTCTTAATTTTTCTCTTCGCTGAAGCACTTTGAGAGCTGTCCTCACTGCGACAGTACACCCATCGTTGTAAAATGCAATGAACAGCATCTTCTCTTTTCAACAAAATAAGCCAAGTATTAAAACATAAAAGCAACAATGTAAATCTTAAACTGATCGGCTCTTTTTTAATACAGGTATTTTTTTTATGGAATTTGGTGTAAACGGAAATTGATTAGTCTTAAATTTACAGTATGATACATACTACATATGCCATATGTAGAAGTTATATTTCATGAACACATCTGATCAAGTATAAAATCATTTTCACCTTCATTTTGATAACAAACATAGCTACTCCATCAGGGACAATGCCATCATTTATCTGAATTGCGTGGGTAGATTCAGTTATTTTTCTTGTCTAATGGCAATCCAAAGTTCTTCCAAAGAATCTTACAAAACGGTAAAACTTTGTTCAGACTTCATGAAAGTTAACTCAGCACTCTGGCACACATGTTGCAGTCTTTGTTCTGCAGGAGGCCCACATCCACCTCCCACGGTCCATCAAACAACAGCAGCTTTTTAACAACTGAACTCTGCCACCACACCCACCACCGACACTACTAATAGCATCATCACGACAATTGCATTGTTTTGTTTTTCTGCAGCATAAACACAAATACACACACACACACACACACACACACACACACACAGACACACGCACGCACGCATGCATGCATGCACGCACGCACGCACGCACACGCACACACGCACACACACACACACACACACACACACACACAGAGACACAGACTCAGACACACAGCCTAACCGCTCTCCAGTGCTACAGATGGATGCCACCACTCTCTCTGGAGCGTTGCCAGCGCCAGCTAGTGAACAGCTTGCCTGGCACAGTGCTCGGCGTGTGTCTATGTGTGTGCCTGCAGAAACAGTAGCGAAATAGCCCAGCACAGATGGGTGGCCAAAATACCCCCCCACACCCACATTACCACACACAAAAAAAAAAAAAATAGACACACACGCACATGCACACACATATGCTCCAGAATAGAGACAACACACATGCAGACAGACACACAGTGTCTTGGTTCTGCTTAAGTGTTCCCGACCTGGCACACGCTGCCGCTTGCACAGCTGCTTCCTCAGAGGCACACACACTTATAGACTCACTCACACACAGTGCACACACAGCGGAGGATTGCAGTTACACACACATACATCTGTGCTTAGTTTACACTTCCTGTTTAAGGCATGGGAAGTATAAAGTCCACACTCACAACCCACACACACACACACACACACACACACACACACACACACACACACACACACACACACACAGACAGACACCACCACTAGAGCCCCCACACAGGCAGACATATGCATGCCTTTGCATCTGCCACACACACACACACACACACACACACACACAAACACACACTAATACAGTGCTTTATCCTCAGTAGCTATTCAACCTTGTATGTATCTGCTTGTTTTGCTCAACGCACAGAGTGAAAACATCAAGGCATTCACTTGGAAAGCCTCCAGTGCTGGCAACCTGCCAGCGGAGGCCTATAGATCAGCATGATCATAGGAGTGTGTTAAGACACTTCACTGTTTAATGATTTGACAATGAAATTAAGACATGAAAGCTCTTGCTGGAACAATAGAATCAACAGAATGTAATTACAATGCAGCTGTGTACAGTTAAAGCCGCTTTAATGCTCAAGGTGTGATGTGAATCCTTGTGACAGGCAATCTGATGTTGCTTCATGCTTTGACTGTGTTTTTTCATTAGATGCAGCTGTGCGGTAACCGATTACAAAAAAACGCTGCCTCTGAACCACAAATTCTTCATATTCATTTGAGGCGAAAGGATGCTCTCTTAGGATCAAACAAAGGCAGAGAAACTTTAACAACTGAATAAGTCACTTGGTAGACAGCCCGCCAGTCAGTCAATGAGCTCAGGCGGCTGGCAGCAGGTACCCTCGCCTCGGTACATAGGGGAGAGCATGGTGGCTGGCGGTGCCAACTGTGCACTGGGTAGCTGTGCCAACTCTGCCAGCCTTGCAGTGTCTGTTTGCCAGTGCCATCTGGGAAGAGCAGCTCTGCGCACATACAGCACCTCAGCTCAGCTCAGAGGGCACAGACACACACACATGCATGGATGCACACAAGGGCAGAAATGCACTCCACATACATGCAGCATGCACACACATATGCATGGCATGAACACACGGGGAAAGGCGCGCGCACACGCACAGCCGGCCGCTGACAGCTCACCATCTGTGCGCTGCCTCCGACTTCTCCCTCTGCTTCGTTCTCTGCCCTTGTTTTTGCTTTCATAAACTCTCGCTCCCTTCCTCGCATTCTTCCATCGTGTCTCATCTTATCGGATGAATTTCCAAGCCACAGATTCCTGCGTTATGTCATCATGACCACCTGTGTATTGACACTGTACAAGTATTTTTTATATCACGGGCATACAAGATTAGGATGTGTCATTATTTGACCGGCCCTTTTCAGGTTAACTAGAATTGAACAAGACAGGAAGCGTCCACAGAGGCTCTCCTCTAAACCTCCTTTCCTTTCTTATCAGATGTACAGATGAAATGAGAGACCATAGGAGGTGTCCTGAAGTGGTTTTGTTATACTGAAACACATGTGTGCATGCAGGCACATAAAACCTGGAATACATCACACAAGACCTATGAAAACCGGAGGGGAAGATGTACAGACATTTAACAAAAGGAGTGAATGTACTGTGGAATATCCCTCCATCTCAGAGAAGAGTGAGTGAAGATGAGAACAAAAGAGCAAAAAAAAACATGTAGAGAGAGAAACAGAGTGGCAACAGAAAGTGGAGAAGAGAGGGCGAATACAAAGGAGGAGGAGAAGAGAAGTGGGAAGGTAATATGAGTTCAGAACCGTGGAATTCACATCAAAGAAAAGCTAAAACGGGTCACTGTCTTTACCAGAGTTATGCCCTGGGTGAAGCTCTCTGTCATATGTTTCTCATTTAAACCCTCTGAACCACCGTTTGCAGATGAAGGCCAAGGAGAGACGCAAGTACTACACGGGTATAGCCCTTTTGTTTTTCTTCAGCTGGAGTATGTTCACGTACGATTTAGCTCATTTGCTGAACTGATTTTTTTTTTTCAACTTTGTCCAGATGCTGTTCCATTTATCTTTATATCTTTATCCCTACATCACAGTTTAACAGCTTGGCTTTTGGAATGGCGCCAAGCTATCACTTCTCTCCTCCACAACACAACAGCTGTAATATTTTCAATCACAAATCTCCCCTCTCTTTCTATTCCTCGCTCCGTTTATTTCTTTCCCTCTCACTGGCCACCACTACCTGCAATAACTGATTGTTTCTCACCCCCCCATCCCTCAGGCAACTGCATAACACCGTCAGAAAGATCTACGATTGAACACTTTCCCATCCCAATTCTTTCTCTGCCTCACCCTCCATTCTCATTCAGTCGCCCACCTCCCCCTGCTTTCTCTTTACCACTTCTACCACTTTTCACTACTCATCCTCTGCTATGTCTGTACGCCTCTCCACCCCTCTCTCCATCCAGCCCCCCAACCCTCCAAAAAAAAAAAGAAGCACCACATGCTCTGGCAGCGGCAGAAGAAGTAGCCTCATTACAAACAAGGAAAATCCATTTGGAGCAGCCTGCTGCTTCTCTGGCCCCCTCTGAACCCTCCTGAGAAGAAATGCCCCACATCTCTCCCTCCTCTTTCCAGCCCTCTCCCTCTTTTCTCTCCCTCTTGGATTTCCCTTCTTTATACTGTAATTATTTCTCTGCATTTCTCTTTTTCTCTATTTTATCTGTTTCATGAGCCACTAACTTTCCATGCCTTCATACTACCTTCAGATTTCCTCACTCTACTGATACACATCAGGTTAGAGCTCAGAATTTGATTGTCAATTTGTATTTTAAAAATATATGCATAATAATGCAATGTTATCATGCAAAATTATTATAGAGAATAATACTTAAATTTGAATTAAATGTGGCCCACTGATTTGCATTAGAATAGACAAAACCATTTCAGACATTATCACCTTATAAAGGTGATATAACACACTTGCTTATCTACACATCCAGAAAATGCAAGCCAACATTAGTATGTGTTAAGAGTCGTGTTTGTGCCCACTTCATAAATGTAGGTCCACTATTTTCTCTTTATTTATTGCTTGTTCTCCACTAACTTTTGAGGGAAATATTTGAATATACCAGCTAAATTGTCCACTGTGTTCAGCAGTAAGAACTTTGACCGTCTGACATGTAGAGCTGAGCTGATAATGTATTATAGTGTTTTCACTAAAAACAGCTGCCTCCTGCAGCTGGAAACAACATGGATGAGAGTGAACAAAAACAGTTACTTGTGGGCCATGAAACCAAAGCAACTGGTGGAAAGATGCTACAGTTAAAGCTGAAGGGAAACTGTACTGATGTGAGCAAGCTATGTCGTACTAAAATCAGAGTATGGATAATGTATCCAGTCCCAAGAGGAAACATTTGTCATTTTTGTTCAGTGACCTCAAACTTATAGTGTAGGTCCATTCAGTTAAAGTAATGGTTTGGATCGATTCTCAGCAGTGGTTTTGGCTGTTAGAAAATGAATCACTCCACCACTTCCTGTCATTTTCTTCTACCAAGCCTCCTTTTCCTCTCTCATCTTTTAAAAGCTCCTGTTTCTTTTCACCCATCATTCTTCCCTCCAGTGCTCTCTCTCCCTTTCTCGTTCTCCCCTTCTGCTCTGCCATCATCACAACATCTGATTAACATATGTCTGGGCTTTCACTCCCTGTCAGCTTGCAGGCATCTGCACACATGCAAGCACACACATTCACACAATCTCATGCATCGTGTCTCAGGTTCAAGAAAGTAGAAGACAAAAAAGGCACAGAAATTCCACTGATCCTCCTTTTAACTGCATTTACCTCCATTTGTGTGTGTGTGTGTGTGTGTGTGTGTGTGTGTGTGTGTGTGTGTGCCCACAACTGTGAGGATGAGAGACAAAGCATCTTAACATTATTGCAAGCCAACAAGCCTCATGCTCCCTAGTGAGCTGCTTAAAATGCCAGTAATGGAGGAGAGAGAAAAAGGGATAAAGGAACATAATAAGACACACGGAGAGAAGAGGTAGAGACAGATGAGAGTGAAAATTTGTGTGCGCTTGTGTGTGTGTGTGCCGGTAGACAACAGCAATAGCTCCACCAGCTCCCTTGAGACTTGCGGTGCTGAAAATTACTCACATCCACGTAGTCTCTCTCTTTAAGCTCTTATTTCCTTTCATAAGCAGACATTGATACAATGGATTTATTTTATTCAATAAACAGCAGTTGGGAGCTTAACTTCATATCCCACCTTCCAGTTATTGTAATCAGAGCTCTGCTATTGATTTTTTCAACACTGGTGCCAGGAAGGCCATGCTCACCAGCACCAGCTGATGCCAGTCAACCTTTGTGATCAGTCAGTGTGAGGGAAGCCTTTTTTATATAACCTGATAACGATGAACAATGAAATCATTCCATATGTGTGGAAGCGCCGTGTTGCAGGATGCTGAAGCCTCTTTTCGAGTCATTTGTTCTCACTCCTCTGTACCAGATTGCCTGGAATCAGTCCCACTTTCACCATCTCATCCGCAACAAAAACATGTAATAACAGCAACAGACGTAGGCAGCCAAACAAACACTTTAGTGAGAGGCTTGCCAAAACACATACTCCAACTGACAGCAATAAAAGCTTAGTAAAATTCGGTGGCCAAATAGTGATGATTGTTTGCATTGGTCTATGTTTGGTAATGCATGTAATTTCACCAGTTTGTGGCATTCGCTGCCATTTGAACAATTTTGTTAAAAAGGGACAAATACATTCGAGACACTCACGTTGCAAATACCACTTTTGCAATTGTATGGGATATGAGTTGTAATTACTCTGTGTGTGTGTGTGTGTGTGTGTGTGTGTGTGTGTGTGTGTGTGTGTGTGTGTGTGTGTCTGTGAATAAGCCTCCAGGGCTTGATTAAAAAATTAAACAAGTAAACTTGTCAAGAAGCTTTGGCTTCCAAAATAAAGATCTCCCCTCTCTCGCCCCCCCCCCCCCCCCCCCGCACACACACAAAAACACACTCACCACCTCCTATTCAGGCTATCAAAGAGTCATTCTCAACATATGGGTTAATATATGTGCTTAAATTCAAAACAGGCAAATAAAAAGCTTTCTGCATACAGGCGCATTAACAAATTGAATAGTCACACAATGCTGATGAGGAGAAAACGTTTTGCTAAGGGGATTTCAATGGAGCGCCGAGGCTGTTTTGTGTGGGACGGAGCCATCCTGTGTGCATCAGCCAATGTGTGTGTGTGTGTGTGTGTGTGTGTAAGGAGGGTTAATGGCTTCAATGAGAAAGAATGGGAGTGACTTTTTTGTGGAAGACTTGATAAACTCAATAGAGCTTTGGAGGGCCCACTCAATGATGAGTCAATGAGGTGGACTTGAATAGTGGGGGTGATGGAGTGAGACACACAAAATGCTCTCTTTCTCTCTCTCTCTCTCTCTCTCTCTCTCTCTCACACACACACACACACACACACACACACACACACACACATACACTGAGGTCCGTTGAGACAGCCTCTCGCCGCTCAGCATGTGTAGGTTTAATGTCACAGAGGGATGTGTGTGAGAGAGAAGAGGAAGGGAAGCAGGAGAGGTAGATGTATGCAAAAAGAGCAGGGATGCAAAAGGATGTAAATACAGGCTTGTGTTTGGACAGACAGTACACCACATCAGCACACACCCAGACATGCCTGCCTCCTTCCTTCTATTCCCTTTCTTAGCCCACAAACCCCTGCTTCTGTGCTGTCTAAAATTGATGTGTGGGTGTCTTTGTGTGTGTGTGTGTGTGTGTGTGTGTGTGTGTGGCCTACAGAATACACAAAACACAGTTTACACCCCAGTAGAGACCATTAGGGATTCTCGACCAGACACACAGGGAAGACAGTCTGAGAGAGACACAGGAAAAGAGGCAAAAGTGTAGCAGAGAGGGAGGGGGAGACAGAATCAAGAAGAGAAGGATGAGAGAAAGAACGAGTCAGTGACAGACTGGCAGACTGATATACAGACTCACACAGATGGGAAGATAAATGAACATATATTCTGGCAGCGCAACACTATACTGAGAGAAAAGGAAAGGGAACATCAGGGAAAACGTCAGTACTCTTCCTCCCTGTGACTTTCTCTCCCTCTCTCCTCTTTCCTAGTCAAAGGATCGACCAAAGATGGCCTCAGCTTTAGTGCAATCTGATGTAACTCGCCAGAAACAGAGTCTCAGTACTGCATATCAAACCCAGTCATACCCCAGTCATCAAACTGAAGAGGGAGGCTATGTGAAATCTGTCCAAAATGTGTCAGACTGTAAGGTGGACAAACTCTGGTCCATGTAAGTCCTTAATTAAGAGGATATTAAAAAAAACCTTTGGTAAATTGATAATTTAGAAAAGAGAGGAAAAGAGAAGAGAATGGAGGGGAGGAGAGAATGGAGAGGATGAGAGGAGAGGAGAGGACTTAAGGCACCTACACAAAAAGGAGGTCAAACGACAAAAGGAAAAATGTAGGAGGACGGAAAGGTGGCGAAGGTGAATGAAAGAGTCATGAAGGAGGAGAGGAGATAGAAGGAGACAGGTTTGTAATGGATCACAACAGGCGCTTCACTGTGCTGCACTCAACTGCACTCTACCTCCCGTCACTAATGAGAGTATATGTGTATGTGTGTGTGTGTGTGTGTGTGTGTGTGTGTGCACGAGCACGACGGCTGCATGTGAACAACAACTCTGGAGGAAGTGAGGTTACATATGGGGTTGGCCTTTGTGTGTATGTGTGTGTGTGTGTGTGTGTGTGTGTGTGTGTGTGTGTGTGTGTGTGTGCGTGTGTGAGTGTGTTGATGGAAGTGAGAAAAAAGGGGGAACTGCAGAAAGAGAGCAAGTGAAAGCGAGTGTAGTCGAAACGGTGCAATCAGCGGAGTAAAAAAGCGAGCAAGAGACTCCCTGTGTGTGCGGCAGGTCCCCAGCCATCTGGACACTCTCCTCCCCCCCCCACACTCTCCTCCCCCCTCCTTTTCCTCGCCTTTCCTCTGCCGACTGGTGTGCTATTCATGGCGGACCCATTTCACCTTTCAGTGTGTTACGCCCGCTCGCCACAATACATGCTAATGAGGTAGAACAAATGACTTTTTTGCTGCGGGTGCATGCATGTGTGCGGGCCTGGGTGTGTGTGAGTGGGTGGATGGGTTGCTGAATTCTTCCAATCTCAGCTGCTCGCCAGAAAACTGCTCGCTCAACTGCCGGCCGTAAGAGTTGTTAATGGTTATGCAGAAAACCAGTTTTGCTTCCTCACCTGGAGGCACAAAATAGCTGCAGATTACCGACACATGATCTGAAGTCTTTACGCACAGATGTTTGATTTCTAGAGCGCTGAAAACAGAAATCTGTCCAATATATTCAAAAACCCTTTTTACATGGAGTCTATAGGGAACTGTAATTTGAATGCACTTCCCGCTGGGCCACAAAGATCTATAGCAAATAAACCATATGATCACAATGGGGAACTACCCCATTTCATTTCAGCTTGGGCAACCTCAACCAGTCCTATAAATCCTCACACTCGGCCTCCTTCCATTTATCCAGCACTGAGTTACTTGGCCCAGTTCCGATCTGATCTGCTCAGGGATGATAAAGTGGAGAGGTGGCTGTCAGTGGAGACAGAGGAGAGAAGAGAGCGCACATTGCAGTTCTCTGTAACACAGTTGACAACAGATGAATGGAGCACTTGATTTGTCACAACAGTACACAAGACAGCACAACTGACATTGGCAAGAGGAGTGGCGAAAAGGAGAAAGTAAAAAAAAAAAAAAAGCTGGAAAGAAAATGGAGTGCCAGGGTGATGAAAGATTGAGATCCAAGATAGGAGATGGAGAGAAGAGAAGATAGCTTAAGGGAGACATTGGAGGAGAACAGATAGAGAGGGAAAAGAAAAATGTGTGGCAATACAGTTTGTCAAAATCAACTCCCCTCCAAGTCTTTCTTCAGTAGGCGTTGCTATTCTCTTCTCTCTGCATCACTGGGTGGCGCTAACGATACATCTGTACACCTGCCAACTCTCTCTCCTTCCCCTCTTCCTCTCCCTCTCTCTTTCCATAGTGAATCACTGTGACAGCCTGGCTTGGCGGTCATAATTAACTGAGTGCACTAGCTAGTGTAGCAACACACCACGGAGAACAAGTATAGTCTCAAAGGGAGAAACTCATAAAGCACAGTGGACGGAGCTCATAGTTAGAACTGCCGCAAGGTGCGATGGTCGCTGCTATGAGTGGGTGATGAATTATATGTGTGGATACAGACGTTTAAAGCACACACGCATGCACTAAATTGTGTGCGTTCATCAAAGGTATTAGATAATGTGGAGTACGTTTGGCTGACTTCCATTATACTTAGGGGTGGGGAGAAGAAAATGACTTTTACAGCCTATTCATTTGAGTATCATTGTCTTCATTGAGGGTGGGTATTGCTGCTTGACTGCTGATGAAGTCAGTGTTGTGCTATGAAGTACTAAATTATCCTAAAGAATAATGCTGTCAATATTTGTTAGTGTTGAATGAAGAGGGTCATTTTGAAAAGTTGTTAAAACAGCATTATGGATGACTCCCTTCACTTTTGGAAAAAGTAAAAAAAAAAAAAAAATACTTTGACAGTGGCATTATATGGTCAATATCATTAAGGATGTCTTTCTCTTTTAGATAAGTATGAAATGTATGCCTTAGAGTTCCAGAGAAAAGCCATTTATTTTTTCGGCTGCATCTTCTACATGTAAGATACAGACTTGTGCTGCTGCGGAACAAATTGTTATTAAGTTCTTTTAACACCCAAGACATCCAAATAAACTACCCGATTCTCATTATCAAAGCCACACTTCTCCAAAAGAGAGGGAGACAACTTACAGGGATGTAACTGTTGCCACAAAAAATAGCCCTTCAAATCAGTTTCACAGCAGTTATGATGGTCTAATGGAAATGGTGCTACAGTTCCTTTAACTACAGCAACAGGAACCAGGTCATTCCTGGCTCCCCTCCCGGCCCCCGGGGCCCCGGGCCCAGCCCAACTCACCACACAATGGGCCGGCAGAATGAGAGGAACCGCCGGCCATCCAGAGATAGCCCCGGTGGTCAGGAACCAGAAAGGGAACCAGAAGGGCAATCTGGAAGGGGGGGGGGGGATGGGAGCCCAGAGAGCAAAGGAGAGGAGGAGGGTGGGGATGGTTGACTGGTCGGGTTCAGGATGTGTGTGAGGGGGACAGCGTTTGTGTGTGTGTGTGTGTGTGTGTGTGTGTGTGTGTGTGTGTGTGTGCGTGTGTGTGTGTGTGTGTGTGTTGTGTGTGTGTCCATGTGACAGTCAGTATTGCAGTGTTCAGATAAATGTCTTGTTCCCATGAAAAAAACAAACTTGCACACACACACACATTATACTCAGTCAGGTTGAGCCAGGATGTTTTTGCTTGTTTTCAGGTAATAAAAGTTGGAACAGTAGTTGTGGGATTGAAGGCGGATGGAGGATAGTTAATGGAGGAGGAGGGTGGTGATGGTGGGAGCGATGGCCTTGGGCCTGACCCCACTGTCCTGGCTGCTTCCCTGGGTAAGCAGACTGTCCTATCTGGCTTCTTCAGACATGGTCTGGGGCATCAAACAGTGAGTCAAACTAGAGCAGCCGTGGACTCTGAACTTCCTGATGGCAGTTAGTCATCGAGACAAAAAAAGAGGAAGAAATGATTTAGGTGAGGACAAGATGGAAGTCTGAATGTGGTCCTGATTCTCCTGACCAGATCTGCACCTTGCTCTATTTTGGGGGTCTCTGGGGTGAAACACGCACACATACACACACACGCACAATCGGCCCCCACTGTTTCCATGACAACAAGAGGAGCACATATGCTATCCCAACTGTCAAAGGACTTTGTAACTGTGCATTTTAAAAAGTGTTAAATAAAGCTTTACTTACATACACACACGTGCACACATATGCACTTGCAAATATACAAGACAGGTGAGTACAAACGCAATATTTTTTCAAGCACGTTCTGCAGTTGTTACTGCTGTCATTGCTGGAATGACAGAGAGAGAAAAAGAGACAATGGAAGACCGCAGAAAAGAAAAGAAAAAGCCAAATAAAGCAGGAAGGTGAACTTATATTTGTGCACATATTTTCTTACAGTGTGGTTGTGCCAGGAATGGAGTGTTTTAGTGCCAGTTAAGAATAAAGTGACCAATAACTCTATCAACGTACATCTTGACTCCCGTATTACGATGGACTTGAACAAATCTGCAGTAAGTATCTCCTTTCTTGTGCTCTTCTCCTGTCTCACCCTGAAACAGACTGGCCATGTGTCTGGCTGGTAAAATAAAACACTATGTCCTTGCTTCTTCCTCTGGCACAAGTGCACCATTACTGCTGCTCTTAGACGCTAGAGAGAGAGACTGTACAACCTTTCCTAACTCAGCAGTATCACAATTGATGGTTTTCGGGGGCTAGAGGGATGTCAGAGTGTGTATGTGACTGTGTGTGGGTGTTTGGGGCTCCACATGTGTTTGTAAATGTGTATGTGTTGGAGGCATTACTTAGAGATTTTTAATATTGTCGCTTCTGTTCTGCCATTTCTCAGGGAAATTCATAAAATAACAAATGTTCCTTGTGTAAATGAACTATTTTATTAGGATCTGTGAATTTATTTTCTTCATGATGGTGCATTTTTCCTAGACATTCAAATCCACATCCTGATTTAATTTGCAGGGTGTGAATGAAAACACAGGCACGTTGAAAATGAGAAGAAGCAATATATTTCAAATTCCTCCCCCCGCGGTGTGCATGCAGAAGCTGTTTTGTCTTTCCTCATTTATAAAAAAAAAAGAAAAGAACAACTGTATGTCTCCATCCATCGCACAAAATGAGGCCGCCTCACATTATCTGAAAAGCAAGACGCTCTTTTAGCTGCAGGCTGTGTCACATTTTACAAACTTTCTTCCACATACCATAAATACAGCACTTTTCCCCAACCTCTTAATCCCCAGTTGTACTATAATTTTCTATTACAGTGGAGCAGCTATATAAAGTGTATACCATCGCATGTAGCTGTGGTTAAAACTGTCTGTGTGAACTCCTTCACATGGACTAGTTAAATATAGGTTGGCTGATTTCGTAGGTTATTTTTCCTCAAATGCTGAAATGCTTCCAGCGCAGAGGCAGTTTAGCATTAGCGGCTGTCTAAAAGAGAGACAGAGAATCTCAAAAACACATTAGAGGTCTGAAAGCTGAAGCTTGTATCCGAGCTCAGCTATTTGGAAACTTGTGAATGTTCTTGAACATCTTGTATGGGGTATTTCTCTCTGTCACTGCCTCCATCTCTCGCTCCGCTTGACTCTGTGGCTTCTGGCAGCAGTCTCCAGCGGTTTAGAGTCACTCACAAATGTGCCCCACTTGATTTTCTCCGTTTCCCACTTTCCCTATTTCCAGAGTCTTGTTCTCCAACTGGCAAAGGCAAGCAGGCTTATATCAGAGCCGCAAACACATAAACCTCACGCACCCTGCTTAATAAAATGGCTTTTATTCCAAAACACAAGCGTCCCATTTTGGATTGTTCCCACACTGGTCTCACTGAGCACTGGTACCTAAAGTCTGACAGCCTGTGTCATCATAAGATAGAAGTGTTAATCAATAAGCATTACGTCAAATCTATAGTAGACACCGTCTATCTAATACTAAACTAATTTTGTTTAATTCAGTGTAATCCCTTTTATATGGTAATGGTAAACAAACATGGGATCAGGATAAACACACAAGTGCTTGAACTTGTGTGTGTGTGCCGTCCACCCTTGATCAGCTGGTGACTTGGTCTTGTTATTGTCTTATCAGGCAAAAGCCGGGGGCGTTGCACGACTAATGCATTAACGTCTTTGGCAGTTAGGGGCATCTGTCGCGTGTGGCTCCATGTTTTTCTTGTCTCGTAGCCTCGGGCAAAACAACAAAGCCAAAGACTTGTTATATCTAAATACAGAGCCTGCTCATGTGATACAATTTAAGAGGTTTGTCTCCATTTTAGTCTCAATGTTCATGTGATGAAATCTGTGAGACTGTGTTGCGTTACAGTAACAACACTGATTTAATAGAACATAATTGGCGTTAACAATGAGCTCGTAGGATATGGGTATGTGGTGGAATGAGAGTGTTTGCATGTTTGTGCATTCAAAAAGCAAACATTTGTATTTTTGTCCAGGTCTGTTAACATGACACTGTTCACCTTATCAAAAACACACCAGGAACACTGTACAGCACCTTACATGGCACACTCAAAGCAAGCTCTGCATGCTTTTTAGATTGACAACCTTACCATATGGTGCTGAGTTGTTTGTCTTTGTCAACATATTCAACTTCTTACTGTCTGTGAGCATGTGAGAGAAAGATCTGGTGGAGTGCACACCTGTGTGTCTGTTTGTAGATGTGTGTGTGTGTGTGTGTGTGTGTGTGTGTGTGTGTGTGTGTGTGTGTGCATACTGTATGATTTGCAGTTCAGCTCTGTGTGTGAGGTGGTTTAATTTGGAAACATAAAGTTGCAGCTGTGAAACAATAGGCGCAGCTGTGAATTATTATGTGGACAATTTAATATTGCCAAAGAGGAAATAGCAAATTGAGATCTTAATTTTGCTGTACTGCTTATGTGTGCAGCAAAATGTTTGTGCTCATTCATCTCTAAATAAACATGTCTTCTTGTTAAATTATTGGATGTGTCTCTGATTCTGTTCTCTTAACTCCTAAATGGGTAGTAGAGGTGCAGACAGAGACCCAAGGGTCCCACTCAAATGCTTAAGGGGAAAGGGCTTTCCTCTCACTAAAGCATCCCCAAACTAACAACTAAGCAATAATTTGTCCTTTCAAAGGGGAAGCATATAAACCAGAACCCCAAATTCTTCATGGAAAAAGAACAAAAAAAAAGGCAAAATACTTTATCTCCCCCCGTCTCACTGAAAGTTATTACATTTTCTGAATGGTATGACTTTCTAATAGTTAGCATATGTGAGTATGTGTGCACAGAGAGAGAGCAGTAGTTGAGGCTAAGTTAATAGCACAAGCCGAGGGGGAACTGGGAACCCTTGGCTTATAAAGGATACTTGTTTCTCTGCCTCACCGAAAACCAGATGTTGATAAAAAAAAAAAAGACATAGGGGGAGGAGAGAAGACAGATGGGCAAGAAATTACCGTCACTTGGGCCAAACATCTTGAAACATCTGCAAAAAAATTTCGGACCTTACAAGGGGAGATGGATTTATGCTCTCTCCTGGATTTTTATTGCTCCGTGAGAGCCCTTCTCCCTCCTCTGCTCTGAGCGTTCTCTCAGTGTTAGGACTCAATGTTTCGCCTCAATCTGGAGCTGGTTATATCCTGGAAAAAAGCTCAGATTCCACAAATGGCTTTATCGCGTAGAGAAGACAAACATGTCCGTACACTGCAGGAGCCATAAAACTTCAGAGAGCGCCGCCGTATCAGCCCAAATCTGCACGAGTCCAGTATCACGCCGACTAACTCGATATGAAACACAATAAATGTCAAGGTACATTGCATTACAGACACCAGCATGTGTGTGCAGACATCCTGCACATGTGGGGCCAAAAACATAATTCATATAATATTTCTAAAGAGCAGAGTTTGGTTACCATGGAGACACATCATCTACACTACTACGAAACGCGCAGCTGAGGATGACATGTCCATATGGTGAGAGTACGACAGAGGGGAGGAACAGATGCTTTGATGAAAGGGCTGTCAATCGCAAATCCATAAGAGCAGCTGGGGTCATGAATGTATATCAGATGACACTACAGAATCAGATAAAGACATATAGATGTGTTAGATAGATAGATAGATAGATAGATAGATAGATAGATAGATAGATAGATAGATAGATAGATAGATGTGTTAGATAGATAGATAGATAGATAGATAGATAGATAGATAGATAGATAGATAGATAGATAGATGTGTTAGATAGATAGATAGATAGATAGATAGATAGATGTGTTAGATAGATGTGTTAGATAGATAGATAGATAGATAGATAGATAGATAGATAGATAGATAGATAGATAGATAGATGTGTTAGATAGATAGATAGATAGATAGATAGATAGATAGATAGATAGATAGATAGATAGATAGATAGATAGATAGATAGATAGATGTGTTAGACAGACAGACAGACAGACAGACATCAATTCATCAATACACAGCTTCAGCCACACACCTAATCCTCACAACCCCCCCTTCCTTTACTTAACCACCATCTTCAGCCAGAAAACCAGTACTTTTTTTATCCCCTTGGAGAAAAAATAACAGTGAGTGTGATTATTCTCAACATAATCTTCTTTTTTTGGAGGTAGAGATGCCATCAAATATAATTTTTGTTGAGATAAAATGGACTGTAATTTTGTTCCTGGCGAAGACTTTATCGACTGTGAGCATACAAACACTTAGCGGGGCAGCGAGCAACAATTCAGGCTGTTGAAGGTTGGATGTGGATGTGGATGGGGTGGGGGCATGTGGGGCGGGAAATACTGGGAACAGGATGCACTAGAAGTTAAACAAAATGGGGCTTTTACTTGGCCGCATTTTGGGAAAATGGACCAGCTCCTTTCATTTCTTTATGTAATCCCCACTGTCTCCTGTGCCTCTCTCTCTTTGAACCAATTTCCAAAATGGCCCTTCCTCGAAATAATTGACACTCTGCGTTTATCATTTGAAGCACCTGCTGTCAGTTTGACAACAAGACAATCAGACGGAGCGAGTGGCCTTTGTCCCATTGTCCCATCTCCCTGTTTGTCTGTGACACTAACTGACAACAGCTGGAAGCCCTCTCTTCCTACAATACCCATCATGCAAGTCAAATTCAACCACAAAAAGAAAAGAGCCTCATTATTTGGCTGCAGTGGTGTGATTTTAACCAGCAAGTAG
This sequence comes from Cebidichthys violaceus, assembly GCF_023349555.1. NCBI lineage: Eukaryota > Metazoa > Chordata > Actinopteri > Perciformes > Stichaeidae > Cebidichthys > Cebidichthys violaceus. The sequence goes on along the minus strand of NW_027176617.1, from coordinate 1,466,911 downwards.
AGGAAACAATGATTTAGTTGTGTCTGTCTGCTGATGGTGGATAAAAGGCTTGTAGCAACTCGAAGTCCTAAAACAACATGGTTCTGGGTGTAGACGTTCACAATATGTAAGCAGACATACACACACCCACACACATACACACACCCACACACACACACATACACTTCCTCCCCATCCCTCCGTCTTCTCTTCTTCTCTCTCTGGCTGTAATTGACTGAACACGTCAATACTCAGAGGGAAAAAACAGAGGGTCCAATGTCTGCATCTATTGATCTGCGCTTCTCTCTTTCTCTCTCTCCCTGTCTGCTGATCTTAATTACACTTCTTTTTACCAGGCTAGTCGGGCCTCCACTCCGGCGGCTGCCCTTTTCATAAAGTGTATCGTCCAGATCCATACATCAAAATTAATGAGAGAGAACCGAGCTGTAAATCAAATATGAGGGGCATCCGAGCTGATAAGCAGGGATGGGTGATCGTAAATTATGTCCTTTTAAAACAGTAACAGAAGGATAGAAAGAGAATTATTTTCACATGCTCATGGAGGTCAACGGTGACAATGTAGAATTTTTTATGGAGGAAGCAACCTCGGTTTAGGTGATTAAAAGCGCTAAAGCGTGACGGTGCTGCGGTGAGGTTGCTCCCCGCCCTCACTCTTCCTCTTTCCCGTCCTTTTCCTCGTTCTTTGTCTCTTTCTTTGTCAATTTGTCCGATTTTCTGCCTGCCTGTTTTTTGTTTGTTTTAAGAGCTGTCTGTCTGCACCCACCCCTCTCGCTCTCTCCCTAACACGCACACACATTCTCTCACACACACACACACACACACACACACACACACACACTCTCACACACACACACACACACACACACACACACACACACACACACACACACACACACACACACACGGACAGAAACGACTTTTATGGTCAGGTTTTATGGACTGACGGCAAAGCAAGCCAGTCCATTCTTCAACAATTGTCCTCTCGTGAACTAGGGAGAAAAAAAAGGCTCCTAATCGCACAGTTTCACAGCTCATACTCGCCATCAATCAAACCTGTCTGTGTGTCCTCGGCATTTGTGTGAGCGCATGTGCGTGTGTGCACGCTCCCACCACCCGACATCCCAAACCTCTCCTGAATCACAAAACAAAAGCTATTAGAGATGGCGGCGCGGTAATCTCTTTCCACATGTGCCCACACACGTACACACTTTTCCTTTTCATACAACACAAATGTCACAAAAGACATGCAACAACACACAAACATACACACCACTACCACCTCTGAATTCCCTTCCACTGTCTAAATTTTAAATGTAAATTGTGTGACAGGTGAATATTGAAGAGGTGAGCGATAATGGGTAACATCTTCACTCAGCCACATTATCGCCGCTCCGCATCACTGAGAAGTGCCCATTCAATATCGTTACCTTTGCCAGAGTGCAGAGTGAAACACACTTTTGTGTGTGTCCCTTTGTATTCATTAGAAACACTGCATAGACACCTGCATGTGCACTTATGCTCACACACAGTCACAGAATCCCAACCAGTGGCTTATCTTTTGGAATAAGAAAAGGGGCTTGTCAGGATGGCACATTGTATGTATGTGTGCGTCTGTGTGTGCGTGTGCATGTGTGTGTGTGTGTGTGTGTGTGTGAGAGGGGAAGGCAATGTGCATTAGGGCGATTACAATATCAGCCGACTCCAGATGGAGGCAGGAAAATAAACAGTGGGAGAGAGAGAGAGAGCGTGAGGGGAAAGACATCATGAGAAGGAGCCTAAGAGAGAGATTCTGTGTGTGTGTGTGTGTGTGTGTGTGTGTGTGTGTGTGTGTGTGTGTGTGTGTGTGTGTGTGGCAGTCTGCCTGTGTGCGATACAGTTTGAGAAAGTGAAGTTAATTAGCAACTCAATCCCAGTCTATATAGAGAGGACTGAGAGAGCAGTATGTGTGTGTTTGTGATGTCCTGCACATGTCTATCAGTGTGTTTCAGTCCAAGAACCCTGAACTAAAATGTAGATCTAGCCAGCCATCTTATTGAAAAATACTACTAGTGCAGCTACTGTATCTTACTGTTTTCACAACAGTTAAGGAAAGGAAAGGAAGAAGTTTAATTTGGTCACATTCAGGAACTGCCGTATTATAAATATGATTTCCCATTCTTTCGTTAATGGCTTGAGGTGTAAAAACCTATGAAGAATTAACTGCGTCCATGAAATTTGATGAACCATCAGACTCTGCCCTATTGGCGTCTTCTTCAGTTGCTCTATAAGTCTTGCGTTATCTGGAGTAAAAACACAAACAAGGCCAATAAAATCAGTTTGTAGTACTCACTGTTGACTTTGACATTAAATAAGCCCCTGTAAAGGCCAACTCACAACTACAATAAAACAAAGACCTCTTGCTTTTGTGAATGCAGGAGAGCGAGCACACACACGCGCCACACATACAACACACCTTTACACAAATCCATACACAGACCCACACACATATGCGAGTCAGTTTATACCGCTGCTGCTCTTTCATGGGTGATGAAATTCAATAAGCAGTGAAGAGAACTGCCCTCTCGCTGATAACCATCAATGGGCCTATTGATCTACAAGGGCGTGTGAGTAGGTGCATGCACACACACATACACACCAACTCCCTCCATAATTCACTCTGGGACTTGGTAAGAGATGGCTCTGAATAATCAGAGCAGATCTATACATCTTGAAGGAGTGCGTGGAACAGTGGTTTTAGTATCCAATTCTACTGCTGACATTTGTCCCCTGACTGCATGGCTGCTTCAAATGCAACCTGTGCCTATTTCAAAAAGCTCAACCATCTTCATATTTATACACCATGCAATAATAGAATAGAAGGAAAGAAAGATGAATGTTGTAAGTTTTCCTTGTGTGACATGTCAAACAAACCTTCCAGATTGAAATCCAGGACATTGCAGTTACATGAGATTCCTATTAGCCAACTGAAGCACCAGAAAAACTCACTTGTTCCAAGCTTGTGTTTGCTTCTGCATGCTAGACAAAACCAACTTGCCAAGAGATGTGCTTAGCTGATTATTTTGTAACTCAACCACCTTGAACTATACAGGTGATGCAAGTTTTCTGGGCATCATCCAATACCAAGCCTTTGCCTTTTGGTGGTTGAGTATTTGCATCAACATGTAGCTTTGAGAAAATTGAGCCCTACTGCTGATGCAGAAAAACACGAGGGGGCTTCATGATGTAGCCAGCATATTAACTATGTTGAGTCATCATCACTTATTCACCACATAGCAAACCTGGACCGCATCCAAACGTCTGTGTGTCACACCTAAAAGAAGTGCTTTGTAATCACATCACAGCGCTGGAGCCTCGATATGACTCTGTGCCAAAGGAGAAATCAGTGTTTTCCCTCTAAAATAACAGTCATTTATTGTTTGAGGCTGTGATCTAAAAAGCTGTGTTTGAATGCATCATACACTACAAGCTATTAGCTCTTCGCATCAAAACGCACTGAAGAAAAAAAGATGACATTGTTTTTCAACTTGCCAACCAGGGTTACGTGTTTCTGTGCTTGAGTGCATGCGAGTGTGTGTATGAAGGCGATAATAAAATGGCTGCCATCATTTTTGCAAGGCCACGTCTGTGTCTGTGAGCGGCGGCCTGATGCATTTGACCCTACAGCCTGAGAGCTGGGAGGAGGAGGGAGGGGGAACAGGTGTGAGGCAGGCTGGTGGCTGGACAGATGGCCCCTGGAAGTGCTAGCTGATGCTGCAGAGCCTGGACCACTGAGAGTTAGCAGCTAACGTTAATACTAGTCTGTTTATACAGCTAGCACGGACGATGCAGCAACACACACACACACACACACACACACACACACACACACACACACACACACACACACACACACACACACACACACGTGTGCAACCAAATGCACACACAAACACAGTGATAACCTGCAAACAGCACATATAATTTACTCTCTCCTCATCACCAGCTCTGTTTACCTTTCATTTACTCCTTCTGTCCCTCTGTCTCCCTCTCTCTTTATCTCTGTAAACACACACACTCCAGGTAATGGTCTTTTCAGTCAAGTCACCACTTTAATGGAAGTCCCAGTGGTCACAGAATAAAAAACAACAACAACGGATGACACAATAAATGACGGCCAGGGTAACCAATTCAAATAGAATGACCACTGCAGTAAATAACAATGATAGCCTTAAAAATGCTACCAACACTAAGACTACATCATCATAACAACCCAGTAGAATTCTAGTGTGTTGGATTCACAGAAGACATGAGAAAATTGTCTGACTACCTCAATGCAACCGCTCATAAACACTTCTCCTTTTTAATTATATTTAACTAGGTGAAGACTACATCTACAGTGGGTCACGCTTTTAAGAGGAGTTAACAATCACTCTGTCGGATGTCTACAAAGTTTTGCATGGCACTGTTTGGCATGCGTAAAAAAATGTCCAAAGCCCTGTGGGTTTCCAAGAGATATTTTCCTCCCTCTCTAATCCGAGCCGTGAGAACAGGCGGGCATCGACAGCAGGTTGAGCCCCAGCCGTCTCCTTCCTCAACCCGCATGTCTGCTGTCGTCTCAGTCGGGGGAACACATTCCCACTGGAGTAAAATATAACCCGAACCCTTTAATTTCAACCCTGCGCCACTCCATTAAAAAAAGAGAACCTTTATTTTTCTTTGCGCTTTTCGGTAATGTGGTGATGACAAAGTCGCAGCGGGTGGAGATGGAAACTTCATAAGGATTTGAGAAGATGCGTTTGACAGTTGTGACGGAGCTCCGGAGGATGTTTTCAAATGCAAACTCTGAAATGCAAAGTCTCTCTCTGAGAGCAGGGGGAGAGGAGGCTCCTCACTGTGAAAGGCAAAGTCGCTGCATCCAAGTATCTTTCCACAATCTTTGAACAGAATCATGTCATTAATGGCAATTCGTCTTATTCGGAAAATAGTGAACAATTGCCATCCAATTTAAGAATATTCTGTTTAGTCAATAAAATCTGTGAATTTCAACTTGTGTTTTATTTTTTGATTTAAAACCCTGCATGCTCTCAGTCCACTGGTACATTATTGTCTATCCCGTATTGAGGAGTGGCATGTACGCCTCGCTATAAAACATACGCCTCGGTGCCCATGCTTTCTGAGGATTATCAACTGGTATTCACTTCGAGACATGCGTCTTGGCTGATCGAAAGGAAGTCACCAAACGTGATCCGTGAATTTAAGTTGCCTGATGCCCGAACAACTCGCCATATGTCCAAGATCATGAATTGATATCAGATTTGTATGGAGACATGCAGGGGCAGAGTGAGTTGGTGTCACTATTTCAACAAACTGAACCAATAATTCAGATAAAGGAAAGCTATAGTTGTTCTTCTAACAACACAACAAATTAACTGGTTTCATAAAGTGTATATTTAAATGGGCGGTCATACGTGTGTAACGTTAGGATGATGCGATCTTAAACTTCAATTTATCAACAAACAAAAAAATCAGTGCTAAGCCTATTTCTCCCACAGCACAGACACGCTTTGTTCGCTCCTGCAATATATTTGTCATAGCAGTTCATGCCAGACAACGAACATAAAATACAAATAAATACAAAAGGCTATAATGTAATTGTTGGCTTTATAATGTAATTGTTTTTAAACAAATCAGTCAACGTCTATAACTCTGGAGCACAACAGCTTGTGACTACTTAAAATTAAAACAAATGAAACAAATCATCAATGTCAAATTCTTTAGTGGGTCAGCAGCTGTTTCATGATTTTATGTTCTTAATTTGGTGCACACGCGTCTAAATGAGGGCTCAAAATGCTCAGCCAAGGCGTAATTTAAAAAAAAAGAAAATCACAATAGCAAGAGAGAGGCCACTTACACTGAAAAGAGGCAGAAATTCCCACCATGCGGTACGTTGATGTGAGAGGGCTAAATAATTTCCAGTCCTTTTGACTCCGCGCAAGGTCCCCTCGATGATCCGCTTGTATCGGTGAAGACGAAAGCTACAGTCCAGCCAGCTCTCAGGGGCTCAACCGGTAGACTTCCAGCAGCTCAGAATGTGGTTCAAACTCCGACAAAAGAAGAAGGGCAGCTCACGGCTTTGCAATAAGTGATCAGTCACTGGGGATATTTCAGGATGGAAGAAGCCGGGAGTCTTGTAAAAGCGCAGACGCAGAGAAGGAGGAGAGATGAAACAGAGATGGAGAGGGAGGATGCAGTAGTGCGCAGGGCACCCGTCTGGCTTCCTATCCGTCTTTCGCACTTTCCTTTCAAAATCCTTTGAACGTCGAGTCGGTCTAGATCGTAGAAATCGGTGTTTACGTATGAGAAAAATGCATGCACACACCCTTGGTCAAAGGGCTTCTTGTTATTCTGCTTCTTCGTTGGCGTGGGGAAGAGGAGTAGCGGCACTCTGCCTCCAGTCGGCGGTGCGCAGCAGAGCCAGGTGGCGGTGGGCGGTACCGAAGTGCTGCCTAGGAGGGGGAGGCGGCGACTGGGCAGCAGCATCTGTGTGTCCTAAAACAGGTTGGAAAAAGCGGGGTCAGGTCAAGTCGAAGTGTTTTCTACTGTACCAGCGGCTACCGAAGCTTCTTCACGTCAAGGGCTCCCAGGGAGATCACCCCTAAGGTTTTTACACAAGGACGCAGGAAGTTAGTCTAGAATTAACGGATAGGTTCACAGTTTGTTTCACATGTCTGCATCATGCCTAGGTAATTGTCTCCCCTGTCCATGCTGGCTGTGATGAAATCAAATCGTTTCCCAATGAAATTCCAATGTAAGAGTTGGTGGACAAAATGTATCTTTCTGTCCAAAAATGAAAAAAAAAAAAAAAACAACAACTCGAAAACACAAAAAAAGTTTTTACACTTGACTGAAAAACAAAAAACTGCAATACATTAGACTGACATTGTGTCATCCCTAAAGCATCACTCCCTTCTTGGGAAAGAAATGTGTGGAGAGAAAAACAGTATCATTATAGCAGCGTCAGACTGTCATCTCCAAATAAATCACAGCCTAGCATACAGATCAGATCAGATCATGCAGTGGATGGAAACGTGCATGAATTAGAATTTCCTGGAAATCTAGTTAGAATTTGCACTAAATTGGGGATATAAACTTGGCTACTGTCTGAAGAGGGGATTTTGTACAAAAAAGACTGCAACTGGAGTAATCTAACTCTGACAAATGAAGCCTCATATTCGATTTAGCTAAACAAATGGTTTTTTTTTACACAGAATAAGGACTTTAGATTCTCTTCATGAAGTTGTATTTGCTCCTCATTCCTGAGCACACAATGGGACATTCTAGCACAGAAATGTAATATCTGTGCCTAATCAATTATACTGAAATTACTTTTTGAGGGGTCCTATGGACAGGAGCCACAAATACAGCAAGCAATAACTCTTTCAATGCACACATTGTTTTAAGACATGGAAACAAAGAAAACCTATCCTTTAATTCTCTGTTTGCTTTAGGTGGGGAGTAATTAGTTATTAGATCAAAATACGTTAATTCTCAAAAATGGAATGAGGTTATTTATTTAATTTTGCTTGGGACCCCCTCGGAGTGTCCTCAGGGGCCCCTAGCGATCCTTGGACCCCTCTTTGAGAACCACTTTCATAGCCAGCAGTGTACTGTGATGGATAAGAACCAGCCAGCTTAGTGCTAGCGCTGGTTGGTTGTTTTGTGTGTGCAAAGAAGACGAGGACTGTATGATGCATTTCATACACATATTGTATCTCTAACTTTCCCTCAGCTGAAAAAGGCACAGGCAGGCTGCTTGCAGTAACCTAAGGCAAACACTTTCCCCAGACCATCTGGAAGTCATCTCGCCCGCAGAGCCAGTGAAAGCACTGAGCAGAAGCTACGTTTACAACTCGGTGATAACAACCGGTCCACTTGAACTGCATGGTTGAACAAGTCATGCACCAAAGCCCGTTCATAACGTCTGATAAATTAAAAGATTCTACTGTATTCTATTTTGCAATGCTCATATACTTGTAGGCATTTCGGCCGAAACAAATAAACAGTAAGTTGGCGTTAGCAACAACAACTAAAGTTGGCTTAATTGTGAGACATTCTTAATAAATATAAATTTTCCTCTGGTCTGTTGTCAGACTACTACTTCTGGTTACATGGTTTCTATTCCTGGGAAATACAAAGGATACTCTTGAAAAACAAATTCTGTGTGTATTTATTACCAACATATATTTAACTGTCATGCACTTCGTCCCGTGTCTAGAGCATCGTTATCACAAAAGTAACTTCTTCCACTTTTGTAACATACTGCATGTAACACAGTCAGTGGATTATTAGCACACCATCGACACAGAGCTTATGTTCCCTCAACGCCATCTCTGTGGGGAAAAGATGATGCCATTAATGGCAATTGTTTGCAACAGTGCCATTGTGCATTTCTCTTTTTTTCACTTCATCTTTCTCTCTCTCTCATCTCTCCCTTGTCTCACTACTTCTGCAATGAGTTTTATTGTGTTCTCAAAGGGAATATAGATAGATACTGTCTCTGGCACTCTCACAAGCACAGAGCAAGGACTCTTTGCTCTGCTTCCATTTTTCAGTCTGGGTCCTTTTGTCAATTTCTTACAATGGCAGTGGGCTACGCAGGATGTGTGAATAAATATAGGGGGAGAAGGTGAGGGATGGAAAGGGAGGGAGGGAATATTGAATGATAAGGAGTGGAAACGAAAATGAGACGTGGTTCATAATGAAACGAAGGACGAAGGGAAGCCTGTGGTGAATACATCTTTGAGAAAAGAAGTGGCCCCTGAGTCAGGCATGAGAAAGGTGCAGAGGTAATGCGCCCGCACAAACTGAGCAACCTAACGGGGTCAGAAAAAAACAGCGGGGCTGTGAGGATGCCGTCACTCCTCGCCTATTTGTGTCCTCTGATTTGTTCCCAGAGAGCAAGTTCTCTCATGGCAATCACAGCGAAACATCTTGACGGCCGGAGGCACAAGGATAGGCGTTGAGGAAACCTGCAAGGGAAAAGAGAATAGGGCAGTGATCTGTGTGTGCGTGTGTGTGTCCTGTGATAACGGTGCGTGAGAGCAGGAAACACACAGTGCCTGTTTTTGCTGTAGGGGTTCCTGGAAGTCAGCCGCCCAGTGTGATCGGCGACACGCACACACACACACACGCACATGTGAGGACGCACACACATACACACACAGGATACCTCGCCTCTGAAAGGGAAAAACATGCTGCGTCTGATACATGTGGACACAGACAAGCAGACTTCCTGCATTTTCTCACCTACTGGGAGGCCACCTGTAACACACACATGCGCACGCACACCTACACACAAGCACACACACACACTACATTCGTGGAGACAAAGCAAGAAAAGACCAATATAAGTTGGGAGTTGACAGTAAACAAGTGCCATTCGAACCCCCGTTATTATCTGGCATTGGGTCAACATAGCCTGAGGCCAAGCAGCCATACATCAACATCACCCACATCACCAGCAACAGGATAAGCAGAGAGACAACTAATGTCAAGAAGCTCACTTAGGGCTGGATTTTTATTACAGGTACAGTGTGTAGCATTTTAGGGAAATCTGTTGGCTGAATTATTATGTACTATCAAGAAGTATGTTTTCTTAGTGTTTCATCACCTGAAAATAGCCATCATTGTCTTTTTGTTACCTTAGAATGAGCCCTTTATATCTATATACTGAGAGGGTCCTCTTTACCGAGATAGCCGCCGTGTCTCTACAGTGGCCCAGAACGAAAGAACCAAACACTGGCTCTACATGACGCCATTTGCGTTTTCACGTTTTCTAGTAGTTCACTGTATTTATTCCACACGCTTAGCACACAGCAAAATAGAATAGGGAAGGACATTGAACTGTTCTCCGTGGTCATTTGACCAGTACAAAAGAAAATGTTGTTTTGGTGACAACTCGTCAGTGGAGCTGTAAAGTGTGGCACTTTAAAGGCATTAAAGCATGGCGGAATAATCTGGCCATAGCAATGTGCTTTCCTACACTGTGACAAAAGTGTATGTAGCATTTGTTAAACTGATTTACTCTGACTCATTCGCTTTGAAACATTACTACTCCACTGTTCGTATTAGTCGTTACTGCAAAACCTCAGTGAGTCTGTGACTTGCCGTAAGTTGGTTTAGTTGATATGGAAATTACCATTATGACCTTTGTAACATGCTAACAGTACACATATAAATGGCTGCCCCTCTGAACATCCTGCTACATTGATTTAAATGGAAATGTCCCATCTACTGCTATATATGCTTGCAGTATATATTGTATACGATCATGTCTACCTGCCTGTTTCTTTGAGTCGTGCGTTTGTGTCCTAATAGTTAGTCGTCATAGTTCTATTTTTGGGTCATCAGTGTGTAGATATACTGTAATGATCTCTTTTGTTTTAAAGTATCTCTAGCGCTTTGGTCTCCAAAATGGTTAGTGATGTTTTTGTCAGGGTACATATGTGAGTGTTACAGGAACAAAGGGAGCAAACCAACTGTATATAAAATAGTTGAAATTAGACACATTTTGACCAATTCCAAAAGTAAAATGCTGCTTACATATCAATGTACAAGTGATGATAATGCGGTGATGTAATCTAGAATTGTAAAACACTAACAGGGGCCAATAAATAAGCTTGTCCAAGGTAACAGTAAATTGAAGTTGCGCTCAAGTGATTCAGCAAAGATTGAATAAAAAAAAATAAGTAAATGAGAGTAGCATTGATTGAGACAAGGAGTGCGAGTCAGTCAAGGGACTTTTAATAATTACCTTCCCAAGTTTAATTGATTAAAAAGCACATATACTAGAAAGAGTCATGCATTTCGTGTTAACTGGCTCACAGTTGATATTTGAGGAAATATTTCAGGGTTATTGGTTTAACTGGAGGTATTTCTGCCACATGACATTCCATCATCAACATGCCATTTAAACACACACACACATGCAATACTGAACTGAGTCAAACGCAATCATTTTTCCTTTCACTAAATAACTAAATATTTAAATATGACACACAGATTATTCTACAACTCATGGAGAAAGTATGAAAAGCAATAAATTAAAATGAACAGCTCAAACACAATCCCTAACCCTCCTTTGATAGAGATAGAAAGGGATTGTAGGAGGGAGGAATAGAGACAGAGCTGCATGATGGGATAGCAGCTGCAGTGCAGCATCTTATGCAGGTACAGTGTCTGGAGAGGGATCTTACTCACACACTGGGGTATTATGGAATTCAACCCACCGTCTGGCTCGTAGCAAAGGAGAAGAACTAAGTGGGCGAAAACTGACAACCTTGCTGTCTTCCATGAGAATGTAAATGATCTTTCCAACTTTCAGAGAAGACTGGCTAAATGTCTTGACAGCATGCAAACATGTAAGACAATAACTTTCAAATCCCACCAAATGTCATTACAGGACAAAATCCATGTCTAATGAGCAAACCGATAAGTTGTCATCTTAAAGAATACATCACATTTTGGAAAATTTGGAAGCCTGGTATACTTTACGTATCCTGGGGATTTTAAATACTCTGTAACTCAAAGTCACACCGGCATCATTAACTGCTCAGAGACAAAAACAGGGGCTCCCACCACATCCATAGTTTTCATCCATTTCTTTATTGTATAGGTTTTGCCCTTTGTAATTCCTACCCTCAAAGCTTCTGTTTCGACAGCTGCGGTAACACCTTTGTTATAATGTCACTCGGTGGATGAATCATCTTCTGAGCCTCTTGATGTTGGTGAAACAAATGTATAATGGAATTCAATTGATGAAAGTACTCCTCAGCTCAGAAAGTAATTAACCACCTAACATTATGCTTTTGTCTTGAGAAACAGAAGTGTGTGCTCACTGTTTTCACTGACTCAAGAACACACTTCCACTGTTTATTCTCGTCACACAAGGACACATTTAGATGAATGAGAAATATAAAGGAAAACGTCGCATTCATTAACATTTCACAAAATCGTCGTAACAATGTTGCCAAATGTTTTCTTTCATGGTGGATTAATTTTACCTATTTGTGTTTGGTGATACAATGATAACTGCATTGTATGATTCTACTATAGATTATAGCAGATTGAGATAGTACCACAGCTCCAAAAGTTTGAATGTATTGAATTGAATAGTACTATGGTCAAATTAAAATGACAGTGACACACTTTGTTGAGGAGTCTTCTCTATCTGCTAATGGATAAAAAGGCAGTGTGTCCTGATTGTTGCTATCATCACACAGTCTCATCAAATCCTTTAGGTAAAGGTACAGAGGGAATACTCACGCCTCAGGGACTGAATTTACAATGACATTACCGCATGTTAGAAAGAAATTTGGGAACTGTACAGACAGGACAAAGAGGGTGATGCAATCGGAAAGATATAATGTAGAAAGAGCAAGGATCTTTGAGAAAAAAGAGAGAGATGACAGATTGAGAGAAAGGGGAAGTTAGAGAGATTGTGTGAGCAGCTCGTGTCTAACCATGCCTGCATACTTATGTGAAACAGTTCTTCCACACATGTATGCATAATAGCTGCCGAAGGTTGCTGTGATTGGCAGCAATGCTCCTGGCCCCATCCATCATCATCACCCACCTTGCTACACCTCGCTTGCGGACCCGACTTCCCAACTTCCCCCAAATCATCGGCCAGATGGCCCTCGCCAACGCTCGCCCGCTTTATACACCTGATATGAAGCTATCCGTCATCTGATAACGACCAAGCTTTGGCGGTCCCCCAGCTGGGGCCTCTGCTGCAGCACTGGGCACTGTCGGGTATTGGGGATTGGGTGATGGCGGGGTGGTGCACAGCCTGACTGCCCCTCTGATGGATTAGTGCCAGGTAGTGTGGCTGGGGAGGGGGTGGCGGTGCTGAGGGGTGTCCCCTAATAGGATTCACAGTCATCCAGTGGACCATGGAACAGGTGGAAGGAAAGAGAGGGACAACGGGGAGAAAGAGAGGTGTATGTGTGGTAGGACGCAGTACAAAGAGATAGAGCGTAAATCAGAGAGGCTGCAGCAATGTAAAGAGGAGAACATGGTGGAAGGACCATTGAAATACACCAAAAGCTGTAGACAGAAGAGAACAAACTAGACAGAAGGAAACTATCCACTTGAGAACAATGACATTTGTGCCAAATTCTAACCAAACCTTGACCATGGAGACTGTCCATGCTGTTTTTCTTCTAACCATGAACGATTGTTCTTAACCTAACCAAACTTTGACTGTAGTGCTGACAAGACAGAAAATGGTTTTATTTCTGCAACAGTGATTTAAAGTTGTTTTTGGCGGGCTCTCACAAATCATGTAGTCCTGCCGATAGGGGCATCCAACAGGGAGATGCTTGTATGCTTGGTGGATATGTTGGACAAAAAAAATGTCCTGTATATGTTTGCTTGACTGAAACAAAACGATTGCCTGTGAAAGCAGAGACAATGGGAGGACAGAGAAGACGGGTGCTTTAGGAGAAGCTGGTGTCACCGGTTTTTTTCATCTAATTTATTAATGATGACAACCACGTTATGGCTGACGTAGTAGACATTTTATACCTACAGTGTACCTAGAATGAGGAAAAAAAAATTACATTCAGCCCACTAAAATGATTGCCATCACCACATCGCATGAAATGTGCTCGGCTGTAAATAATTACTTTATAAGCAGTTAGATACAATACTTTAGTGTTAACAATATCTCGGTGTTAGGGTGATTGACAAGATGAAAATGCCTTAATGACTTATGTTGAGCCTAATGTAGCAGTGTTTCCGACTTACACATGCCAGTGCACAGCGAGGGAGGCTGGCAGCACAAATACACATTCACAGACATACATTTACACTGTTACTCAAAGACACACACACACACACACACACACACACACACACTCACAGACTAGCAGTTCTCATTAGTGAAGTCGGTGTGCTCTAGGCAAGCAGGGCCCCTGCAGCAGTCTTTGGGAGTCATTGGGGCCATTTGTCAGTGGAAAACAATTAGCGGGGAATGATCCGTTCCATTGGTTTTAATGAGTACAGCCGGGTCACTCTGCTCACAGCAGCAACACGCAAAAGGTCATCAAAGGCTGAGAGCGACGCACAACCAAGTCACATTCATAGGTGGGCGCAGAAACAGACACGGCGCGCACACACCTCTGTTCATTTTCACTTCTCTTTGCTGCTTCCAATGGGCTGTATTCACACATACTGATGCAATCACACACTGACAAATGGACACACCCTGACACCTCATCCCACACCCATCTATTTCTCATCCCTTTCAGGCAATCCATCTCCCTCCACACCGTCGCAGGCATTGAAAAGTCATCATGATAAGTGACGTCTTGTATTATATTAGGAGCGTATTGTTCATATATGTGACCTTGGATGAGACCTATGGCATACTGATGCATACATCATGTTAGTTTGGATGGTTAGCTGCAATATGGTAGCTATAGTAACACATGGAAGAGCCATATACTGAGATTTTGTATTTCAAAGGAGAACAATAGCATATGGCAAAAGCATGTCAGTAATGGGAATGCATGAATGTTGATCCAGCATGCTGATGATGTAGGATGCGCTGCACTCAGATCTATGACTAAAGGCTATCTGTTGTACTGTATATCTGAATGCTTGTTCTTACCGCCTGACACACAGGGAGCAGTAGGGTGAGTAAAAAAAGTTGGATTTTTTTTTATCTAATTAAACTGTTTAATGGTTGTAAAAGCAGAGATAATTAACTATTTCTGAAGTATTTAATCTGTTTATCTTGAGGTCAAGAATGATTGACCAAATTATGCACTATAGTGACTTCATATTTAGGTTAATGATACTTGACCTGACCAAAACAGACGACTGTCTCATTTTACTTTAATGTGGCATGGACGTATATTACAGGCAATACCAGTCCTAAAGCTGCATAGTCCCACATTGGGCCTCTTGCTACAGATGAAATAACTAGTATAGATCCAGTGTCATACTAGCCTATATATTAGCCCATATGTTTCTTTAACACTCACAAAACCTAATGAGCATACAATGTGCAACTTGACAGGGTTATTTCTGTGAAGGGGAGGATTTCCATTTAAAATTGTAAGATTTAAAGACATTGGATGTTTTTAATGAAATCCTAAACTGTATGCACATGCAAATACTTTAGATACAAGATTGCAAAGCTGATAACCTATACCATCTTCCATTGAGGATACATAAAGCATAAGTATTTTGACCATTTACTTGTTGAAATAGATTTAGGCCCATGTAGAGACAAGTTTTGTTTCATGCAACCGAGTATTACTTTTACATGAGGTGTATTATTAAGCTTACATACGCAAAATACTGATATACTGACACAAATGATTTTCTGCTCCTTCTGATTTCACACTCAAACCTCTATTGAAGTTTTTTCTCCAGTCCTCTTTTTTAACACACAGATATTTACAGATATGTATGTACTACGGTATGTAGTGTATGTTACATTATAAGATAAATGATCTAGATATTAAATGTTTCCATCTCCTCTGCCCCCATCTAGATAAACCAACCACATTTTGCCCTGTACTGGCCTTCATACACACAGGGGAAATGTAAAGTGTTGAAGAGTTATGTACCACATAACATGACTCTCACTGTCAGTGTGTAAAAGCTTTGGTTTAAAGAGGGCAGTAGACAGACACAGAAGGTGTGAATCAATTCAATTGTCAAGCGAATTTTAAGCAAACTTTTGAAATGTCACAAAAAAAGATATGCGAATAAGGCACCTTTCCATCAACTGGTTTGTAGCGAATAAACTCGGTTACAGAATAGTTCGGTCAGAAGCTGGAGCTATAGGTGATGCAAAGCTGTAATCCACCAATAAACAGAAGAAGAAGTGAAGGTTGAGCTGGAAATAAAACAACTCGGCTTTCTCGGAAGTCGGAATTTTGCCATTTCAATTCAGCTTTTCTAATGCAATACTTCAAAGTGCACATAAAAATATGAGAATGGAAACATGGCTACAGAGAGTTAAAGAGATGTAGACCACCAATGGAAATGCATACAGTGTTCACACAGGAAGAGGTTTTCAACACTTCACTGCCCTTAATGGCCACATTAAGCGAGCAGTGGCCATTTAGCATAAGAGCCCACCTGGTTGAACCGTGGCCCTCGAGCCCTTCCCTCCACCCCACACTGAAGCCAGAGGAAAGACCTCCTAATGGTTTGTGAACACTGTGACAAGTAAAGTGAGGTGGTGCTGGCAGTTGGGGTGTTTAAAATGGGAAAGCCTGTAGCCCAACATTGAATCCATAGTTATTTCTATTGTATGAAAAGCTCAGTTCCATTTTAGGAATTTGTACATCTCACCTTAAGCTATAGGCAGAGTGTAGTAATGTCATCAAGAGGCAAACCCTGAAGCTTCTTTCAATGAATTAATGCTATTTAGATACAACTAATTTAACTTGATAAAGACACTTTTTTTGTCTTTTAATTAGCTTATTTCTACAATATTTGTTGCTAGTAACTAAAACATGATTTTTTATTGTTAAGCAACTTACGACAAAAATTAAGAGAACTACCTTGCACATGGCGGATACAGTTTAAATCAGTGATTCCCCATGGGGTACATGCACCCGAGGGGGCTGTACTTCTACTGTTGGCAGGGGGTGCCAGGAGAGATTGTGAAGTAGCTCTTCTAATTTAAAAAAATAAATAGTAATAATTTTCTTGAAAACAAAAATCCACATATTTGTGGTTAGAAGGAAAATGAACACACAAATGGGCTTACAAATTAGCGTGAAGATGCTCTTTAGTATATCTGTCATCACAATGATCACTTAATTACCAAGTATGATAAGTTCATTGCACAGGACATGCCTCCCAGCTGTAACACCTGAACACCACATGCTGTGATTGAGAGTAAGCAAAAACTAGTTAGCAAGTGAAGTCAAAATGGATCGCTAAAAGTAATGGATAAATGGCTGAATGATCCAGCATCTGTTATTTCAAGTGGTATAAACTAGTGTTAGAACTTGGGGCGATGGGACAAATAGGAGACTGCTGTTTGTGTGTTTACCGTACTTTTTATTAATAAGTAACTTGCGTACTTATTTTAACCCAAACCCATAGACTGTATAAAATAATAGTCTCCATGATGTCACCGTCCTCGTAAATGGCCAAAGAGGACAATCGCTGTTGCGTATTTTAAAGTGGGACTCTATGGAGATTGACTCACTTTTGTAAACAGCCTCAAGTGACCATTTGAGGAACTATAGTTTTTGGCACCTGATACCAAAAATGTATCGTAATAAAAGCATCTTTATGTCTCATCCTGAGTACAGCACACACATTCCTCTACTGTGTTCAGCTCAGATGATTCAGATAAATATCCTCTATTTTGTTGCAAGTGTGACGGCTGTACAAATCACAAGCGTTCACTAAATGTGGACATGATTTAGAGCATTTCATTAATGAAGACATGTTGCTTGCATTGTGGTGCTGCCTTCTCCCCTCTTTCTCTCTTCTGCTCCTTCTCTCCTTTCTTGCTCACGCACACATTTGCTTGCAAAGTGCATCAGCGAATGAAAGGATGTGTCAGGGCAATCGGAACAATGTAATTAGAAGTGCGAGAGAGGTGGAAAGTGCTTTATGGTGATAATGTGGCACAGTAATTAAGGGGAAATATCATGACCCTAGTGCCCACGGCATTTTGAAAAAAGAGTCATTTAAGTCCGAGATTACACACTGGTTGTCAATTCAATGGAAGAGAGGGAGGGGGAAGGAATGTGGAATGAACCTGTCTTGATGGGGTGCATCGTGATGGAAGAGACAGATTAAGTATGCGCGTACACGCGTGTATGTGTGTGAACGTGACAGTTAATGGACTGCAGGTATGTGTGGATTTGTGTTCTTACTTGTATTTTTCCTACAATTTATAATCCAATAATCATACACTGCATAGATTGCATCAGAAGTTTGGTTCGAAATACGTGTTTTAGCATATCATTTAATGTATAAACAGAAAGGGCCGTATACTGTAATGAGTGTAGGGTTATGAGTCTCACTTATATTTTGACACTGTCAAGCTGCAGTCACAGAACAACCACAACTAGAGGAGTCAGACAAAGGGGAGAGGGGGAACGAGTAAGACAAAGACAACGAGGGGAAATAGAAGGAGAGAGATCTTGGTAATGACAAGCACTTCACAGTCAGAGCCGACCTCCCTCCTCCCACGCACCCCGATGAGATAATTCCTTCTCCAAATTGCAATCAAAGCTCAGAAAAACACTTGAAAAGCAGGAGCCCTTTCAGCCATTAACTCGCCAGGTCCTGGGGTGCTGCTTTTTAAATATTACATTTCTTTGAATGTGTTTTCTGCATATTGTTTTTTTTCCCTCTTAATTATTTTTCCTATTTCTCTTTGTCTTCAACTCACCATTAGCACTGTTTGGGATTTATTAATATTCAAGCTAAGTAACTGCATTGACAAAAGAATATTAATAAGTTTATGCACTTAATCACTCTTTTTTTCTTCAAACCCTTTGCACTGATATACTTGCATAACCTCGCTACTGTATCAGACAAAGGACCACATTCACAAGAACGCTGCTGGTTTGGTCGTCTTCATCTGGTTACCAACAAATGATGTATCTTCAGACTGTAGGAAATACTAATGGGACCAAGTACAAACAGCACAAACAACCATTGTCATTAAGGACACACCTCAAAGGAGTCACCACTATGGCATGCAACAGCAAGAGATCATATCCAGTTAAAGGAGATGTATTCAACATTCTGAGCATTAATATAGCAGCAAATGACTATTATCAATGTAAAGATATAGTGGAGTAATGTCTATCTGAGCAGAGAATGAAGTCACTCTCCCTGTGTGTGTGCCAGCCGCGCAGGCATTTAGTGCATGTGAGCGCATGTGAGCGTGCCCGACAGGTTAGCTCATGGCCACCGCTCTACACTGCTCTCATATGGTGGTTACAGCTGATAACACCGTCCCGAAAGACAGCAAAGCACCCACCCTGCAGTTCCTCGTCATGTGAACACTGTTAGCTCTGTTAGCACTTTAGCCGGATTTTGCACTGTTAGCACTGTTTGCACATATTGCATATATTATTTTACACATCTTGGTTCCAATTTAGGAGCTCAGCAAGACTCAACATGATATAACTGATACACATTAACCTGTGTGGTCACCCATTTCTCCAGAACACGTGAGTGTGCTGATGAGGAACATCATGAAATGAAACAAGCACAATCTGTCCAGCGGATTGAATCTGGAATGGGTGAAAATACTGTGTGTTGGTGGAGGAGATGGCTGATGTAATGTGTTCATGTATGGTTAGGTAAATATGAACAACAGGTCAGGGCTAAAAGCCCTCTAGAAATAAACAGTATTCCTTCAGGATAATGTGGCGGTCCGTTTGGACAGTATTGTGACCCGCCTGATCCCCATGCAGGACTTGAAAGAACCTGAATGGCAGAGAAAAGAAAGCTCAGTCCTCTGCTGTAGATTTGGTGTCAAGTGGCTCTATTTGTCATAATTATGTGGTTGTAAAGGGAAAGTCTAGAAAAGGTCTAATCAATCTGATTTAATTAAGTGCAGTCAGTCATTTGAAATGTGCAGAATAGAATTAATAAGCACATTGTAAATTTGCATTTAAACCCATGTAATTATGCCAATTCAGTGGCCTCGCTAGCACACTCATTTTTTTTCAAAACACAAAAAAGAGACAGAAACAATTTCTCTTTTTTTTCATTTGATTCTGAATCGATATGCAGTTAGAGGAAGTGGCTTAAACAATGCAAATACCATGTGTATTTTATTGTACAAAAAATAACATGAACATGTCTGCTGTTACACTGATGCTGATAGGTAGGGTACTGTGAGTGAATTTAGCTTTTCTATTGAATAAGGTGCTTTAAGTAATAGGAATAGGAATTATGCATCTAACCGTTGACAAGTGTGACAATATGCCAATGTCAGCCATGGAATAAATAATGTCTTCGAACCAGAAAGCCTTTCAATCATGAAGTTAGATAACATAATGATTTAAAGAGCCATTTTATAATTTCCAAGTTAAATGTTCACATCAAGCTAAATCAGTGCATCAAATATTCTATACCAATAGAAATGTTTCCTAGCAATTTTTTTTCAGTTTCAGTTTGCAATATTTCATTTAAAGAGATCATCTTGCGATGTGATCACTCCAGCAGCGACGCCAAACGGCCCCTTCCCCTCTTCATACCTACTAATTCCGGCTCTCTTGCTCGGACCGCACCCATCTTTGAACTCAACCTTCATTTTAATCTCAACTACACTGCTGTAAAGCTTCATCCTGCACGGTTATCACAGTTACAAAATCTATTAACAAACAGATAGAAATATAAACATCTGACAAAGTACTCAGAACTGCCTCTGTGGTAGTTCCCACTACAGTAGGTGCATTGTGATGACACACACACACACACACACACACACACACACACACACACACACACACACACACAGACTCACAAGGTGAAAACAATACCAGCGTCGCTGTCATGGTTTGTAATATCTTAGCTGCAACACCTTGCTATTTCCTATTTTAATCCGAGTGCACAGTATGGAGAAGAAAAAGATTACTGGCACTACATCAAAACAAAAAATTATTCCACAAAGAGAAATAACATAACATATGTAATTTGACCAAACATTGCAGAGCACCATGTTTGGATGTGTAGTGGGAGGGAAGTAGGTCCTGGCTTGCAGCTCTCCTCAGCATTAGTAAGTGAGGGAGAGTTTGGAGAAGGGAGTGCATGAGAAGGGAAGAGAATGATCAGCTGTATTGGTACGACTAGGTCGTAGGCAGGATGGCGGACTGGTCTACCCGCTCACTGGACTGGCTGACTGACAATGTGACTGACAAGGTGACTGTTTATGTGTTGGGTCTCGCATGGTTGATTCTCTGAAGCGTTTCCTCTAGAGAGAGCGCGGCACGGGCAAAACTTCCTTGACTTTCCTTTTGACCTGTTTTCATTGGAATATGCTTTAAAGAAAATATCTAGGAACTCCCAGTCAGTGTGTTCAGAACTGTACAATAATATTCAAACAGCGCAACGTTTCAACCGTATTCTTTCCGTTTAAACAGTCCTGCTATAAAAATGTTGCTGTGATACTGTAATTTTCTCACAGTGCAACTTTGCCTCTATTTATTTATTTAAAACCCTTTTCATGCATATGTTTTAACTGTGCAAAGCATGTCAAAAATAATTTGACATGCTGTGTAGAGATTAACGACACACAAATAAACATCACAGCCTTGCCAACGGAGCTTACCTGCCATGGAAACAGCTGAAATTAACCACCTCCCACAACCCTTTCTTCTATTTATGTTTCAAATTCCGCTTGAGCAACTCCACCTCTCCCACTGAAAACCATATGGGCATGATGCAGGCCCAGGCTCTAAACAGATATTACACTTTGCGTCACTAGCAGCGCTGCACATCTGTCTTTTAACTAGCAACAGCTGAAAAGGGTGGATTTTTTTAGCGGAAAGTGTGTTAGTGCAAATGTGTGTGTGTGTGTGTGTGTGTGTGTGTGTGTGAGAGAGAGAGGGAGATAAAGAGATTAGTTATTGAAAGAGAGAGGAGTGACTCTGTCGATGAAAAGATGCCTGCAAGGATTTACTGTATCTTACACATCTCTGGTTTTTTTTCTTTCTTCTTGATATCACAATGCCGCCTCGCGCTCCCAAGATTTCCCAAGCGGTGTCAAGTCATTTCCAAGCGGCTTCCTCCATCTTACCGCTAATCAACAAAGTTAATTTGTTTCCCCGTTTATTTTTTATGGATCCTCAAGCTACCACACTTGGGTTTCTGTCGTTCCACAATATATTTCTCCAGCTATAACTAGCAAAAGCTCTCTTCATTTATCAGATCCACACAGCCGGCTTATTACAAGAGTCCTCTTATCTGTCATATTTCCTTCCAGTAGCGCTGCAGTGGTTACAAATGGGACTTAGTCTATCTGGCTAGGAGCTGATGAGGGGGGAAATGAAATTATTGCGATTAGATCTGACCCATATGCTGGAGTGCTTGGAGTGTGTGTCGGTGCATGTGTGTGTGTGTAGTCTAGGCAGGGGTAGTGCTGCTTTATTGTGTCTCACACTGTGGTGGGTAGCAGTGGCCAGCAGCAAGATGAAGGCATTGGTCAGTGCTTGCACCAATGAAGGTGGGTCATAATAAGAAGCAGATCTTTTTCAATTGGTAATATTAGGTGATGTTTAGCATTTTAATTAATCTCTTTCATCTTCCTTTCTTTTTTTCTCTCTCTCTCTTTCTTTCTCTCCCCCACACACACAGACGCACACACACTCCCTCTTTTTCATTCTTTCTCTTTCTTGCTCTTTCTGTGAATAATTGAACAGCCAGCCCAGGCCAAGGTTTAGCGCTATCGTCTAGCAAACAGTCTGACTGCCAATCAGTTGACTCATCTACTCTTGTAGAGAAAACAAACAGCAGGGCACTGATGCAAGCCAACAGACGGCACTCCAAATCCTGCACCAACAGAATGAATAGTGGTGTGTTATCTGTGGCAGTCCAACAACAACGAGAGAAATAAATGGATTCAATAGATGTAAGATTCAGCTTTTTCTTAAAAATAAACAATTCAATGGAGATCTGACACATAGGTTTGCAAGCAGCAATGATTACGTTGAAAAGACATTCACAGGGAAAAAAAAGAAAATGCAGCGTTTTTGTTAGCTACAAGTAGTTGCATGCCCCTGCTTTAAATCTAAATATGTTATTGGACTCCAGAGATGGGGCCCTTTCAAAGGCCCCAGTATGGAACAATTTAGTGAAAGGAAAACAGAGCAAGACTGGTAACTGCTGCACATGTAACAACAACAATAATACTAATACTAAAAATACTGAAACCAAAGACAATTCAAGATAAGATATGTAATTATATGAATGAATCGGTAAATGTCTATATTGTATCTAAATAAATCCAGCCATGGGAAAATAAACAGATCGACTTGGGAAACCTACAGAACGTATGTGTGGGTTAAAAGGATTCTGCTCCTTATAACCTCCTCATGTAGAAGCACCTCTTTGCACTTCTAACCCCAAAACATCTTCCTCCTAGTTCACATGCAGCTTCACACCACAACTTATCCCTCCCTTCATTCCTCTGTCTCCCTTCAGAGAAGATCAAGGCACTGCAGCACCAGTCAAGCTGTCACCATAAGGTGCCCTCTCCATACTTAACATGGCCCGATCAATAAGCATTGGCCGGGAGGACACAAGGAAGAATAATGAGCAACAGGCCCAGGGGACAGACAGACAGACAGACAGACAGACAGACACACACACACACACACACACACACACACACACACACACACACACACACACACACACACACACACATACAAAGATATATAACAAGCAGGGGTAACAGTGTTTTCTCCTTGATACTAATGTGTTGTTCTCTACTGAATATTTCAAAGAAGCTCTATAGTTCCACTCATTCCCCCCTACAAACAAACCGATGTGTCGGAGAGAGAGCACGCGAGAGAGAGAGAGAGAGAGAGAGAGAGAGCAAGAGAAAGACTAAACTACTAAAAGGTTAGAAAACCCCGAAAGATATCAACATTTCCATTGTAATAATTATACAGTAGAGAGCTAAAAAAGTAAGAGTGTATTATCAGAAAAAGTGGTTCCATTTTATTTAAGGCTGAAATGATTAACTGAAAATGAATTGTCTAATAATAATAAAAATAATAACAATAATGTCAGTGTAATTGTTTAGGCTATTTATCAATGGAAAACATTATCTGGCACCACCTTCTCCAATATAATTATATTAATTTCATAATAAAGTGAATATTTACTCTTGATCTGACAAAACAAGTCTTCAGATGACTTGTTTTCAGAGCTTGAGAAAAACATAAGTCACAATGTTCTGACATTTTTTTAGACAAGCTGATTAATAGAAATAAAAAATAAAGAAGAAGAAAAAATAAATGAAAAAAAAAACATTACATTGATAATGAAAATAATTGTTGCTTTTTAAGATTTTAAATATGTGGCTGTGCTGCAGTTGAATAGCGCCTGCTCATAAGCCTTTTCCGCAGCAACATTTATTCCTGTTTATATATTCAAACTGTCAAACCATTGCTTGTTACAGTGACAACAGTTCACAGATGATAAGTGGAAATTCCTGTGCCTGTTTTTTCCTATATTTTATTTCCCTGTAATGGCCTTAATGCAAGTGGTTCAATGCTGCCATGCCCCGCTCATTTCATTAGCATCAAGTCCTTGGACGAGGCTAGTCGAGGTCTCTCGAACGCAGCTTGTTTCTACAATAATGGGCTATGAGGCATGTAAGTAGCGAACAGAGGAAACATTATTTTGAAAACCATTAAGCTTGTTGTGTGTGTGTGTGTGTGTGTGTGTGTGTGTGTGTGTGTGTGTGTGTGTGTGTGTGTGTGTGTGTGTGTGTGTGTTTTATTCCAACCGGTAAGTAGTAAGAGGTTAGTGACTGTTAAGTAAATAAAATGCAGCAGAGAGGTTTTGTACCAAAAAATCCTTTCTGCATGAAGAGGACAGTGTCTGTTTGTCTTGTCCGTATGTGATTCTGTGCACATAGAACATTTAAGTAGGATTGAAGCATTTTTTTGTTTCTTTGGTTTTAAATTCATGAATTAATGTCGTCTCTATGAGCGTGTTTGTGATTTTCTGTATGAAAATATATGGGCTTATGTAAATGTGTGTGCTCACTTTCATGCGTATGTGCACGGTAAAGCAGATTAACGTTTCTTGACCTTTAAGTGAACACATCTGCAGTGAGGGCTCAACATCTGGATCTCAAATTTTCTCCCACCACCACTTCTCCAACTGAAAATGAGCACACAGGAGAGGCTGTAAGAGACGGAGTGAGAGAGAAGGAAGTGCTAAGTGATAACAAGTATTCACCTTAAACCACTTTCTGCCCTCAAACCCATCTTCCCCTCTTATTTCACTTCCTTTCACTTGTTAAAATCTTCGGGGCATCATATAACCATACAAAATTCTTTTACCATAAAGTTGGGAGTACAGTACAGTACAGCTACTGTATTGTCAACTTTAGATTTTTATCATGCAACATAACCAACAAATGAGCCATACGTAACGCTGTGACTCCGTGCACACAGTTGATGTCAGCTGTCAGTGACGGATCATGATTCCTATAAAATTGGAGATTATATGTTAATATTTCTGAGTGAGCAGGATTGTGGTGCAGCTCAGTGACGTGCGGTGAGGTTGGTGGCTGGTGAGGCACTGACACTACATAAGTCAGATTTACAAATATATGAACCCAATAGAGAAGCTTAAATCACCATTCAATTGGCAGCCTGCACATTGACAACTGGTTGTTTTTCATATCAGCATTATTTACACACACATAGGTAAGGTACATATTTGATTCAACCGGGAGCGTTTCAGAAGCGGAGCGCTCGCGGGCACCACCCGCGAACATCGTGAGATTCCGCGATAATCTGCGTAACAACCCCGGATGTATAAAGAGAACAACAAACACATCAAAGGTTACTTTACCTGTCCGACGTTGAATTACTGTTGATTTGTTCATATTTCCTTGTTTTTTGAGACATTTTTAAGCTTCGATATAGAATCTTACATTTTTGTGGTCAAAGCAAAATATAAGAAAAAGAAGACTGTAGAAGAAGAGCAACGACAGAAAAAGCATAAACCCGACCCGTGGGCTCTCGCACGCCCCCTTCTTTGAGGCAGAGGTACTGTTTGCCTCTCTGTGCTTTTTCACTGCGGTTTAATGTCAGATCAGCAACACTAAATATGTTCTACACATACGTGAAATACATTACCTATTCTATGGAAAGAAAGGACATATAATAAAAGTGTCTACAAATATTACAGTGGTGACAAACAATGAGAAAGCAAAAGACACGCGTTCAACCCAGTTAGTGAGTGATTGCGCAATCTGAGGTGAGGCACAACTCGTCGCTGCCTCACCTCACTGTCTCCTCTGAACAGGACATGCGCTAATTCAGAGATTTAGATTATAAAAATGCTTGAAATGATTGGAATCATACAGAAAATACATTTATAGCACAGATCAGTAGAGAAATATTAATATTTATTTTATTTTAGCATTATTTGTTTTTTACTTTTCATGATGGCAGGTGAGGCTCTCTGCCCGCATGTCCCTGGTGCAGCTGTAGAATGTAGTTTGAAGGTGAATTTGTGAACGTGTTTTAACAGCATCTCAGTGAAGGTGAAAATGTTGAATGTTATTGAGCCAAGATCCAAATTTAAGGTATAACATTTAAAAAACTATTAAAAAATGTATTTTCACCTTTAAATCACCCAACACATTATTACTGGGTCAAATTGTGAGCTTACACTCATGTCTCTTATGTCTATTGATCTATACAGCCTAATACGCAGTCAGATTCCACAACTTTATCATCTGCAAATTATAAATAAATCGACAATATTTATAATTTGCAAAACCTAATTGTGCTTACTTATTTTCTCTTTCAACCTCTCTGACTCAGACTTTTTTTCAAGGAAAATTTTGCACAGTCAATATATATCTTACAAGCATTAATCTCTCTACTTCCACTGAATTACAGTGGAGGCTACCTGTTGTTTACCCGTTGCTATTGTGGAATCGGAGCTCTGTTGATGATAGCTGTTTTCATTCACCGTGCACAAGCTTAACTCAGAGTGAAGGAACAAACTCTGATCAGCTGTTCAGAGTGTTCTATCACAGGGTTAGTCAACTCAGAGTTCAGTTTCTTCATTTCTTCATTGATCCATGTTAATGCTAATATTGTGCTGCTAGTGACATAAACCTAACCCTGACCTTAAATGTTTCTATGTTTATTTATGGGAACCAGGTTTTTCTCCATATGAGAGTTAAGTCAGTCAATAATATTGATGTGAACAGATTTTTGTCCCCACAACATGATAAATACCAATAATACACACACACACACACACACACACACACACACACAATCCAGCCTGGATGGCAGCTTTTCAGCTGGGCTGATTTAGCGGTCACAGAGTCAAGCTCTCTGCGCTCTGGGACAGACAGTTGGTCACAGAGCCCGTCCAAGACTCATTTAGCCCTCTCACCCAAAACAGATGTCAGAACACAGGGCATAGAAACCCAGAGCACACACACAAAGACACACAGAGTGACCTCAGAGCTACATGAGATATTGTATGTACAGAAAAACAGTGTTGCACACATAGTTGATAGGTTTCATTTGTTTTAAAGACACGTTAATACCATAATATATTTGTTTTATTGTAAAGACTGTTTGAATTGTATAAATAATTTATATTTTCATATTTACAATACATTGTCTCTATTATTCTGTACTGTAACTGTAAAAATATTAGTAAAAAATATGTTTTTTGGAGGTAAGCTATGTGTGTTTAGTAAAGTTTAACTTAACTTTGACATTAAGTCTGAAGGGCATTAAGTTTCTTAGTCGTTTTCCTTCCCCCCTTTCTCTCTGTTCCTCTTTGATCACAAGTATATTCACTTCAAAAAGTCCCCAGGCCTTTTCTATCCTTCCCTTCTCCCTCTCCTTCACCCCTCCCCCTCCTCTATTTCTCTCTTGCCACCAATCTATTAGATGACAAGAGACCAGTTCAGAGTCCGTATCAAAGCCCATCTGGGTTTGAAGTCTGTCTTTCTCTGCCTCCCAGTCATCCTCTGGAGTCGGTGTACAGCCGTCCATGACCGCCCCAGTACTCGCTGCTCCCAGTCCCCTTGACTTAGGACGGTTTCTGGGACTGTGACAGCCTCGAGGTGGGTGGTTAGATAGAGCATGACCTGACTCAATGCTGGTCAAAACTTAATTATAAGGCTGCTAATGGCAAAAAAATAGGTAGCAGTGCGGTGAACTGCTTCATAAGGCTATGCTTTCTGACTGGAATACTTTTCCGCCGGTGAGCTGCAATAATATATCAACACACTGTTCTTATACATAAACTACATGATGGTCATGAAAAGCAAATACGTCCTATCAAAGACACAACTTCTGTGATACATCATGGCATTTCACATGCAGGTGAGTCTGATTGTTTCCAAATGTGATCATAAAGTGTGTGCTGATGTGCACGTTTGTAATGTCAACCGCTCTCTTATTCATATAACTTTCTGGGCCGTGAGTTAATATTAAAATGGATTGGGCTGTGTATCAGTTTTGACAAATCTCCTCAAATGGCAGAAAGCAGCTGTGAGTCTATGAGGCAGAAAAAGTCCAGAATGGCAATGTTATCCACGTGGGAAGCAGACATACACACTCAAAAACACACACTCAGTTATGCTGACTATACACACAAATGTCACAGCGTTTAGATTGCGTTTATTCCTGTCATCCTGCTCTTATCCAGTCCAGTCGAGTTTAGAGAATCACAAAAACTATCATAAACAACCTTTTTCACACCCCATACATATAGCTGGAAGTTTTCATCAATTGAAAAAATGCTAGTATCCCCATGCTGTTTGGTTGTCGCCCCAGTAAAAAGACAAAAAAAATAGTTGTTTGTCATACTTCCCAAATCATACTTTTGCTTGAAAATGTCAAATCTTTCCTTGCAACCTATATGTTTCACTGCAGCACGTACAATTATGGGATGGAGTCATAGTATGTTTTCCTTCATGCACTCACTGACACTTTGTCTCATAACTCTCTCAACCACATTTCACTGTCTGGTGTGACACCATCACAATACCCCTTGTCTTCTCCCACTGAGCTCACACACATCATACACTTAATAAAATATTAACTAGATGCGTCTTTTAGTGCTGCCAACCCCACTGAAATATAGCTGATGGATTTACAGTTTCACACAACTGCTCCAGAGAAAGAACCCACAACGCCCCCGCCTATCGTTGGTGCTTTTCTTTTCTTTTTTCTCAGTAGCCCCTGTGCGACCCTCCTCCAGCTGTTTAAAGTACAGCTCAGTCTGAAGGGAGGGATGAAGGAGGGAGGCCCTCTTACTCTCTCCCAATTCCCTTGCCACACACGTTCACATAATCCCCCTTCCCTATGCCAAATGTCTTCACCTAAAGCCTCAGCTCTGCTAATAGCTAATGAGGGGCTCACGCCCAATTGCCAACAATAGTGAAGCAAGCCATAGTTAAATAATTGATCATTTTTAACAACATCAATGTCTCTGTGCATATTTTATCTGGAAATACATAATCTTTCTGAGTTGACATCAATGGACATCTATGGACAACCTGTCTCAGTAACTGTCTCACATTCAGTTACTTCTGTAGGCTTTTCTTTCATGTCTCTGTGTGCTCTTTGCTTTTCTTCATCACATTCACAACATTCCATTGAGTTGGACAGACTCACTGTTACACCCGTGCTTACACACACAACACAAACTCATGACCTCCGTCAGCATGGGGAGAAAAGAAGACAGACGTCTGCTTTTGTGGAAATGATACAGAACAGCTACTTTCTCCTCATACCTATTCCCTTTTAAGGCTCTGCTGGCTGTGAGTAGGTCAGCTTATGAATTTTGTTGGCTCCACCTCCGTTCTTGGTCCCGTTCTCAACCCGGGGTTCCTGGCAACAAGCTTATTTATGACAAGACCATTCCTAGTCAGCTTGCAAGCTGCAGATGGAGTGAGCATAATTGATCATTGGCATCTGTGACAAGAATAGGTAAGCATGCCAGAGAAGCTGTAAAAGAGGTGGAAAACTGCAAGTGGAGTCACCTAAACATGAATCTTAAATCCTCATTTCTTCTCCAAACCTCAACTCTAAATCTACACAAGTGCACGGCTTCACCACTGAATCAATGTGCGATTTAAAAGGGAGGCTTTTCTGTCAGCCTTGATGTGATGAATACTTTTAGCAGCCTTAACATGAACTCCTGATGGAAATGACTGCACAGTAAGGGCATAATGTAAAGAGAGAAAAAGTTCATCAACTTCAAGTTGAGAATTCACAGAGAAGCGATATGTGAAGTTAACCACACATTACCTCATTCAAACACTTCACAACTGCAAAAGATTACAGATAAGCTCGCAGCCAGTTCTGTAACACAATGTCTCGACATCGTGGCAACATCAAAACACTCAAGACCTTTGAGTTGGCTGAGTGATTAGAGTGGCTCCAAGATGGGGGAGTTGCATGTCAAATCAGACAGGTAGATAGGATGCTGACAGGCAGCAGGGTAAAGACGCAGGGGAGCGTAGACCAGCAATTAGTGCAGATTGATTTAGGTTGAAGAGCCACCCACGTTCGCCTTGGCAGGAGCAAAGTCGGGGCCAGCAGCTGTGAGAAGCACCAGGTTAATTAGTGGTGTGTAGATCTGTTCAAGTGTGTGCGCTGTGTGCTAATATAACTCTCCTCTCCCTTGTGGAGTGGATATGACCAGATGTGTGCTAAATTACACACATTACTAATGCCACCCCCTGCAGACCCAACCCCCCTGTGGGTCCACATACACGAAAACACATACAGACACATAGACAGAGAGAGCAGCCTGATGGCAAACAGCTACGTATTGCCATCATGCTCTACCATTGGTTGATTAGAATAACTCCAACCCATTGTCAGAAATGGCCTATACATACACTCACACACCAACCCTATAATCACTGATGTGTGCAATAGGTCTTGTGTTCATCATTCTGACTCTCTTTGGCTCTACAATGCCTGACTTCTCAACCATGGCAATCAAAAGGTACCAATTGTGGTTGTCATTAATCAGCATGTCCGCTTGGCCGTCTCCAATTCATATCTGTCAAATGCAATGGGCAGAAAGTAATAGGTCGCCAATTATACACAGGGAGCCTTGTAAGGCTTTTGGAGACAGTGGGTTTAAACAGAGTACACACAAGTCACATTGAGAGAAAGACACACACACACACACACACACACACACACACACACACACACACACACACGTGAATGAACAGACCTGAGTGCACTTAGATGCACACGTACGTGCACCAATGCGCCAACATGCGTAAAAACACATGCCTCACCGACGAACCACACACCTTCCATTTCTCCCCCCGGTGAGAGGTTTGACAGGACCTGAGGTGAGGAGAAGGGGAGAGAGGGGAGGAGGCAAGAGGAGGGAGAGAGAGCGGCGAGAAGATGAGAGAACGAGTGTTCCAAGTCCTTTAACAACAGAGCTGCTAAAATGAAACAAGATGTTTTCCCTCGATGACCGAGCTCTGTTTTTAGTGAAGGCGGGAAGCAGCTGTTGAACTGGAGCGCCATAAGAAAAGAAGCCACAACAAAAACCATCATCATTCTTCTGAAAGTTGCTCCTCGTTCAGTTCAGCGATAAAAGCTGATGGGAAACATCTTGAGCCAGACGGGAGCACAAACTGACATTCTCAGTCAAACGAACGTAAATGGTCAAACGCTCATCTTTCAGGGACAGACACGTGTAAAATATGATGTTTTAGATTTGAAACCTCTTGTAAAGTCAACAAATGTGACTCCTTTGAACTGACAAAGTCTTTTGTTTTTTGATCACAATGAAAACCATGTAGTGAGGCATGTAGAACACACACACCCACACACATAACAGTACAACACAAACACCCACACGGTCTGATGTGATGCAACTCCCACATATGAGTTGAATTCAGCATGTGGGATACAGAGCTGAATAATATAATTGCCACCAGATGTAACGGCCTGTCGAGCAGCAAGTTCTGGTTTCTAAATAAACAGGCTTTTATGACTCATAGCCACACAGTGGTGAAGGAGCTCCGGTTTCCCCTGTTGAAACACAAATAAATAATCAAGCGCACCCCCTCAACGTTCCACCATTACCATTTTGTTCTTGGCAAGCTGTCGCGGGGGAGTGTATGGTTCATATTAGCTTGAAAGGAAAGAGTGAAATGTTCATCCTTCTTCAATATGGATCTGTGTATTGTTTTATTTGTTGACATAATCGTGCAGACATTCAGAAACAATGAACACAAACAACACATGCTTAACAATCAAAGATTTCAGCTGTATTTTGATTTTTCTCTTTTACATGTTCGCATGCAACTTCTGTCTGCCATTCCTCTGCAAAAACATAACAAATAACTTGGAGAGGTCCATGTTAAGTGATACTATACTTATTGGTTAATATTCAGTACACAAATGAAAATGAAATAAAAATACAAACAATGAAAATGTAGACACTCACACAAACATTTGCACAGTGACAGTAGTAGTTTGGGAAATAATCACTTCCTTAAAGAGAGTTAGATGAGAAGATTGATAACGCTCTCTTGTCTGTACAACCCAGCAGCCAGTTAGGTTTGCTTCGCTAACAGACTGGAAACAGAGGTCTGGCTATGTCCAAAGGTACCAAAACCCACCAACACCTCTAAAGCTATCTCGTTTTTTAACCAATGCAAAAACCAAAGTGTAAATTTGAGAAGTCGTGGTTTTAAGGGTGCAGTAACCTCCAGAAGTCTTGTCACTGCTACCAGCCCATAAGTGTATTTCAATCTATTCCTTACTAATATCCTTAGTTTATAATATTCTTTACTCTAATTAATAAGAAGTGCATTGATTGTAAGGAATAAAATATTTACTAAGAACAAGCCAACTCAAGTTTAAAAACACCACACAGAGGGCATCAAGCCACTCACAAACTCATTCATGTTTATCAGGCTGCAGAGAAACAGCTCTTTGATTATTGTGACACCAGCTCTACTCCTGCCAACCAAGTATGTAGACGCGATGCAGCCGCCTGCAGATGCACACGTCTACATTGTTTTTGCTTTGTGTGTCTTTGTTTAAATATCAAGGCTCCATTACTGTAAGATATGAACAGTAAAGTACTGTACATGAAATGACTGTCCCCATTTACAGTAACACAACTGGTGGCCAATTTATTATAACATTCGTACTGTTAAGCAAACGCCTGCCCTTCCTTTTCACCCACCCCTCTCATCGCATATACAATTATCCACTCAGAGTGCTGGGCCCAGTGTCAAACCTGCAGTACCAAGGACGGCACACTCACATTAGCCTGTGTGTGTGTGTGTGTGTGTGTTAGCAGCCAGTACTTTTGGGGTCCAGAATGAGTGCTGGGGACCTTTTCCCTTGCCACGTGCCAGCAGGTAGAATTTTAATAACTGACAGCCAAATTATAGAGATTCTGCAGAAAGGAGACAGGTTAATAGCCTGCACCGAAGACAGGAGAGAGTGTGAGTGTGTATCTGAAAAGCATATGCTTACACAACTCTTTGTGTGTGAAAAGAAGGAGTGAAGAAACATACAGTACATATCTATGTGCAGAAGAAGTAACTGCATAAAAGACCACATAACATCCTTCACATTTCTAATGCAATAAACTCTAATCATTCTCTCCATTTAAAGAGAGCCACGTCCCTGGATTTTGCTAATTGTGAGAGGTTAGCCATGCATTAAGCTGATGACCCATTTACCATTAGTGCCTCTATGCATCTTAATGGGGAGATACATTCTAATAAAGCAGCGACAAACATGCAAAATGAAGATGTGAAGATGCATTCATATTATGGGAGAAAGTAGTACAAGTACAAAAGGACAGAGTAGGAAATAAATCATTAAGCACAGTAGTGTGAATGTTTGTGCTAAATATCTGAAAGGTAATATATTGTGCATATAATGTGACCCTTCAACCACATTGATAATTCAAGCAATCTTTTCAAACCTTTCCCTTTTTCTGTAAGTGGGTTGAGAGCACACGCTCTTTTTCAACAACATACACTAGTTCCAAACACTTTCATCCAACTTAACAGTGCACACATCCTTCAGATGGCCATTCAACAACTTCACAGCCCAATATCCGTCTATTTGCCTTGCTTATCTTGAAAGGTGTTAAAAAATAAAATTTTGTTTCTTGCATTAGAACAGGTTTGAAAAAGAAAAAAACCTTCAATCTTGCAGTTTTATGGTTCTTTCAGTGTGAGTGAAAACACACAAAGGAGGACAAATATTAGTCTCCCAGAAACTGGGAGGAAATCCAAACAAAAGGAACAAACACACCTTTTCTCTGACTACAAAAGACTATCGTCATTATCAGTATTGACAGATTCCAAAACATGTCCACAAAAAATAACGATAGTCGCATCTACTTTCTATGCATTGGGTGCAATCCACAACATTGTGACAGCATTTTCTAACAGCCAGGAAGCAATCTTTACTGGTATTGTCGATGCACGGTACTCAAAGGAGAGAAAAATCGTTCAGAGTGAGTTGAGACCAGAAAAAACAAGGTTTTGGCTGAATGTTGAAAATGAGTCGGAGCAACTTCAGGAGTTGGAGACAACAATAGTTTGACTCAAGCAACAGACATAATGTTGTTTGTATAGATTTGTTGGATTGTCTTGGTTAAAATTGTGACGAACCTTAAAAACCTACAAAAAGACGGTGTCTTATATTATATATTATCATGTTTGCTGCTTTTAAAGAAAGAGTGTTATTTGCAACGGCTACTCTGTTTTCTTCCATCAAGACTAGTCAGCTTGTAAAAGGCTTCATTTTAGCCCTTTTGTCTGTAAAAACAAAACATCTCGAAGGAATTGCCTATTCATGAAAAAAAGCTTCTTTTTTTTTTCTGACACATGCAATCATATTAAGAGTGCACTACCGGCTCAGTTCCTCATTCAATCCGGTCAATTTGGCAAATTTCAAAAGCTTGTTAATTTCAGCATAGGCAAAGTTTCCACCTAAAACTGCCACCCTATCAAGCAAACTTAGAAATGTTTTTTAAAACACACACACACACACACACACACACACACACACACACACACACACACACACACACACACACACACACACACACACACACAAAGATTCACATTCCCACATAGAGGTCACAAAGCATTGCTTGGACAAAAGAACCAGCAACAACTGACAGAAGGTGTTAAAAAAACATGTCTAAAGAGCAGTGTTGGAACTTAGTTTTCCCTTAAATATATTGAAGCCACTTATTTATCAAATCTCTCTTCAAGGCAATCTTTTCAATTAGACTTGTCCTTTGTGTTTTGTCGAACAAAAAAAAAGAAGTTTATTATTAAAGAGCTTATTGTGAATGATGAAAGAATGTAAATCACTATTGGCTTAAATGGTGCTGTTGAGAAAGATACTTCTGCTTTGAAATGTTGATGACTTTTTTTTATTTATTTCAAAAGTGGCAAATAACAAAATTAAAAATAAGAAATGGTTTGTTTTGTAAATATTAATTTGTCTGTCACCACACAAAAACAGACTCAAATTGAGATCCCGCAGATTAATCTGTTCACTCAAGAACAAACAGTCCTCAATACAAACATATTCAACATATTCACATTGTCATTAACTCTAGTTCTTGCATAACTTACTGTAAAAACAAAAAAAAATGCTTGTATTATATCCTATGGGGTACATTACAATGGAGCAGCTAAGTGCTGCCTCACAGTGAGATGCTCCTAAATTCAAATCCACCAGCCTGTCTGTGTAGCTTGTATGTCAGCCCAGTGGTAGAGCGGTGACCTGTTCAGGATGTAGCCCACCCATTGCCAAATGCATTCTGGGATGGGCTCCAGCCCGTTGCCACCTTTGCACATGTTACATATGTATAGATAATGAATGGATGATTGAGGTTAGAGTAAAGTTTTGGTCATGGATTTACTTAATTACCGTAAACACCTTTTTTGAACATATGGAGATTAGTATGTATTTAAAATATAAGATGTAATGCAAGATGGAGTTGGAGTGGGATGACTGTTTTAAGTGCAAGGTAATGAGAAAGAGGAAAGAGTGGGTGCACATAGAGAAACATAGCCAGTCAGTAATAATTACTATTCATAACTCCAACCTGTGGAACCGCTGTGTCCTCACTACCTCCTGCTTTTTGCTGCATATTACTTTAACCTTCTGCTCCCTTCATCACTTACCCACCTTCAGTAGCTTCTTACCTTCCCTGCCTCCCCTCCTGTCCTCTCTCTGATACACAAACAGTCCAACAGCTGGAAGTCGATTGCTTCATCCAGGCTTGGCTAGCCACCAACTTTCTCTCTGGGCTATTTTAAGCTCTTTTTCTCTCTGTTTCTCACTCAATTTAGTAGAAAGCATAACAGACACTGACAGATGTTGAATCCCCGCTTTACTCCTTATCCCTCTCTCTCGCTCTGTTCGACTCTCTCCTTTCCCCCTTCTCTCTTTTTTATTGGTGAAAATTTGTGCAACGGCCATTGACACAGATGTTGAATGTTGTTCGACCCAATTCTCTCTTCTCTCTCTCTCTCTCTCTCTCTCTCTCTCTCTCTCTCTCTCTCTTCCTCCCCCTCCCTCCCTCCGCACCTGTGCAGAGTGTGTGCCAAGCTCCTGTTGAGTCTAAATGGGAGGTCCAAACATTCCCGGAGCTTAGCTCATGAAAGCAAATCTCCCATTATTATACACTGTATTATAGGCTGTCACTAGGGCAGCCCTATTTGGAGAGTCACCAGCAACTAAATGATGCGAGAGGTCATGTGCATGCAAAAGCATGTAAATATCCACATCTGCGTGTACACGTACTGTACATACATACACAGATGCAGGCACGGCAGGCTGTATAACTCTGACCTGTAATTACTTATGACAGACATCTATTTGTATGCATCACACTTCATTTTCTACATACATACACACACAGTGATGTAGTTGAAGCTGTTGCTCATCACACTGAAGGCTGTTGTCTGCTGTGTGTCTAAAGTCTGATTAAAGCTTTTAGTTTTATGGTCTGCTACTTGGATGAAACCCATTGTTTCCTATTATACAAGGTGAAAATGATTTCTATTTCATCTCTGTTGCTCTATTATTTCCTATTATTGAAACATAAAATGAATGAATGAATCCGTCTCTTTTTTTATTCACACTTAATGACCTTTTCATTTTCTTCGCAGAGACATTTTAAGCTTCACTGAAAACAGTCAAAATGAAATACAAACATCTCAACCAGCACAGGAAAAGGAAGTTTCAGGTGTTGAACAGAGGGATTATTTTTAGGTTGTTGATGTACAGTTGTGTTTGTTTTAGTTAGCAGGAATCAGTTGTTGCTCTGCTTTTTTCCTCTTTTACCAATGGTTTTATGAGCTTTCTCTCTTTTTGTCAACAAATACTTAAAAAAGTGTGATAATAATTATAGTCACACAATTGACGTGTTCAATGTGATACTTTGGAAAGAACTGACATTTTCTGCAAAAAAAATGACTGGAACTACATAGTAATTCAAAACAGAAAAAAATCTCCATAGGGTCCAAAAACATGGTGTTCATGTGAGAACAAGATCTTGTGGGAACAAGAATGCATATTGAAATATCTTGACAAAATAAGCAAAAAACAAAGGAAAAGCATCTTTAGTTATTAATTATAAAGATTATCACTGCAAAACTGCTTCATCTGGACGGTGTGTTTGGTATGATCCCA
Organism: Cebidichthys violaceus; assembly: GCF_023349555.1. Taxonomy (NCBI): domain Eukaryota; kingdom Metazoa; phylum Chordata; class Actinopteri; order Perciformes; family Stichaeidae; genus Cebidichthys; species Cebidichthys violaceus. The sequence goes on along the minus strand of NW_027176617.1, from coordinate 1,429,460 downwards.
TTTCACAAATACAGAAATCCAAAATAATCCTAACTGTGTGTTTATGGAAGAAACCATTACTTACAAAGACGCTGATTAAGAAAATAGGTTTTTGGTGACTGTTTCCAAAAATTAAGACCACCATAAATATTGTTATTTAATTTTTTTTTTTTTTTGTGCTACAAACTTTTTATGTGTCTCAAAGCAATCATACAGAATTCTTAAAATATTTGTCATACATGATGAAAATTCTATATTGATACACTTTCTTTCTATTCATGATGTCTAATCCCATATAGTTGTTTGTTGTTGCTTGATTGGGACCACAATCTAAATTCCGTTGTGCAACCCTGTCGTACAATGACAAATAAAAACCTTGTAACCTTGTAATATTTCAAACAGTACCTGTGTCATGTATCAAGACTTGTCTTCTTTTGTAAAGATTTTTACAGAGTATTCGTACAATATCTTTTACAGGATTTATGATACACTTTACATATGGTTGATTGGTACCACTTTCTCCTGCAGGTGGTGGCTGTTTCATATGTCAAACTCTGTAATAACAGATGGAAGTCGAGAGGAAAATGAGCCATGGAGGAAAAGAGAATAGGTAGGAGGGATGGTTGAAGTTGAGGATGAAAATGAGCAAAATGCAATGTGTGTGTGTACACCGAGGGAGAAGAGTTCGGGGAAAGAGATAGAGAGGGAGGAAAAGATGGAGATGGGCGAGATAGCTGAAAATGAGTGTGAAACAGATCGGAGGCTGTGTGCAGAAGCAGCAGATGGACTGGGGAGCAGCAGAGCGAGGCGGAGGAACACAGCCTTTGTTCTCCCTGCTGTCTGTCTGCTCGCCTGCGTTTTTTTGTCTGTCTGCACGTCTGCCTGCCTTTCTGTCTGCCTGCCTGCTCGGTTTGTTTGGAAATGTTTTAAAGCTCAGAAATACGTTCCTGTCCTCCTCATGTGATTTCATCTCTCCTCCTCTCTCAATTACTCAAACTTACCAAGTTTCCCATCTCCTCTTCTCCTCTATCTCCTCATCATTTCCCCTTTCTTCAGTTCTCGTCTCTTTTGCCTCACTTTACCGTTCCATCTCTATCTCACTTTTCCTCCAGTCTGTCATGCTTTGACCTCGAAACCACCATTTCTACATGTATGCCTTTTTTCTCTTCTGGTTCTCTCCTTTTCTTCTTTCTTACATCAACAACCACTAGCATCTGTCCTCCTACCTCCACAGCATGTAGAGACCTTGTAGACCACCTCTCTATCTGTGTCTCTCTGTCTCCATCTCTCCCTCATCTGGCTGCCCATGGCCCAGATGTTATGGCACATGCCATTACACCTACACGCCATTACTCCTAATATCTCACTGGGGTGAAAGTATGCACGTGGCGGAGCTCATCTGTGACAACAATTATACGCACGCTCGCAGACACACATGCAGAGTAGAACCTCACACATACAATGTGCAGGACAATTCAGGGAGATTTGATCTCAAACCTTCATTGATTTTCAGTTCTTCAAATTCTTCAAATTGATGAACAGTTTATCGCACACAATCAATCATATATTGCTGTCGTTATTACAGTAATATTTTTGGGGTTTTGTCGATACAAAAAACAAGTTATTTTCAAGTGAAATATTCTTGATGGTTGCACCCACACTTCAGACATACGGTTGTGTGTGTGTGTGCGTGTGTGTAGGCCTACTGTATGTATGATTCTGTCTGAGGTACCCTCCACAGATCATCCCAGCTCTGCTCACAGCGGGGGAGTGCAGTGCCATGCAGTGAACAAAGGATTAGGAGGAGACTGTGTATGTGCGTGTGTGTTTGTGTGGATGTGTGTGTGTGTGTGTGTGTGTGTGTGTGTGTGTGTGTGTGTGTGTGTACGTGCGTGTGACTGCACACATAATCCTATATCCTCAGGGCTGACTGCTGCCTTGCCTCTATTCTATCACCATCCATCTCTTGCTGTGTGTGCATGTGAGTGTGTGTACACGCGTGCGCACTGATGCTATCATCATATTAACATAGATGACAATCTGGCGCGAAGGTGCTGATCAAAGATAAATTTCCCTCCCTGGCTCGCCTCCCGTTAATTACGCCATCTGTGTAGGAACGCAGCATCCCGAGTGTGGGGGAGGCCGATCCGTCAAACACTCCCGCTCTCCGGCGCCGACAGTAATCCACCAGAGACTGATCGCCTCCAACCCTGAGATAGGTTACGCACACATGGCCACGGCGCGAGGGAGCACACATTCAGTGCTCAGTTACACACACATATTCCGCTACAGACTGTTTTTGTGCAGTAAAACTTCCCTCCAAACACACACACACACACACACACACACACACACACACACACACACACACACACACAGATACATGTATATACACAACCCTTTGCTCACCTCTCACCACCAATCGCACACATTTCAACACCTCTCATCCAGCATTTAATTCAAATCTCTCTCACAAGGTGCCATTTGGCCCATGTCAAACACAGCTTTCAGAGTTCAAATCCTTAAGTTGCACTTGATTTAGCTGGAAGCCAGTTGAGCAGCACCAAGAGCTCATACTCAACATCTCACTGTGATATGACAACAATTAGGCAACTCAATTCACTTTGTTAAAGTCAGGGAAAGATGGTCTTAGTTAACTTTTAAAGAACACTGACTTGAAGCATGAGAAGTTTTTGATTTACTTTTTCAATATTCAACAAAAAAATATTATCTTTCCCTAACTTTAACAAATGTACCCTCGATTCTAACAGCACATCCAAACATGGTCTCAAACTGGAATTATGCTTAGAAAATAACGTAAACATCTTTGCAAACCTACTGGAAATTTATAAGACATAAAGTAATGTGTGATTCGTGCATTGTCATATTTTAGTATTTTCAGAACCTCAGAGTCCTTCACAACTGGCATATGATGTCTGGAAGTTAAGATAAGATAAAGACCTTCATGATGTTCTTGACTCCCATAGTGAATAGTCTTGACCTGGGGTTACACGTTTTGCATCCCTCGGATTTGAGGATAGCCTGAGCCATGCACTATCATCAAAAACCATATACTTGTTTATATTAATTTGAATTAAATATGAGAGTAATCCTATCAGTGACTAACAAGGTAATTGTATTACAATGTACATGAGGGTAACATGGAACACCATTCCCAATAGGTGGGTTACTAAGTGCTTTAATTGACAGATATACATCTGGTGAACACAAAGAAGAAGGCTGTCCTCATAATGGCACATCACATGGTCATGTGCCAAGAGGAACTTTCTGATTTCAGAGAAACAGAGAAAGAGAAAAGAAAGAGAAGGATTGCCCCGCGCCCCGCGCTTGTGCCAGATGTGTGGGGTGTGCTTTACGAGGGGGCGCTTGGCACAAAGTGCCACTGTGACGGAGAGGCACACGCCATTAATCTCCTTCCTCTGGGATGCCTTGATGCCGCTATGCTTTAAGAGTCCTCCATCCCCCCTTTCCTCTACCCTTCTATCCTCATCACCTCCGCTCTCCCATCATTCCATCAATCCTCCCATCTGTTACGCTGTAAAACAGAGACTCTTTTATTCCTCTACACTTTTCTAAATGAAATCTTAAGCTAGCATGTATCCATTCCACTCACTCTATCACTTTCTCATCCATCCATCCATCCACCCATCACTTCATCTCATTTTGCTCCGGTCCCCCTTAGAATCTCTCATTTTTTTCCTCTTCCCCTCCTCCAGCTTTCCCACCAGTCAAATGAAGCAGTCACAGCTGTGCAGCCATTTCACGGGGGGTCGCACTGATCACACCATTACGATTATTGACTAGATTAAGCAAAGATGGCGGGGGGGCTGGTTGTAACATTGACCACAGTGCTGCATGATCAATAGATCCTTTGAGGGAGAGAAGGAGAGGAAGGACTAGTAGAATCAGGTATCTCAGAGAGGACAAATATGCAGATTTACATATCACACTAAACAATATGTCCAACAGACACACATGAAAATGAATCCCCAAATTGTCTTTTTCATCAAGGGGTGTTTCCTTTGAATTCAGATGTCAGGCAATCCAAATTAGCTTTAACTATCAAGGCAAAACAAACACAAACAACCAGCTCACTTAAAACATGACTTCATCGTCACTGAGTAATTAATTACCACGTCCACCACCCACCGTGTCCTTGGGGATGTTATTGGACTACCAAACTTTAGTCGTTTATGTGCTGGGGTCTTTAAACACGAGCAAGAAACATTGATGTGCTTCAAACAAGAATCAAGGTCATCATTAAAATTTCAAAGACTTCAAAGCAATACAGTCCTAAGTACTGCTTAAATTGACCATTAAGAAGAAGAAAAAAACCGAGTTTGGCATCTTAATAATTCTCTTTCATCCCTTGAATCATTTTCATCTGATAAACCTATTAAGGGAAGAATTCGTGGGGGAAAGCTAAGAAGCAAACACAACCAGAATGCTCTGTGAAGCCAAAGTACATCAGGAGCATACGTTTTGTTTATTGATGTGTTTCAAAGTGAATAAATCATTACTTTTTTTCTTTAATCCATTACTATGTAATTTCTGGTGCATTTCTGGTCATTTAAACTCAGTCTTTGTTTGGCTTTGTAACTTTTCTGAGTCCTGGTGTGTTCATGTCCCTGTGCTCATTGTGTCTGGTTGTGAAACTGTGTTCATGATTATGGTGCACTCTCAGTGTGCCGTGCTCTCCCAGGATCCTCCTGGAGCTTTCCCAGATGGCCTGCAGAACTCCTACTCATCTCTGAACTGGCATCGCTGCCAGGCCCACGCTCGCGTGCAGGGCACACAAGACTTGGCACGTTCAGCCTCTCCCAGGACAAAGGAGCAACTCTTGGAGGTCATCTCAGTGTTCTTGGACCAGCTGTACTTTCACCAAACTGGTGGCTGCACTTTGGTAATTTTCAAAAATCTGGGAAGATGTAGCAAAATCAAAAAATGTTAAGCATTTAACCAGTTACACTGTGCAGCAGTACAATATGCTTCCTCTCCTACTTGATGAATAACACAAGAAACCAAATACAAGCGAGTTTCTGTAGAGACGCCCAACGTCATTAGAATTTTTTCCCACAGTCCAATAGGACAAATTGAGAGGCAGGCTTTCGTGGTGACTGTTGCTGGATACCCGGATCTGTATGACTTGGTGCTGTATTTGAGATTTCAGGTTGTTTTCAATAATTTAAACTGAAGGTAAGGTAGGTGTCATTTTAACTCGAAGGTAGCGTGCAGTTCATGTTTTTTTATTAAGCCAACTTTACCACTCATTCGGTGGTGACCTAGCAACAATAAATATAGAGACGCAGCAAACTGGAAAAACAGGCGACGTCTGATCGGGGCCTTATACTGTTCTTATTGTGACAAGCCACACCAGTGAAATGCAGCTCAGTTCACGCAGAGATGTTAAAAGCAGAATTACTAAAAATGAACCTGTAGAATAGATATTTCAGATACAGTTAATTTATAAGTGGCAAATGTTTGTCTGTTTGTGCTAACCATGGAACACAGTCACTATCAATTTTGGGAACATTAACTCATCAACAGTAAATTGTTCTTTAACTATGTGGATTGTGATTGTTAGTATATTACAATACATACTGTAATTGCAAGTCATGGAACTTTAGGATTTTTGAAAATTTGGGATTCACTATCGCTGACGTATAAGTGAACGAAAACAATTAGACTTTTACTGTAAACAGCCAATCTGCAGTAAAACCAAGGTGACATTCACCAGTCACCTGTCTCTGAATTTGCATTAACCAAACGTTCAGCTACAAACCATGCAATGTGTGTCTTTGGCAACCTATTCAGCTGAGTTATTTTTGTAATTTTATTTTAGATCAGAACTCCAAACGTCGTGTCAGGAGAAAATGTGGGGGGGGTGATAGGGAGCAGAATTAAATGATACGGAAATTAGAGTACGCGTAAATGACTCGGCGAGGGTGAAGGACGGAATAAATTGGATTGGACTGATTCTGGAGCCAGCAGATAAAATCCAGCAGGAATAAAAGAGGGCCATCTATGCTGTCATACGGAACAAGATGTGCGTGTGTGTGTATGTATACAACCAAAATTCTTTCATTTGTTCACTATTCTCCCCACTTGCTTGCTCCCTCCCTCTTTCTCTTTCTCTCTCGCTCCCCCTTTCCCTCCCTCTCCCTCTTTCCTCTCTGCTGGTGACCTTGCTGTCCTGGGCTCTTTTCCTGATGTTGTTGTCCTTTAAGCTTGGGGGTGGAAGTTTGGAAGCATGCAAGGGTTTACGTGTGTGTGTGTGTGTGTGTGTGTGTGTGTGTGTGTGTGTGTGTGTGTGTGCGCGTTTGTGTTTTAGCACATGTACTTCTGGTGGTGGTGGGGTTAAGTGGGGATGTTGCAAGATGTGTTGCCTGGATGAAAGACATTCCTGCACGGTGCCATCTCTGGGACCCTGGCTGCCCTACCATTTCCTCCAGCTGGAGAGGTGTGAGTCTTAAGCAAAGCCTATTCCAGTCGCACCTGCCTCTATCTTGCCTTTGCCTGTGTGTGTGGGTGTGTGTGTGTCCCTCTCCAGTGGTCGTGTTTATCCCTAAGGCCCAACATGCCAAAGAGTGAGAAGAAGAGGGGTAAGACAGGGAAAAAAACAGAATGGGTAGGTTTAGAGGGAATATGATAGGAGTAACCAAGAGAAAAAGAAAAAGGAAAATGCAAAAAAAAGTGAGAACGAGAGAAAGCCACAGATGGGTAACTAGACTGCAACTAGAAGGGCATCCAGGGATACACTCAAAGGCAAGCCCTGAGGAGAGTAGAGAGAGGGGGGGGGGGGGGGTGAATAATAATTTTCCCTCCAGAGAACTCCTGACCACAGACACAAAGACAATGACTTCCACCCGTGCAACCATGGCTGGTCAATCAACTGTTGATGGGAGAGAGGGAGGGAGAAAGAGAGAGATAGTGTCCTATGTCCCATGCATGTGCCAGTGTAGGGTGTGTTTACAAGGCAGGAGACAGCAGGATCGGTAAGATTTAAGCAGCAGGTATTTGACTTTCTACCGAGGCAATGGTGCTGTTTTGTAGCTGAATTTGACCTCTGACCACCCTAAATAGACAACAGAAATGTAGAACAGATCAACTTTCATGCTTGAAGTAACACAATCTCTTGCAGTGTTTATTTTAAGCATCCAATGAACTATAGATCTGCATTAAAGGTCTTCACGGGTCCATTTAGTTGCTTGTAACCATGTGGATATGTGAAATTATACTAAAATGGGTATGGATAGGCTCCTATTCTTTCGCCACAGGTCTTGGGTTTGTGTGTCAATATATGTCATACCTGAGTGAATGCACTGGTGTGTCAAAATCATCGCAGGTGAGGAGAAAATTTTGTTTTTGAAAAGCGAGACAGAGAGTGACTGTGATAATGACTTGGCTAAAATGAAATGTATTTTCGACCACTGCTGCTCATCAGTCGGCGGTACATCATTCTGCAGGCAGTGTTGGTGTTCTCTTACTATTTGTGTCTGCTGGAGTCAACAACATTTTGGCCCGGATTTGTCCTCCTTTCGGGCTGAGTCTCTTGGATTGCATTTAGGTGTTTAATTCTATGTAATTATGCAGGTCAGGTTTATGCGGGTTTTCCAATGGTCCATTTTGGATTTTGTCCAAAATGTTGGACCTCAAGCCTGCATTACATATAATATTCTTTCCATGGACCCAAACAGCATTTTACTCCCCTTATTCTCAACTCCTGAGTCATTGTGCTGAATCCTCTTCATAACATTTCTACATACCACAGTATTTGATATGAATGAGAATTATGATATGTAATGCACACCAGTGAACCTCAGTGTGAACCCCAGTTGAAAAGTTGGAATGAAGTCAAAGTTTGATGACCTCTGTGCCTTCTGTTAAAAGCTACAAGTTCTTCAACTCACCCCGAGGTACTGAGACCTCTAGAGCGAAGCGAGAGCATCGCCTGGTGAGTTGCTTTAATTACTTCTCTCCCTCCCTTGCTGCTAATACCTTTATTTTATTAGGCCTGATCTGATTCATATGCATAGTGCAGACATAATTTTGATTTGAAATTATTTCTTATCTGTGGTGGCTGGGACTACCCCTGCATGACTGCATCCAAAATCAATTACCTTGCTTGGTCCCCTGGCGAGCATTTGGTGAGGAACAGAGTGGCACAGTGTGCAGGTTCTACCACAGACTTTTAACCTTAAAGACAATGTTGTTTTTCACTTTGAAGGACATCTCTGATTCTGGAGTGATGTAGTGTTTTATGGATGAGGAGATTGTGGTATCACTTTAAAAACATTCCCTGATTCAAATCACTCACAGTGAAAGCTGGTTAGAAGGAGCGATTTTGTCATGTCAGTCAGGTTGGAACTGAGACAACAACCGAATGCAAAACTCGACTTTAAAGCTCCAAGTTGCCATCCCTCCTTACAGACTCCACAGAAGAAAAGCTGCCTCCTGTCCACATAAAAAAACACCAACCTCTGTCTGGCAGCTTACCTTGTCATACGGCACCTCGCCATCATATTTACAGAGGGGTAACACCTGTGTTAAACAAACATCCCCAAAGATGTTTGGCTATTCATTTGCAGCAAGTTCTCGTTATGGATCCATTATGGAAAGTGCCCAATGCACCGGGGTGTAATGACACAGGCAATGCATGCTGTAAAACAGTGGCATATGGCTAAACTACACAACATTAAACATTTTGGAGACTGCGCCTCCCCGGTGCCTAAATAGCACAGCGCTTTGGCAAATAAACCATTACGCAGTGTGAATGACTTATGGACTCCCGTGCCAAGCTGAGACAAACAAAGCAGCACACAGAAAGAGAGCAATCTGCATTATAAACTTGTGCAAAAACACACACACACATGCAAGTAAACTTGACACACAAATATTAAAACAACATACAATTACAGTAAATACACATGTTCACATATACGGCATCCAGCTATTCTATCGGCAGGCGGCAGGAGACCAAGCAGTGCAGCCCAAAAACCTAATCTATCTAAAATCTACATGTTCCAACTTCTCTTTGGGGATCCAAAGTGTTCCCAAGCCAGCAGGGACCCATATAAACCCCCACGTGGGTCCTGGCTTTGCCCCGGGGTCTCCTCTTATTTGGCAGTTAATCGTAGAGACTCCACAGGGAAGTGTGCAAAAAATGTCAAAATCAAATGTCCAAATCACCTCGACATGCTCCTTAAAATTTGGCAGGTCTCCTTAAGCTCCTCGATATTGAAGACCCTACTCTGTCCCCCGAGGATGAGCCCCAACCCCTGCCAAGCAAAACCCGTTTGTTTTCGGTCATTACCCAAAGCTTGTGATCACTTTTAAAGACTGAACATGGACTGCACCATGAAACCCCATTATATTTTACCCTGGCGATAAATGTAATCTTCAACCCATTGAGGACAACTTGTCTTTGGTTTTGTAACCATGGCTTCAGATTTCATGCCAGCTACTTAACAATTTACAAACCACCCGAGTGGATGCTGAGGGCCTCAATCTGACAAAGACAGGACTATCATCTGCTTAACATAGAAATGCAAACATAAATCCACCAAACTTATAAATGATTCCAAGTGCCTTATAAATAAAAATCCATCTGCTAAAAGTCAAGTTTGTTCACAGTGTTTATTGGTTACCTAGAGCATAAAAAGGTCTTGTGAACCTTCTAGATAGACTTGCACCAGTAGCCTAAACAGATGCCATCTGAGCCTTTCCAACATATACACACAGTCTGCAGGCAATCATCAACCAGCATCACAACTGCACATTTTGCTGGAAGCTGAAGTGGCCTCATAGCCTCACAGCCTGCATCTGCATCTACTTCTCTGTGCCAGGCATGTAAACCGCCTCAGTCATGCAGTTCCAGCCATTTCTGTGTGATTGATGTGAGTGCTTAGCTGGGCGACAGAGGTCACAGTGCCTGGGAGATTGTTTTAGCCCTACCTGCTCCTCTTTCCCACTTCCATCTCTTTTCTGTTTCTCTTCCTCCCCTCTCTCTCTCCCTCTCTCCCCACCTGGAGTGTCGCGAACCCTCTCCACACTCCACCACCTAATTATATCCTGGACGTGTAAATGTATTCATATTCATGAAGGCACAGATGCTAAATTAACTGTGGCAGGGACACGTTGCACTGTGCCGACTGCACAATCTGCTTCCTCCACTTACAGAAAGGAGGGAGGGAGGGAAGGGGCGTTATAGCTGGAGGAGAGAACACCGTGGGGAGAGAGAGAGTTAAACAAAGAAGGGAAGACGAAGAGGAAGAAAGGAGACAGAGAGGAAAACAAAGCAGGGAAGAGAAGAGGAAGTGAAGAGGGAGAAAGACACCACAGTTGGTTCAGCGGAGTCAGGAGGTGCCAGCCATGTTTACGGATGGACTAAGTCACCTTTTCAACTTCAGAATCACCTGAGATGCAACCATCAATGATATCACCGAATGCCCCCATCAGGCCCCTGTCATCCTGGGCCCGGTCACATGGGCCTAGGCGGCGATGAGTGACAAATCAAAAAGCCAGAGTGCATAAAAACTTGGAGTCGGTGGCGGCAGAACGGCGCACAGGGAACTCAGGGGCAGATGGAGGGAGGTGCAGCGGTGCGCAGCGAACAGATGGCCGTTTCGAACTTGATATATGAAATTAATAACGTTTCTCAAATAGAATTCAGAAACAGGAATACATTACCTGAATTTTAATAACTGATTTTCTCTCTTTTTTTTTTTTGAGGAGTGGGGGTAGAGGGGAGCATTTGCATGTCAATGAGAGATATGTGGGGGATAAACAAATTCAATGTGCTCGATTCTAGTGGTTGTTTTTTTTCTCCCCCTATAGAAAAGCAGACAATAGAAGGTAAATGATGGCAGCTGCATTTTTCTGAAAAGTCCCTCCAAGTCATCCTTATGGTTGCTGGAATGACACATTTGGTAACTTTCTTCAAACCAGAGGTTTATTATATTGCCCCTATGCATGACTTTACAGTTTTATTAATCAGTACTTCAGAAATGTATTTAAATATGTGAATCATACACTAACAAAGGTTTGAACTCAACAGTAACCCTTTCTTCCACTGCCTGAATTATGGGAAAATATATATCCTTGAACCTAACACTGACTGCCCGTCTTTCACATTTCTGCTTGAAGTCTTTCATTCACGTAGTTTCAGATATTGAATTTTAGTGAGAGGTTTTGCTCCATCAACAAAATGTGTTATTCACAGCTGCTTGATTTGTTCCCATCGAAAACAGAACCATGCATATTCACAGACAAGCAGAACTACGAAGCCTTCTGACACACTGGTTATCCAGAGCTCAGGACAGAAGGACTGTGATGAAAGAAAAATCACACTGGATGTAAAATCAACCGAAATGCAAATTTGTAGAATCAATTTAAGTCAAACAATTGTCTGTATGCAGGAGGGGAAGGACAACAGGAAGTAAAAGATAGGTAAACCTCATTTGAAAATAAAACTTCTCCATAAGAAAAGTTACCCATCTGATGAAGACACACATTACAGAACACAAGGTTCTTAATTCGTCTTAGCTTTTTTCAGCCAGTTTTTTAAAACCAGTTTTGAAATCACTGTGTAAGTCACTGTGGAATATTCCAGTGCATAACCCCTATTTAATAATATGTTCTTTTCACACTTTGGAGTTTTCATGGATTAAAGAAATGAGATAACGTTTTAATTAGGGAGCTTTAGAAGTGCTGGTAGGTGAATTTTTTACCTTTGGACTGAGCAAGGCTAGCTTTTCTCTCCTGCTTCCAGTTTTTATGGTAAGCTATGCAAACCAACTGCTGACTTGTAGCCTCATATTTAACAGACCGATAGTAGAGTAGTATTAATGGACCTCATGCAGGAACATTTTTGTGTTCTTATCTTAACTTTTTTTGTGAGCCACGTCAAATTCAGCAAACGCTCCTAACTTTAGATAGCTGTGGAAATGACCAGCGTAAATAGGATGAATGCCACTTGTACGTAATTGGCCACTTTCATGATAATTGTAAATTATCATAATTAACGTCCCAATAATACCTGATAAAGCTACGTGTCCTGCCCCATATGTCCAATATTAAAGTCTTGCTTTCAGGGAATTATAACGGGAAATTGTATCATTTTTAGTAGTGTCTGCAGTGTAATTAAGGGACCTGCTATAGCCAAGGAATAGGACTAATAAGAGTGCTGTTAATGCCATGTAATCTGAGGGTCACTGAAATGTAGAAGAAATTGCTCGATATTAAAAATGTCTCGCCATAGCAAGGTGATCGGTGACTGCAACAGGTGACTGCAATAGGAGCGGGTCAAATTGATCATATTAATATACTGTAGTATTCCACAATAGCATCTAGCCAATTTAATTGAATAAGGGGCTGTATTGTTTCGGGCTATTGGAATACATTTAGAATTATATTAGCCTATAATTAAAATTGTAGTCAAACAGGATAATGTAAATATAATTGTAGCCCACCTACTCAATTCCTCTTTTAGTTCAGGATCTTCAGATTATACCCCTGTTGCATGGGAGGTGAATTGGAGAGGGTCTACGAAAATATAGAATTTAGTTATGTGCCTACAAATAGCCCAATTTAAATGAATATACTAGGTTATTAAGGTTAGCTTAAAACAGCTATACTGTCCTGTGAGTAAACAATCCCATGCATTCCTATGTAGCCCTGACATCCAATACTTCAACACATGAAGATTTAACAGTCAACATTTATTATAACATCAAACATTGTGACCCACAGAATCATACAATATAACACACAATAATAATACCAAGGATGTGATAGTCCGTGTGACAGTACCTGGGCGTTGGCGCGCTTGTTGGAGCTCAGTGGAAATCCTCAAGGAACATTGGTGGTGTACTCACTGTTCCTCGGTTACTCAGCGAGCAGCATGTTTTGTCTCCACAAATCCAACACCTTAGCTGATAGTCCCAACTGATCCGTCAGTTGAAGTCACGGGCAGAAAGTACTCTGAGAACAGCCCACTTTATTCCTCTTCATGAGCCGCACCATTACTCCATGAACCTCCGTGTTGAGCCTTGGGCAGACTGTCTTGTCAGCCTTTGCGTCTCCCCGGAAAACACAAACTCGCCTCTAAAGTTAAAGCGTCATGAGCCCCCTCTGAGAACCCGGTAGGTTACCAGAACGTCTCCTTTGAGTCTCCTGATTGGCTGGCAACACATGTATACCTGACCAACCAATACAATGGACACGAGAGGTTCAAGGGCAACTCAAACTGTAGGACACTTATGTACCAAACTATGAACCCAAATGCAAATACTGTACTGTTTTACAGACATTAAAAAAAACAACTCTCTCCCCACCAAAAAATTGTCATGTCCTCATGACCTTTACAAAACACATACATTCTAAATGTAACCGCTTACAAACATTCCCTTCAACCTATCCACTTGTAAAGTGTTTTTGTATCTCTTAATGGGAGATAAGGACAAACAATCTTTCTTGTCGTCAACCTTAACTAGGGTGGCCCTATGTGTACTGACTGCTACCTAGGTAGGGCTCCCTAGCATGTCATAGGTTAGTCTGGTTGGGACCCTCCTTAGTCTTTGAGGTCATGTTGTCTCGTCTGAGCTGTCAGTCATACTGTCTTGTCTGTCCGTTGTCTCATTTATCATCTGTGTCTCAGTGTCGGTCTCAGCTTCAACGATTCTTTCAGCAGCCTTGTCTTGAACTGGGGGTTCCTCCTCATTCTCTACAGGTTCTGCTACAGATTCCTGAGCTGTGGTCTCTTCCATTTGTGAGTGACTTGGGAAGACAGCAAAATCCAAATCCAGACAGAAAGGCTCAGAGTGTTCATTGCTCTGAGGTTTGGGTTTCTGTGACTCTCGTGGTGGATTACAGTCAAACCATACACCCATTCCATCATCCTCTGAGTCAGATGCAGACTCCATTCTATCATCATGCTCAGGAGCTGGAAAAGAAGAGAGATCACGGTTCTCATTTGTCTTTGCCTTAAGCCTTTTACTGACTCCTTTTAGGTTTGGGTGTCTCTTCCTTCTTTTTAGGTTGTAACTGCACTTCCTGTCCAATAGGCAAAATGTGATTGCAGTGCAATACCTTTTCAGGGCCCTGCCCACTTTCTGGTTTTAATTTGAACACTGGCAAACCAGGCAGTTGAATGTCCACAATGTAAGGCGTACCCTTCCAACGATCATCAAGCTTGTTCTTCCCTTGTAGTCCGAGGTTTCGGATCAAAACCCTGTCCCCAGAGACAAATGGACAGAAATGAACTCTCTGATCATAGTGTTGCTTGTTCCATTCATTCTTCTTCTCTGCCATACTCTCAGCCAACTGATAGGCAGCTTGGAGATCACATTTCATGTTTTTAACATACCTCATATAGGATTTGATGGAGGTACCGTCACTTGAGACTCCAAATTTCACATCTACGGGCAGCCTGGCTTCTCACCCAAACATTAAGAAGTATGGAGTATGGCCTGTTGACTCATTCAGCATGCAATTGTACGCATGGACATGGCCGATGTGTTTACTCCACTTGCTTTTGTCTGGCGTTTCAAGGGTTCCGAGCATATCCAGAAGAGTTCTGTTGAACCGCTCAGGCTGTGGATCTCCCTGAGGGTGGTAGGGTGTAGTTCTGGATTTCTTTATGCCAAGCATGCTCAACAGTTCATGGATGAGGCGACTTTCAAAATCTCTGCCCTGATCTGAGTGCACTCTCCGTGGCAGACCATAGTGGACAAAGTACTGTTCCCACAGAACTTTGGCGACTGTTAATGCCTTTTGATCTTTAGTTGCAAAAGCTTCAGCATATCTTGTGTAATGATCCGTAACAACCAGCACATTGCAAATGTTCCTGGAGTCAGGTTCAATCGTCAGAAAATCTATACAGACAAGATCCATCGGCCCCTCACTTTCAAGGTGTGACAACTCAGCAGCTCTCTTGGGCAGTGACTTTCTCTGAATACACCTGGGACAGTTATTACAGTACTTTTCAATTTGTAATTTCATGCGAGGCCAATAAAACCTCTCTCTTATAAGGCCATAGGTCTTGTCAAACCCGAGGTGGCCCGACTGGTCATGCAAGGACTGAAGTACAGTCTCTCTGAACTCTTGAGGGGGCAACAGTTGTTGGCGACATGGTTTGTTTGGTGGCTTACTCATTCTGTACAATACAGAGTCTTTGACCTTTAGTTTTTCCCACTGTTTAAGCAACGACACATCAGGATGCTTGTCTTTGCTGGCACGGTCAATACGGTCCTGTATGACAGCATGCCACACTTCTCCAATGCAGGGGTCTTTCTGCTGAGAATGTGAGATATCTGCAGAATTAATTTCAATGAGCTGTTGTTCGCTCAAGAAAGACAGATTGCAATATGCTCGGGGTACAGCATGTTTTGATGAGCCCAAAAGGTCAACAGCTCAGCAGTGGCAGTAGCGATGGGGTCTTAATTCCACCATATGACAGACAGCTTGGACAGTAGTGGCTGGCATGGCTTTCTCCTCCTCATGAGAAACATCTCGACTTGCATGAGGGCGCCGAGACAATGCGTCCGCATCAATGTTCTGCTTTCCAGGGCGATACTTTAGGCTATAGTCATTACATTACATTACATTACAGTCATTTAGCAGACGCTTTTATCCAAAGCGACTTACAATAAGTGCATTCAACATTGGTAATCAAAAGAACTACTAGTCACCAGAAGTCATAAGTACATTTCCTTTTCCAAACAAGCATCTAAGAGCATGAAGCAGAGCATAACTCAGAGCCAAAGTACAGTGCAGAAACAAGAAAAACAGTTAGTGCTAGAAGTAATACGAATACAATAAGTGCAACAAGCTAGTATGAATACAATAAGCGCTAAGTGGAAGGCTCAGGGTAGCATTTCCTGAAGAGGTGGGTTTTCAGCCTGCGCCGAAAGATGGGCAGCGACTCCGCTGTCCTGACGTCAGTGGGAAGTTCATTCCACCACTGTGGGGCCAGGACAGAAAACAGCCGTGACCGGGTCGATCGGCCGCCAGGACCTCTGAGCGACGGGGCAATCAATCACCCCGAGGCAGCAGAGCGAAGTGGTCGGGCGGGGGTGTATGGCTTGACCATGGCCTGGAGATAGGAAGGAGCTGCTCCTTTCACTGCCCTGTAGGCTAGCACCAGAGTCTTAAACTGGATGCGAGCTCTTACAGTTAGCCAGTGTAGAGAACGGAGAAAGGAAGTTGTGTGGGAGAACTTGGGGCAATTGAACACCAGGCGAGCTGCGGCTTTCTGGACAAGCTCCAGAGGTCTGATGGCCGACACCGGGGCTCCGGCGAGTAGAGAGTTGCAGTAGTCCAGGCGGGAGATGACAAGAGCCTGGATGAGAACCTGCGCCGTCTCGTCAGTCAGGAAGGGACGAATCCTCCTGATGTTGTAGTGCAGGAATCTGCAGGAGCGTGTAACGGATGAAATGTTTGCCAAGAATGACAGTTGGTCATCCAGGGTCACACCCAGGTTCCTCGCAGTCCGAGTTGGCGTCACCACGGTATCATCAATGGTGATGGACAGGTCCCGGTGCGGGCAACCCTTCCCCGGGAGAAACAGTAGCTCAGTTTTGTCTAGTCATAGGTGGAAAGTTCCGCCAACCATCGACGACCTGTTGCATCCAACTTAGCTGTAGTTAGGACATAGGTTAATGGGTTGTTATCCGTGTGTACCTCAAACTTGACTCCATAGAGGTAATCATGCAGCTTGTTGGTGACAGCCCACTTTAAGGCCAAGAATTCCAGCTTATGTGTGAGATAGTTTTTTTCTGCTGGGGACAGGCTTCTGCTGACAAAAGCAACTGGGCGCAATCCCTCTCCTTGGTCCTGATACAGGACACCTCCCAAACCTTCTCTGCTTGCGTCTACGTGCAGGACATAGGACAGTTCTGGGCTGGCGAATGCCAAAACAGGCGTCTCTGTAAGACATCTCTTTAAAGTCTCAAAAGCCTTTTCGCAGTCTTCATCCCACCTAGGTCCAAATGGCTCTTTGGAGTGGTACCAGTCTTTGGTTTCTTTGGTTTCCGTGTCTGGTTTTGGTGACTTTCTCTCTTTTAAGTCTTTTATCTTTTTCTTTTTTCCTTGCCTTCCAGCTACAATGCAGCCCTGTAGTAACTGGTTGAGTGGGTGACAAACTCTGGAGAAATCTTTTACAAATCGCCTGTAATATCCACAGAAACCAAGGAAAGAGCAAAGAGCGGTGATGTTCTCTGGGCGTGGCCAAGTCTTCACAGCTTCGATCTTGGAAGGGTCTGTAGCAATATCATCCCTAGACACAATGTGACCAAGGTAGGTTACAGAAGGGCAGCAGAACTTACATTTATCTAAAGATAACATTAGTCCTTCCTCCTTTAATCTGTCCAGCACTTTGAGAAGGCGCTGCTCACGTTCCTCCAAGGTTTTCCCAAAAACGATTACATCGTCCAGTTAAACCAGCACTTCCAGTAAGTTCAAATCTACCACAGTCTTATCCATGACTCACTGAAATGTGGCTGGTGCTCCACAAATCCCTTGTGGCATCCGCTCAAACAGATAGAATCCTGCTGGGTAGATAAATGCTGTCTTTTCTTTGTCAGCGGGACTTAACAGGATCTGATAATAGCCACTTCTGAGGTCCAGCACACTAAACCACTGGCTACCACTCAGGCAAGACAGAGCATCCTCCACACGCAGGACTGTGTATTGATCAGGAATTGTTCTCCTGTTTAACAGCCTGTAGTCCACGCACATGCGTATGGTTCCGTTTTTCTTGCAAACCACAACTATTGGGGAAGCATAGGGGCTTCTGGAGTCTGAAATTATCCCAGCCTCTTTGAGATCATTGAGATGTTTCCTCACATCTTCCAAATCACCTGGTGGTAATCGTCGGGAACATTCTCGGAATGGTTTATCATCAGTCACACGAATGCTGTGTTGTGCGCTCTTTGCACAACCAACATCGAACTCACTGCAGGAGAAAACCTTTCTGACACAGTCTCTCCTTTTACTCAGGAGGCACTGGAGACTCACCAAAGTCAAAAGGGGAGGGGGAAAGTTTAGATGTAGATAGCCTTGGCTCTTTCTTTTCAGGGACTGTTTTTATCACATCCACCAAAAAGATGAGCAATTTGCATTCCACGTCTCAATGTCACATGATGATCAGACATATTTTTCAACGACAGGCATCACCAGAAGCTCTTCGGGGAAACAACCCTCCTCTGGATACGAACAGCTTGACCAGGGTTACTTCCAGAAAATTTTGGAATGCCAGTGATTGTTGCGACCCCACCAGGTGGCAGAGTGAAAGGCTTCTCTCGCGTGAACCAGACTGTCCCTCTATTTGTCTTTGCTGTGTCAACAGGAGTTTCCTGAAACTTCTCATAAGCTTCTTTTATAACTGGATAAACAGAGCAGGCATGAAGAAAATTATCTCCTCCAGGGGTTTGACAGGAACTGAAGAGTCTCCTAACTATAGAGGTGTTTGTACCAACCAAAATAGAAGCCTCACCGTTCATGGCCGGATCTGGACACACAAGCACAAGTGTTTCTATGGTCTCAGCTACTCCAACTACATCTTCATTGAACTCAAGTTTCAAGCACACATAGCCGTCATATGGATAGTCATCCACACTAAGGCCCCAAATCTCTAAACAACCAATAGGGGTCAAAGGCAGGTGCTTCAGATACCTGTCATAGAAGGAGCGATACAGTAGAGTAACTTGAGACCCGCTATCAAGTAATGCTTTGGCATAAATGCCCTCAATTTGTACAGAGATAATAGAGCTAGGTCCAACTAAACCCTCTGGCAGATTAGCCTTTCCTTCCTGTAGCATGTCACACTTTGTGGAACGTATCTTCTCCGGAGCGTTAGGTCGTCCCTTTACTGAGCCCCTGGGAAGTTTCCCGCTGGCTGTCTTGTTTTCAGGAGACATTGGTTCACTTTTCTGAGGTTCTCTGGGTTTTCACACTCTCGCTGGAAGTGACCATCTTCCCCACACCTATAGCAAAAGACATCAGCACGGTACTGGGGTTTGGAAGGTCTTTTCCACAGGCATATGCATTTCCACTTGCTTTCGGGTTGTGGCTTTGAGCTACATGTTGTGTTGCACTTTCTTTTGTTGCACTCCGTCATTCCTCTCGCGACCTTTTGTTTACTTCACGCTTTTCGGTCAAAAGTCCCGCCCCCCTGAGAACCCGGTAGGTTACCAGAACGTCTCCTTTGAGTCTCCTGATTGGCTGGCAACACATGTACACCTGATCAACCAATACGATGGACACGAGAGGTTCAAGGGCAACTCAAACTGTAGGACACGTATGTACCAAACTATGATACCTAAACCTAAAACCTATACCTAAAAAAAAATTAAGTAAATCCAACACAACATTTGGCTCCACAACCGCTGAGAGTTCTGGGAGAGGAGGTGGACATGGTGTAGGAGTACAAGTACCTGGGTGTCTCCATTGACAATAGACTAAACTGGAAGGCCAACATCAATGCTGTGTACAAGAAGGGGACGAGTCGACTATTTTTCTTGAGGAAACTTCGATCCTTCAACGTGTGCAGCAAGATGTTGGAGATGTTCTACCAGTCTGTTGAGCAGCATTGGAGCCGGAGACACCAACAGACTTAATAAACTGGTTAAGAAGGCCGGCTCCATCATTGGATGCAAAAAAGACTATCTGGAACAGGTGGTGGAGAGGAGGACACTGAAGAAACTATTATCCATATTGGATAACCCGGATCACCCTCTCCACCACCTACTGCAGGGACAGCGGAGCACTTTCTCCAACAGACTGATCCAGCTCCGCTGTCACAAGGACAGATACAGGAGAACATTCCTGCCCACTGCAATAAGACTCTATAACAAATCACCTCTGGCCAGATCATCCTCCAATTGACTACAACACCACTACACTGTTGTTGTATGCTGTTGGTGATCCTTGCACTACTGTGTAGTTTACCTAGTTAATTTAATTTAATACCATTCTATTTTATTGTATATACATTTTTGTTTATTTGTAATTTATTTTTCTGCACTTTTATTATGTTATTTTCTTTAAATGTATTATGTTCTGCTGTTATTTCATTGTATGGTATATATTGGGCATTGTTCATACTTAATATTTTTATGTTTACTCTGTAACTTTCTTTTGCTGCTGCTACAAACAAATTTCCCCCTGGGGATGAATAAAGTATCTATCTATCTATCTATCTATCTATCTATCTATCTATCTATCTATCTATCTATCTATCTATCTATCTATCTATCTATTGCAATAAATAATCTCTGTGATACTCACCTTTTGTTCAGCAAGACAATCTTCAACAAATTAACACCACTTTTATCATTTTTGGAGCATAAATGCAATCAGCTGAAGTAAAAAGCTAACAATAGGCTATAAACTAACTACACCATGGCTGCATGACTTCAACACCATCACCACTGGGTAGATAAGTTTAAAATAATTTAATGTCCATGTCAATGACAATTTAATGTCCCCAACAACTTCTGTTGTCTCAAATAGTTACTTAGCAACTGCCTTTTTTAAGACATGTAACAGCTTCAAAATTCTCAAGAAGGGTATCTAAAACATTGAAATCTCTAAAAGCATCCAAAGCATCATTCCTGCAGCACTCTATTACGCCTAGACTTGAATATTTCTCTACCGATATCTGTTGTTTAAAAAATGAATGAACTTTCATAGCCTCTAAATTTAGAGCTATACCATACTAGTATAGAGCACTAACGAGCAGTAAATCAAACTTTGCAATTTGAAGTTACAAAAATTATTACATTAATACAAAGTACTGCACTAGTACCGGCCTTATTATTCTTAACCATAAACTTAAATTCTAAACCTCTAAAATGCAGGAGTTTGGGCCATTGCACGCTGCCAGTGTTTTCTTCAGCTGTGTGAAATTGGGCCAGTAGAGCGGTCCGTGCAAACAATAGGCCGCAAGTAAAGAAAAACTACAAACTAAAATGTTTGTTAACAGAACTGTGTATTTTCAGAGGCTCAAAATGACGCTAGTGTATTCAGGGAAGTGTGGAACCCATACATGCAGCGTTTGTGTGAGACCATATGGGCTTAATGCCGCATCTCGCTCTCTGCTAAATAATCCCAGATTTCAAGCAGGAAACTATGGCTCGAGGATAAAAAAATTAACAGCATATGTTTGGCGCTGCGACAGTCTGCCTCATCTCCGCTGTACTGCAGATGCATTAATGAACAGAAGTGTTGTCTTCACACGTGATGACAGAGACGATTCAAACAAACACACGACAAATGGTTCTGTGAGATGGATTTGAGCTGTGTTTAAGTCACATACAGAAGCGTTGTCTCCTTCCATACCACACCTAGTCACGCTATATTATCAATTCTTGTTTATTTCACTCTTACTCTGAATAAAAATAACATATTCAATTTAGGCATACTGGATGTTTTAATCTCAGTGTTCATGAGAGGGTTATATTTTGGTGTCATTTGAGAGGGAGTCAGCACTGTTGATGGTAGCACTCTGACAAACTGCTGAAACGGATGAATATGCAGCATTAAGCTGGTGACAGTGATTCTGTACCCCTGCAATATGTAGTGGGAGTGGTAGCATGAGAAACTTGGAACCGGTTCAGGCGCGCAGTCTGTTCACCTTCATGGGTAGAATGACAGATGGCCCGGGTAGCTTTCTGCAGTAGAGCATAGCGGAGCAAAGCTACCATGTCATGAAGAAGTTTGCATGTGTGGGAGTTTTGACAAGCTCTGGTCTACAGCAATCTGTGCACGCACAGACG
This sequence comes from Cebidichthys violaceus, assembly GCF_023349555.1. NCBI lineage: Eukaryota > Metazoa > Chordata > Actinopteri > Perciformes > Stichaeidae > Cebidichthys > Cebidichthys violaceus. The sequence goes on along the minus strand of NW_027176617.1, from coordinate 1,407,684 downwards.
TTTACACCTGTGCACGCAATCACACACAGACACTCAGTATAAGCCTCGATAAAAACTGTTTGTTTTCCCTCCCAAACCAATCGCTAATGCAAAACCCATTACCATGGCAGCGTCATTATCAGTGGCGGTGGGGCAAGTCAGGAGCTTCAAGGTACGTCTCAATCCACGGGGGTACCCGTTCCCTCCAAAAACAGAAGGTAGAAGTTGGCGAGGTGTTGTGCACATGGAGAGTGTTACTTACTGGTTATTGTGGTGGTCATACTGTGTCCCGTATGGCAGTGTATAAATGAACAGCATGCAAACACCTTCTGTCCAAACATCTGCGACAGGCACATTTTTAGGCTGCCTTCCAAAAACTCAAAAAAGATGGAGGCAGAAGAAATAAAATCTCTCTAGCTGCTTGGCTCAGCTCGTCCGCTCTCATTCTGTTGGCTTATTCTTTTCTTTTTTTCCCAAGCGTCTTCACCATTCCTGTATGAGATACAACTTTTCATTTAATTTGAGTTTTCAAGGATGTTTTGCAGACTTGAAATTGAAAAGGAACTACTATATTGATTAAAAAAAAGTCATCCAGGCAGTCTTGACAATGCATTGTCATTGTCTCATTGGAAAGTAAGGAAAACTTTAAAAAAACAAGCTCTCAAATTCTTCATCGCTCATTAATTTGCTGGTAGAATACACTAGCTCATAAAATTCACATCATGAGTTAAATGTGCGCTCTAAAACCACCCCAAACTCTGTTAATTAGACTCTGCCAACAGTGGCAAAATTAATAATATTAGATATCGTATCTGTTTATCACAAGATGCATTTAGTGTATTAAGCACTATGAACCATATTTATACAAAAAATGTAACACTTTTAAAATGATAAATAATCAGTTTGACCTCTGTGTTTGGCGAAATATGCGGGGGAATTTTTACTTGACAACTTTTGGACATGGCAGATTCACACAGGATTAAGATCACAGACAATTTCAGCAATGACTACAAATTACTAAAGTTATAAACAAATAGGGCTATAGTCACAGTAACAATAGCAGGAAGTATTAAGAATCAAAACTGAAACTAAATGTACACCATGTTTTATGATTATTGTGGTGGCTTTGTAAATACAAATTACTTCAGCAGCAGCAGGTTAGTCATTGATCAAACTGTATGTTGTTTTTTTAACTCTGTGAATTATACTGCGTAAAGATTGTTGACGTTAGTAGGCTACCATGGATCCATGTTTGGACCGGCAAATGCTTGCAAAACCCTCTTCTTTGCATAGTGTGGGGTGAACGCAGCACTGAGCTAAAATAACATAAATGGAAAGTAACGTCTACTGGTAATTAGTTTGAAAATGAAAAAGCTAGGCGAAGATGCTTTCACTTTCTCAGTTGAAGCCTCCAAAAATGTGTGCAAAAAACAAATAAAAAAAAACATGTACAATAGGTGCAATATCCTTGTAATTTATATTTCTCTATACAATATGTGAGTCTTTCAGAAATATTGTAATTATTTTGGTGAATTAGACATGAAAGTATGGTAATTATTTCCAATTGCTTTAAGAATTTGTTTTCAGCTTCAGTAAATTTCAGCTTTAAACACTTATCTCCTCTACAATTCTGTGTTTTCTCTAGTCATTGATCCTCTCCTGGCAAAGATGTTTTTCATCTAAAAGTTACATGACCTGGCCAACGCTGTGTACACAAGTACTTGGCACGACCATACATAGCTGGCCAAAGAGGCGCCGGTTATAAAAATACACAAGTGGAAGCTCGGCTGCAGAGACTGCTGCTCCCTCTCAAGGCATCACGTCATGCATTCCTTCTGTTTTCACTCATTTTCCAGCATTTTTTGCCGCTGAAGCTTTGCCCCCTGAACACGACTTATAAAAGACATCCAGTGTCAGCCAATTATTTTGGACTTTGATGGTCATAAATCAAGGCTGACCAATAAAAATGAAGACAGCCAAGTATAATGTTCGTGTGTGAGTCGAACTGGATAGTAAATGAAGCCAGATGGGCTGGGAGAGTGCCACTGAACAGAGCTGGATCCCATCACTAAATGGCTGTGTGTTTTCCCCTCGTGCACAAATTACGGCATCACCTCATTCAGCGACATAAATCAAAGCCCAAGCTGTGATATGCACAGGGCATCTCTCCATCTCATTACTAAAATAAATTCTCTGGCAGCCTTGGATGTGTGAGCCCTGTTCGAATTGTTGAAACAGCCACAATCGGTACTTTTTGTAGCCGCTTTTATTTTGAAGCCATATATGTGATCTCAAGCAAGCGGAGGCATGCTTGAAGATGAAACACGGCCTGGGAGTGTTGCCTCATAGGGGACCTCTGGACACTTATTGAGGAGGACTGACATGTTTAGTTCTGGGAGAGTGGTGAGGCGGAGGGGGGAGGGCAGAAGAAGAGTCAGGTAGACAGCAGATACAGCTCATAAAAAGCACAATAGGCAGTTGGACAGTGATGAGGAAAAGGGACAGGAGTGACAGATATGAATGGACAGATGTATGTGGGCAGACAGTGATGGAGTTATTTGAAAGCATTCTGAGGCAGACTAACTGAGCTCCAGATTTTCCAGACACACAATGCTGACCTTTAGTCATCTGCTGTGACTTCAATTGTAGAGTGAAGAAACAGAACCTGTCCTTCTCATTCAGTGATGAGACAGGTTCCCCTTTTACATAGAATCAATTCCCTGCAACCCTCTCCTCATTTTTCAAAAACGTACAAGGCTAAGTTATAATATTTTTGCTCTTCTACGCTCCAACTAAAAGCGAATATGACAAAAATAACAGTTCTGTGTGGATTTACAGTACATGAAAAGGTTTTACATATGGCATTCATGAATTTCCGAGGTCAGAGAGGTTTGGCCAAGCTAAACAAGATTCTGCACTTCACAGGGCTAGACTACTTCATCAGCCAGTAATGAAACAACACAAGGGTTGAAAGATCGTCCTTTCTGCAGAGAATGATTCATGGGAGCAGTGAACGGCCGGACCTGTTATGCTTTCTGCATTATGCTTTCCGAAAGGGAAGTACTCTGAGACTGGCACCTGATAAAAGGAAGCTTTCAGTCGATATTGTGGTTTGGCGTTTAAAACTGAAGGTCATTGATATGGGTATGTGAAAGATGTCGGAGTGGGGAGCACTTGCAAGGTTGCTGACAAAGTTAGTCAGCTGTCAGTCAAAGCCAGCAAAAACAGATCCATATCATTATGCAGTCAGTGGATGGTAACCGAGCGGCGGTGCTGCCGCAGGCAGCTTTCTCTCCTTCTCCATCACACTTTGCTCAGAGGTACTTTCTTTCCTCAGGGAACTGATTAGCAAATACACAGCTGGCCTGAACTTTTTACCCATGTGAATGATAAACCAATCAGTTGGTCCAATTTCAGTGTACTGTATGAGACTACAGTATATATTAGTCAGAGCCAATTTGTTTACTGCAATCTTAGGAGATGTGCAAGTCTTCAAATTGTTCTGCAACTTTGATTGCTTGTTAAATCAAAGTTTGCTGATCATTCTGAATTAAAATGGTGTGATGTCCAAACACAGCAGAACTGAAAAAAATGTAAACTGACATGATGCAGATTTTAGCCAAATACAGAGAGAGAGAGATTCTGAATAATGCTGATATGACCTGGTATGTAGCATCCTTATCAGCTGGGGTCCAGAATAACCTTTTTTACTTTCTGCAGGACCGTCTGTCTGATGTTGACTGGCTATGCAACCCATGGCCATGAGCCATACCAGGCATGCTCTTTGCCACAATACACACATCATCTGTTACACACTCCAGAAATTGTCAAGGTAAGCAACAGCAGGCGTCAAGCTGCAGACAAGTCATACATCTTCTGTGTTGCTTAGAGGAAGTGGTGGGGCCTGTGTTGCTATTTGTGTGTACATGTGTGTGTGTGTGTGTGTGTGTGTGTGTGTGTGTGTGTGTGTGTGTGTGTGTGTGTGTGTGTGTGTGTGTGTGTGTTCAGGCATGTTTCTTCCTGCATCTGAATGTGTGTACGAGTGGTCCTGTGAACATGGATGTCTGTGTGCATCTGCCAACAGTTGTCGCCGTGTCTCAAACAAAAGAGCCCATTGGTTAATGTGGGAAAACGAAGACTCAAAGAGGAGTGGACCTGGATCTTATCACTCTAGTGGTTTAACACTAGCCAGACCACCGCTCGCTAACTCCAGGCAGCAAATTAGGAGCTGGGAGCTGCTGACTGGACTTGTGACAGGGACGTGATGGAGAGCAGGCAGGCTGGGCCGCTTCACAGCTCCCATGGACCATGATAGGAGAGGAATGCTCCCTGTATATATCCAGGAGTTCAGGAAGGGAAGCTCATGTTGGTGCTTTTGTTTCACATCAGAAGTCCTTTTAGAGATTCTGTGCATGTACTCAGTTTGAACAATGGGATACTTCATTAATATAGGATACTCATGTGTCAGCCATCTGTTGCATAGCGTGAATGAGAGACTTATAATAACCAGGACAAACTGGAAAACGTGGCACACATAATGATGAAACCACACATCAAGCTGGGCTTTTCTATCAAAATAATATTATTTGTGAAGAAAATTAAATTTCTTGAACATTAAATTGATTTCCTCCATCTGAAAAACATATTACAAAAGCAAGTTTGCAATTAACATAATCCGCAAATCCTTAAGGACTCCTTTTTTGCAATTGTGTGTGTCTGAAAGATAAAACTCCAGGCTTCAGACCCTGTCCTGGCAATAAAGTTCCAACTGTACACACCTTGTCCCAAACAGTGAAATACATAATATCACATGAACATAATGCATGTACTTACACATACAGAGTCACAAACACAATATCCCTGCTACTGTACCTTAACTTTTTCTGACTTTAGGTTCCTGCCATGACAATCTCACATGTGGTCAAATTTCCCCTTTCAGGTTATTTTACTCTTCCTGCCTCTCTTTTTGCCCTTTTTACTTTGTCATGCTCTGCCTCTCTCGGTGCCCCGTTCTACAGTACTTGTACACACACGTACAGTATTGAAGACATTGCATAGTATATTACTTAAACAAAAGTAATTTGAGTAACACTGCTCACTTTGGACATGTGTCAGCTTGACAGGCTTATTTCACCGGTCTGTGAAACACCTTGGCTAGACTAAGGACTTTGGCAAGTTGCCCCCTTCCTTTCCCACATGCTGGTTTAAGTTTGAAGAATGACAGTCAAGGCAATACTCTCTATTTTTAGCCCTCCTCAGCTTCCTGACAACTTTTTTTAAATTGTATTTTTCACTGAACGTGGTTAGGACAACGGAGCCTCTGTGTTTTTATTTTATCACCTTCATGCATGACTCAAAACCCTTGGCAACACTTTGATACATTACCTCGTCTGTGAACATGATTTCTGCTTGAGTAACAACAGATAGATTTTCATCAGTAAGCGTGGTTATTTAACAATGAAAACAACAACTCCCATGATCCCACGCTATTCCACAACGTCATCAAAGTCTTTTATTATTATTTTGAGAGACTTGTGGCGGCAACATTAAGTGCTGTCGGTTTAAAGTGGATAGCACTGTCAAGCTTTTATATATTATAGGTATAACTCAGAGTACAACCTACGGTTCTGCCGAGCGAAGCCAATGCGGAAGTGTATTAAAACTTGCATTCTCTCTAATGGCCATCAGGGGGCGACTCCTCCGGTTGCAAAAAAGAAGTCTGATTGTATAGAAGTCTATGAGAGTCCTACTTCTCACTTGATTTTTTTACCTCAGTAAACAGTGACCATGAGTTTATGGTCTCAATCGTTAGTTTCAAGTCTTCTTCAATACAACAAGATGTTCCTTTAGTAAATGATGGTCCCATTTAGAGTAAAATAGAGCATAAAGCTGAGTTTGCTTTGGGCGGGTTTACTGAGATTGACAGCCATGTACGGCGTCTCTAGGTCACTCCTCCACATTCCAAATGTGGTAACTTCCGTTCACCGGTTGCAAAAAGTCAAGATGGCGACGGCCATAATCGAAGATTGCAACAGGAAAATGCCAAACTTGAGGCTTCATAACAGCCGTCCACAAACCAATGACTTCTTCCATCCACTTCTTATATACAGCCCATGGTATAACTTCCAAATATGGAATTTTGTTAATAGGAAAATTGTTTCAATCAGTTTTACATTATTGCAATGAAGATGAATGGCTATTGTCTTGAGTGCTCCTACAATATAAATCCAGTGTTTCTATATACAATACAGCACAAATACAATGTTTGTGTGTGTGTTCAGCGTGTGTTTACTCAGTTAAGCGGGCTTGAAGCCAGCCATCCCTCATGTGATCCTCTGTCTCCATTCCTTATCAACAGCACTTTGTCGTCCCTGCCTCCCTGTCAGTGCTGTGTGTCTGCATCACCTCCCTGCCCGATAGTCAGCAGCCGCCTAAATACACCTGCACTCTGTCACACTGCCGCCGCTTTCCCCTGGTCACACATTCAACACACCCATGTTTCAGGCCATGGCTTTTGGTGTTATTTACATACATTGCTCAACAATGTCCTTGGAGATCTGATTTGATTATATATTGGAAATTAAATTAGTAATCTGTAAATTGTTTATAAAAGTTACTTATGTGTAAATTAATGCTAAAGCTCATTCAATATACACACAAATAAGTATCAAAGTTGTGAATCAGTGGCTTGATTGCAACTTTTCTCACAGAATATGCATGCATCAATATACAAACATACCCAATCATTAGCCAAGCGTGTTTCCACATATGGCAGCAACAAATTGGACAGTTAAGCATAGCTGCATTTCTGTCTGGTCTAGCAGCAACTGGATTGTGATGAGGAAAACAGGAAAAAAGATTATACTGAATATGCATGCAACACTTTGAAAGCTCAAGCTGTGTCTCTTCTTTTGGAGTTCAAACAAGTAAGAGATAAAAACTTGTTTGACGACTACTGCTGTTAAATTTGTGTGTAAACTGTAATGTTTTCTTTAAAGCACTGAGATAATCCATGGAACATTTATCCTTTCTCCTGTTTGCCATTACACACAGTAAGATGAGAGATCTACTGTGTCCCGCTGTTAAGCTTCCCAAATCCATCCCACTCCACTCCACTCTGCTCTGCTCCCAAGCCACTGAATGTTTATCACATTGCTTCTCATATTTCTACTGTACCCATTGCTCTTATCCATTCCAACACTCCTCTCTCTAATACACTGTACTGTATATCTTTTCTCTCCATCCCATCATCCCACTAGTGCTTCACCTTTCAGCTCCAGACTCTGTCTGGTTTTCATCAAGTGAGTCCGCTGGCACCATATTGACGCCCACCAGGCGCGCTACAAGTTAGGAGCCTGTACAGGGCTGATAACCTGCCCTGAGGCTGCCCTTTTCCACAACTGAACACATTCCCTTTCTTTTTGCCATGATTACAGCAAAACAGAACATATCATGTCTTCAGATAAAGAAAGCAAAAATGTAGAGATTCAAACTATTTCAACTTCAGTTTTACCACTGAAACAAGTTTTAAGCTTAACTTTGAGGGGAAAAGGGTAGCAACTCCGCCCTTGAATTAAAAGATTGACATCAAGTAAAGAATGAGGGCTCTACGTAAGTGTAGCTAGAAATCTGATTCCTGCTAGCAGAGTCATACACTAGGTGCTGTGTCATTTTGGGGGGAAAATGAAGTAGCACAATAGTACCTCTTAACAAGAATATGCAGCGTTTTTGCCTGTTGTAGTTCATTCCACCCAACCTGGTGACACAAATGTGGATTGTCAGTTAAGGGTGACGGCCACTGATGATGGCAACAGACAGTACAGCGCCATGGGGGCTATTTACAGGCTCCATGCCATCATGGGTGAAGTGGTGATGGAGTGTGTCTAGGTGTGTGTGTGTGTGTGTGTGTGTGTGTGTGTGTGTGTGTGTGCACAAAGAACAAAATAATGCCCAACAAAAATGTTGGAATGAAATTAATGTCTAAAGCAATTGCCTTTAAATTGCCAAAGGCTGCTGTTATAAACAATGATAATATTTAAACAAGTTTAGGACTCATTCTAAAAACTATTGTATAGTTTTTCTTTTCATCTGTGTCTTCATAATGTTTCACTGTCTTTGCACTTAGTGATGAACAAACCTTGAGGAGCCACTGACAACATAATACACCCAAAACACTTTCCACAACCCCTTGTCTCTTTAAAATCAATCATCTGCCACAAATCACTCTCTCATGCTTTTCCCATCAACCTTGTGTCCAACCATTTGTCATTCCCTCATGCAAAACCTTACACCATATAACACTACAGACAGATCTGAACAGAAGACAGGGGGACGCACACAGGAGAGTTACGTGAGTACTTTAACAGAGTTGGTGGAACAATAGCGTGGTGTCCAGGATGCAGTTCTCTGCCCTCTGCACCTTCACCGGCAGAAAAGGGAGTGAGGGGCAGTAAGTGGTTTAAGATGTGTGTGGTGGGGTGTGAGAGGAACAGGCATCTGTGCGTGGGCGGGAGAGAAAACTAGGTGGGTTTTTTGAATGATAGCGTCCATGTACTACTTTGTATTTGTGGGTGCAGTTCTTACATATTTGCAAGTGTGTTTGTGTCTGTCTGACTATATCAGAATATATGTTTTGTGTGTGTGTGTGTGTGTGTGTGTGGTATAAGCAAGTCAGCGGCCTACACTGTGTAGGCTCTGCACCAGCTGTGTGAGCCATGTGGAGGAGGATGTATCAAGGGGTCAGGAGCTGGCAGCTGGCAGTGAGGGAGGGAGGGAGTCCAGCGCTGTGTCTAGAGGCCCAGACATTAGGAGCTGCTCAGAGTTGTGTTTCTGTGTCTGTGTGTGTATGAAAAGGGAGTTTTGGTGAGAAAAAGAGAAAGCAAGAGGGAACGCGAGCATGTTGCGCAAGCATCCATGTCTATTAAATCAGATAAGCACATTAACACTTGGACAACAATGGAAACACTCCCACCTCATGTTGATAGTTGTACCCCAGCGTCAGCGCACACACTCAACATCCACACACCGTGTGGAGTTTGCGGCTGAGCAGTCATTAGCACCTTCAGCGGGCATCTGGTTTTCCTCTGACATCACTGATGGTTTTGACCTCTGGAGTGGAGGGGTCACACACAAGTCACACATGTTGCTTCAAGGAGCCACACAACATCCCCACAACTTGTCTCACACCAGGATCTGGTAGATTAAAAGCTGCTGGGTTTACTTGTATTCACTGATTACATACTTTATTGGATCATTCAGGATTATTACACTGGGTATTTTTTTTGTGTCTATTCTATCCGTCATGATAACCATTTACTCACCAAAGTAATAGCTGAGGTCTGGGAACACGGCAACATTGCTGTAACATCTGATGTGAGCAGACAGACGGGTTTTACACAAGCCAATAGATAGCAGTCAGATAATCTAAACCACTTAATTTGGAGGTAAAACTGAAAGTGAACGCACACAAAACGGCTATAATAATATTCCACAGGAAATCTGTACTGTATGCATAACTAGGAGGTAGGAACCATGAAGTAGGTCCTTAAACGCTGATGAAGGGTTTTGAGTCAAGTAATAATTTGGGGTAAAATTAAATTAGACTGTAATTTAAAGTTTTTAGTTCTTTTCTCTTTCAAATAAATTTGGCTGCTGTTGCAAAAAAAGAAACTTGTGTTTTTTGTCCCATCATTCTTAAGCACCACGTTATTTATGACCAATTAAAGGCAACGCTACAAGAGCAAGACCAAAGTTTTATAAACTGGAATTATCCTTTAATAATGACTTGGCGTTGCCATGTTTTCCTCACAAGGGAGTTTCTCTCACAAAATAGTCTGTTTCATTTGCAAAACTTGATTACACCAATAGGAGAGGCGTTTCTACTATCCCTCTTGAAGTTACGAAATCTGTAATTAGCCAACAGTGATTGCCAAGATACTGTTATAAGACATCATTATCCACATCAACTCTTACCCCTAAATGTTATCCAATATTCTGTGTTTTTCTAAACCTCCCAAACCAAAGGCCATTCTAATCAAACCACCTCTAATCATTACTGTCATTGACTCCCTGAGGTGGATGTAATGTGTCTTGCTCCCTGATAGAGCTTCTGTGTGTTGGCAGGTCTAGAAATATGCTGCAACATCTGTGAAGCTACTTGTGGTCCTAACGTTTCAATCCGCTCCCAGCTAAAGCAAACAAGGGGAAACATATTGGGAAGGAATTAAGGGCAGATTTGAGACAGGCTGTATTGTTAAGCCTTCACCACTGACATGTCTGTTTCAGACAACCTGACCTGGCAACCGCTTCATGGACCTGGCAACCCCAGCCAAGATGTGTTAGATACTGATTTGCAAGGTCGGGAGGTTTAAAATATACATCTATTAGGAAGTGCACTTTTATGGACTTTTACATTTGCATACAGGTTTGAGGGTTTTGCTAAAGGAGAAATCAAAATAATGGAGAGAGAAAAGTTTGAAAAACAGAGACGGAATGTAAAAATTAGGGTCTGTTGAGACTTAACCTGCACTTTGCCCTAATATTTGCATCCATTATGCGAACCTGACTCTATCCTTCTCATCCAATCAGATACATCCAGCACAATCTCTTCCAGCCCTCTCACACATGCACACATGCAAAAGCACACAGACCAGCAGACACACGGACACCCGCTCATTTGTTAACTTGCTAGCTGAAAAACTGAACAGATGACGGCTTCTCCTTTCGGCGTGATGCCGGTCGTGGTGGCAGTAGCCGTGGTTGGCGGCAGCGTGCTCATCATTCCACAAAACCCCAGCCAGATGTCCCCGAGCCTGGGAGGCAGGTGGGCCGGGGCCCCCCTCTGCCGCAGCGCAACGGTGCTGGCAGCTCTTCAAACCTGCTGGGTATAACCTTTAATTCACATGCTTTTCCTGGCACGGCGGGCCGAGGGGCTGCCATCTGCCCGGCCTGTTGTGGTATACAGAGAGAGACGAGGAGAGAGAGAGAGAGGAAATGAGAGAGAGAGGAAATGAGAGAGATAGAGAGAGTCGGCTTGCATATGTGTGTGTGTGTGTGTGTGTGTGTGTGTGTGTGTGTGTGTGTGTGTGTATCAGATTGAGTGGTCGGGTGGCACAGTAAATCAACGAGTTGCCCAGAGGCCACCTCACAGAATATTGTTCTGGTGGTCCATCAGTTTGGTATAAGTCCCTCTTGGCCCATGTATGTATGCACGCACCCATGCGCACACGCATGCGCACGCACACGCACACGCACACGCACACGCACACGCACACAGCTACAGTATATTCACAAAATCATCTTTACTTAATGCTTGCTTACTATTAAGTTAATGAATCCTAAAGGTAACACAACTCATTGGTATCCAAACTAAAAAATAGGAATTTAAAATATGCCATTTCAATGATTTAGCAGATTATTGCATTAAACATCAACACCTTGTGGAGCAAACAAATTACTGGTCTCTCCATGCAGATGCTCACCAGATGCAGGGATTTCCACTTGAGTCAAACACAGTGTAGTCTATTTCACAGTATCCCTATCATCTGTCAGCTATCAGAACCTTTGTTGCCTTTCAGTAATCTCCATCATGGAGGGCTACGCTGTTTGGTTCAGAACAGATGTCATTAATAATCCCCAACATAATGAAACGCTGCAGATCCCTAAGTCATGATACAGTCAACAAACATGGCAACACTCACCCTGGAGGTGAGGAGGAAAATGGGGCTGCTTGAGTCGTAAACACGGGGAAAAAATGATATTACAATGTTGGGAATTATTGCCAGACTGAATTAACTGATAAGATCAAGGGAGGAGTGGAAAAACAAATTGAAAGTGTCTTATCGCTTGATGTGGAGTAAATCTCAAGGACTTGTTTTTGCACCATGTTGCCATTTTTATTTTTGCACATCCTACTGGTGCAATGTTTTAAAATTATATGAAGAGGTTTCTAAAGCAGATTTTTTACAGTTCAAGCTTGGAAATTGCTTTCGAAGAAACAGTGTCAATAAACTTGTCTATAAAGTGTTTTACATCACAACAACAAAAAAGCATTGACATAATTCTAATTGATACGAGGTAACAAAATATACAGCCAATATACTGTACAGCACCTGTAGCTGCAGAGTAAAATTATACAGTATCACACAGTCACTATTTTCTTAACACAGTAAAATCAAATATCATTGATCTGAAATTATAGAGCAAAATCTGAGCACATATTGTCTTAACCGTTAACAATAGAAACATTAACACTAAAAAATATTGCTCCTAGAATATATTATAATTAATTTTTGAATGATGATTCAGATATTATTGTACGCATCATCAGACATTTCTAATTCAGCACAGTGGAATATTTGCATTTGAGTATGCAAGTCTGGGTCTGATCTTTTACCAGACAGTTTTAAGTCAATCTTGTCCCATCCCTGCTTTTTCCAGCATCAGAGGAAATGGAAGATAAAAAAGAAGAGTGTGTCGAAGGAGCAGAGAGCGAGAGAGAGAAAAGTGAAGCCAGCGAGGGAAAACAGAGGGAGTCAGATCCAAGGAATGAAATAAAGAGAGAGAGTGATAAAGGCAGAGAGAAAGAGAGGGAGCCAGACTGCGAGAGGAGAAGATAAGATAGATGGTGAGCAATATGCAGCACATGCGTGATATAAAATGCCAGAAATAGAAAAAAAAAATGAAGAAGTAGAGAAAATAGAGAGAGGAGTGAGAGAGAGAGAAAGAGAGGGGTGCTGCAGAGAGGCAGTCACAGGCCTGCTGTGCTGTGCATGGCGGAGGCTCATCATTCAGCTAATTATGATCAGGCTTTTCCCTGCAGGCACAGCAGCGTTGGAAATGGAAAGTCTTTGTTCTCACACACCCCAATGGAAGCGATGGGGCATGGCGCCATGCAGATGAGATGTGTGTACACACCCGTACACTCGTACACACACACACACACACACACACACACACACACACACACACACACACACACACACACACACACACACAAACACAAGCAAATCGTTCGGCCTCATTAACACTACATGCACACACTGTGCTTACTCCCACACGTACATTCTTGTATACAGAACACACACACAATCACCATTCACACCACACTTCTCTCTTAATGCATGTTGCCAGCCGTTTATACAGTCCCCCTCACACAGACACACACCTCTACTTCTCGCCCTCACTCCTAATCATGCAGCGCCACGCACACACATGCACATACAAATGAATGCGGACGTGAGAGATTGTACACACGTGCACACAAACACACACACACAATTGTACACAAACATGAGATTCAGCTTTTCACCAAGAATGCATCGGAACATTATGATTATACTATCAATTAAGTTTGCACCTACTGAGCAAAGTTATCCATCTCTATTACGGAATACAGACCTCGTTTAGAAAGACCAGTGGGGGTATTTAATTAGAAAAGTGAAGAAAACAAAGAGATTTATATCCAACAAAGACTAAAGAGATTCCGAAAAGGGTAAGTTCTAGCTTCAATGATTGGCCTTTTTGTGCCAAGTTTGTGCAATTAGGACAAATACACAAAGACACTATTCCTCAGAAGACTTGTGGGGTCAAATATCAAAACAATAGAATAATATCCATAATGGCCACAATTGCCTGTCAGGACCACGCTGTGTAGTTCATGGCCAGTGAGCAGCACTCATTAATTGAAATTTATGGGTATTTCAAACACTTAATTACAAAAAAAAGGACAAATAATTGCTTAATTAATAAATAAAGTAAAAGAGAAAGCCTGCCAAGAAATTGGCACTGGACTGAATGCATAAGTACTTACTTTCAAGTACAATAGTTTGAGAGGGCCTAATTAAATCTCAGGAAAAATCTATTCAAACAATATCTGAGAACAGATAATTGGTATGCTATAAAAAAAAATCATATTTATACCATGTAAACGTGGCACACATGAGATCAGAAAGTTAATGTTGTCATCAATACATATTATGTGACATAAAAGAAAAAAGAGCAGCCAGTGAAAACAAAACACAATAGAGCAGATTTTAAGTGGAAAGATTGTGAAAAGGCTTTAAAATCATTACCATGTAATCTCCTTGATGTATTAAAACTGATGGTAGGTAATTAGATTATAACAGTTTCAACTGATCCTGTTTCAACAAGAAGACACAGACAGCAAGAAATAGCTATAAAACATGAGTCAAAATTTGTTTGGATGTTCATCTAAATCTTATAAACTAGTTGATAATTTGAGAGTCTCTATCACCTGGTGAGCGGCTATCCAGGCGTCCAGAGCTGGCCAGCATGTCCCTTATCTCACAACAAGAGTCCAGAGAACACACTCACACAGAATAATCTAATATTTCCAATGACAAGTAAACTGTTACAGCTTGGGGAAAAAAAGAATAATATTATACATTGCCACAAGTTAAGTGGGCAGTGTATCTTGTGCCTGTTGCAAGTCTGCAGTGATGGACTGAGTCAGCGCAGCCACTTTGCCTCCCTGTTGCTGATGAAGCAATGTGCATCACAAATCATCTAAAGGAAAAGGGTTGGAATAATATAGGCCAAGAGAGAAGGAAATAGCTTGAGGAGGGATGTGATTAACTACATTTTGAACTATGGAGAGCAATAACTAGGTCTACTCTATTCAAAGGTTCTGATAAACAGCACATCACTGAAATTAGTTTACAGGGAGAAGGACACAGCCCTTTACAGAGTGAAATCTCATTGTACTGCAGTTTACAAGAGCAGTATGTCAATTAGTAGAACCATATCTGCACATGGATGCTGTGGAATGATTTATGATTGGCATAATTTGTTTTGAGGGGAGTGAATGAATGCTCCAAAAGGACACAGTTGCAGTCAAGTGCCTCGGAAATCTGATAAAAGGAAAGGATTCCTCCAACATTATTACAGATTTTCAACAGTTTGCCACCTTAAAATAAATTATATATAAAAAGTGGATTTGCTGCTTTCAAATCATTGGAAAAGTATGGACATGATCAGATGCTGATGTGCGAGCATGCTTTACACAAAAAGGTATACAGTTGATTGGCTATAGTCGTCAATGTCTCTTGCCGCATACGGTACACGTGTTTGCAACTGGCAAAGAATTACATAAATATGTATTGTTGTGCTTTCAGGCAAAGCATTGCTCCTGTCCGTATTTTTTCATGAAGTCTATCATTGCAGCCCCCTGGCAGACACAGAGGATCTCTTGGCATGGCTCTGCACCACTCTCCGTCTCCCCTCTCTTGTTTACAGTACAAACACATCTGCCTTTCACGCATAAGTGGTTCCTCAGAGTTGTGCAACGGTAAACGATATCCCCCTGCTCCCAGATAGAGGGGTGTGTATCGCAGAATAATGTCCCCAAAGCTGAGAGGACTTGGCAAAAACACACAAGTTGTTTTAATGAGCTGCGTATCATTGGGCGGGTGCCTATTGTGTGTGTATCCAATAGACACACACACTGTCACAAAAAGGCTACCAAGAGCTTTAGCGTACATAGCTTCCATGACTTTTCTTTAAGCAAGTTTGTACAATCATCTTTTTTCTTTAATAAGCTGTTGTCAGTGTCAACAATAAAATGTAATTTTAATATTTGTTATCGCTGCAGTATACGGTCTGATTCAGTAAATTATGAAAAATCTGAAATACACTGATGGAAACAGGAAAAATTCATCAGTTGGTGATAGAAATGGACTTTTGTTATCAACAGTAACAGTGACATGAAAGTGAGAGGAAATCATCTGAATGTGTGATATAATGTGTCGCTGTCTGATGAAAGAAATGTGTTTTTTCCAGATGCAACTGACGGATTAAATGTTTCTTACATACGGACGGATGTATGTACAGATGTATGTACATATATGGAAAGGCACATAAATACATACATGGATAGTTGTTCGCAAGAACTTTTACCTCATTCCATAAAAAAAACAGACATTTATTTTCTGAATCATTACTGATGCACAGTACGCACACACAACACTGCTTGTAACCTTTGTGAAACTTCTTGCTGCCCAGACTCTCATTAGAGCTGAATCAATATGCCACAGAATGGGTCACCTCTGAGAGGAATCTGGATGTGGGAAATTATGTGCTATTACCAGGCAAATGCCTTTTGAGTAATTATTACGTGCTGGATGTGGTTACAAGCCATTATATAAATGCCCCATTCATACTGTGCATGCATATTGATGCAGCTATACAGGCTAATTAATTCACTGCATCTCAGGTTGTTGATGGGCAGGTGGTGATGCTTTAGGTTGTGCCCTGCAGGGGAGTGATGATGTAAAAATGCAGTGTTTACGTGCACAGTATACAAGAATATACTGTCCATAAAGGGTCGTGTACAACTGTTGAATTATTGTGTTTTCTCTCATTTCATGAAAACTCAAGATAACGCTGACTAAACTACTAGAACAACATTACTATGTGTGTTCAAATGATGTAAAGTGCTGCAGGGATGTGAAACTACAACAGAAATGTCATGGTCATCAGCTACATAATTGAACAGGTAAACAAATAAACAGAGGCAGATTGAATATTGTACACAATCAAACAATTGTTGATTCGGAGCAAGTCAGGTAAGATACTACTAATACTAGGAATCAATGATTTCCAAATTTAGTATTTATAAAGTCCATCCATCCATCCATCCAATTGAAAATACCAGGTATTGCCCAGTCAGTATTTTAGTCCAAAATACTGAATTACCTGCTGATAGCAATTTGCTAAAACAGATGAATCTCTGAAACGTTTTTAAGGATCTCTTTTGTAAGTTAAAAAAATGCAACTCTTGATCTACTATGGAGAATGTGTAATAGCATCATAGTTAAAGTAATGTAATTAATTAACAGTCACCAAACAAACTGTGACCCCAAGCTATGTCCTCACTTTGCGTGTGTGATCAGAGCATTTCTCAAAAGTTTATCATCTATGCTGATGGTAATTGTAGCCAATTGTTCTCATCTGACTTGCCACGGGCAATACATGGACTTACCTAGCATTGTCCACAAAGTTGTGCACACAAACAAATTTATAAATTTAAATGCATTAAAGTATCCTCCCACTGTATCTATCAACTACAACTTCATAAGCACATAAACTCCTTTAGCCCATTGAGGCTTTAACAATGTTGTGAAATCAACACTTCCTGTCATCAAGAAACAAAACTGGGGCAGTAACATTTCCATGATGCTAACAGTCACAGGTGTAAAGTGAATCGACCATTGTCATTGTGCAGCAGCTGTACTAAGTATACCACTCAGTGTGTACAGAACAACAGCAGTTCAATCAAAAAGCATCAGTCTGAAATTACATGGCTCCTTAATTTGCCTGAACACTGGCATGCTGGGAAATTGGGTTTGAGGTTTAGACGGTCAGATCAGATAAACGTCTTCTCTCCTCCTTCTTAAACTCCCTCCTTCTCTGCTAAGAGCCTCAATGTGTGGCAGAGCTGGCCAGAGGCATGTAGAGAACTGTGGTCAGCCAAACTGTAAGGCAACTCCCCAACAACCCAACTAACCAGATAGTCAGTCAAGTAGCCGACCTCGGAGCCAAGCAGCCAGTCAGCCAGCCAATGCAGCCGAGTGCCTCCCCCATGCTGCCAGCTCTGTTTCCTCCCAGTAGCTACAATGTGGGATTGTTTACAGCTCTTTTTATAGTCCAGTGAATAAGCCCTTATTTTCTCCCAATCTAACCCTGCTGAGAGAGCGAGCCCAGACAGTGGGAAGTGGCCCTGGGAAGTCATAATTATATTTGGCAATGTGTGCAGAGCTACACACGTGTGTGTGTGTGTGTGTCTCTCTCACACACACACACACACACACACACACACACACACACACGCACACATACACACACAGAGAGAGAGAGAGAGAGAGAGAGAGAGAGAGAGAGAGAGAGAGAGAGAGAGAGAGTGTTTAAATACCATCACTTGCACATATGCAAAGACAACTGAGAAAGAAGAAGTACTTACAGTACCTGTAAGTACTTCTTCTTTGTATGTGATTGTATGATGTGCATTAACTACAGACAGCTTGTCTGTAGTTAATTTTACTCCTTTAAAAACAGTGCACATAAAAGGCAAAAAACCAGACACACACACCCTCATAGAAAAGCCTGAGACTCCTCAGCAGCCCTACAGCATCGTATGAACTCGCCTCCCATCTCTGCCTGAAACGTATGTTTAACAAGCACTCTGGCCCATTTGGCTGACTCCCTTTAAGGCAGGAGGGGACAGTGCGAGATCACTGGATGAATGACGGCTGTATCGTCTGATTTGTACTGTTGCCTCAACCAAACTTCTTCACATCAAGAAATCACAGTCACCCAGCTCCCTGTGCATGTTCCAGTCAAATACACCTATGGTATATGTTGTACTGCCTTCATGCAGAGATAATAAACTAAATACTATATGCAGGACAATATATATATATATATATATATATATCTATCTATCTATCTATCTATCTATCTATCTATCTATCTATCTATCTATCTATCTATCTATCTATCTATCTATCTATCTATCTATATAGATAGATAGATAGATAGATAGATAGAGAGAGAGAGAGAGAGAGAGAGAGAGAGAGAGAGCGAGAGAGAGAGAGAGAGAGAGAGAGAGAGAGAGATATAGTGTAGGAAAGTCTTATTAGCTCAGAGTAATTTTTCAAAGCTGTTATTCTTCACGTGATGCCAGAAAGGACAAAAGTTGATCTACCCATTCCTTGGTCGAGACGCAATGTGAAAGTGACTACAACAGTTAAGTGGCGATGGCGGCATCTGCACATATGCTCCCACAGAATCTATGTTACTGTGACTGCAAATTAAACTGATTTGTAAGAAGTAATCTGGGTGTCAAACTCTCAGACGAGGGTCAAAGCGAAATAATGGGAACAGTGGGTGTAATCGTTTTGCCTTTTCCTCCAGCAGCAGTTCCAGGGGTCCTCTTACAGTAAGTGCTCTTTGTGCCTGCGCAACATGTGTGAATACGTTGCAATCCATTCCTTTTTCACAAATGAAATTCAGCTATTGAGTGTAACAACATTACACACAGAAGATTTGCAGTGGAGGACAGCACATGGCTCCATTGGGAAAATGTACTGAACTGCAACTGGGTAAAAAGGGTAGTGTATTCATTCTCCTACATCTCAACTTCCCTCATTTGCACTTGTATTTCTTTTTAACAAAGAGGCTTAATGTTAAGACATAGTAAATACAACTACTTACTTAAAAGTAAAGCAACAAAATCCCCAAATCTTTTCATATTTAGCTGATGCTTTGACAATACAATAGTTATGGTCGGAGGATGAGTTGTATCATCGCTCTGCAAAGAAACCATTGAAGCACTCCAGGAATCCCATTTATCTGTGTGTGGGGTATTCAGATTTTGTTATCATGGAAATGGCTTGCTCTACAAATCGGACTTAACATGACCAAACAAGCATGATTTATTTGTCTTTTACACTCTCAAAATTACGCTTCAACAAACGGGCACAGAGAAGAAGAACATTTTTGAAATTTGTGGCTACTTTTCCAAACACAGTATGCTTGTAATGCGTGACAAATCCAGGACATCAACAGGTCATGGTATCACAAACTAGTACTTGAGGTGGATTATATAGAGCATTTGTGCAAACTGAAAGCTTAGGTTTCTATGTGGTGAATGTTTACCTCGTTATAAGTCATATATCCTTTACAATAATTAACAAATAATACTGAGACTCTCACATTTGAAGGCCGATAAACTGGCTTAATCCAGAAACACATCAATGAAAGTCAAGCATGAAAACACCCACTGTCTGCTCCTTGTTTTCACCACCACTATTGTTGCAAAGATTGCCAGTTATCGTCAATCAAACAACAAAGGGTCAATCTTATTGGTATCCACTGTGTGTCAAATGATTACTGTCTGACTTCAGTGTGATGTGGATAGATTGTACATGGTCAGTTTGGGAGCTTTTTATATACTATATCTCTCTCAGGCTGATGCATATGTGAAGCAATGCACTAAAGACATATTGTAGAGTAATATCTAGTCTCTGAGTTCAAAGTGTAAAAACCTACCAAGGCTTATAAAGATAACACTTGTTCATTAAACACTATTTATCTCTCAAATCAGTGTCGGGCATACTGAAAATTGGCTTTTACTAAAAAAAAAAAAATTGTAAGATATTTGTATGTGTTTAAAGAGAAATATATTTCAAGAGCAAATACAAGACTGTGTAACACTGTGGTTATTTTCCAAAACAGCATTGAGAACTCACTTAAGTGATGCTATACAGTGGTTTTATTTGATTCCAGGTAGCAAATCAGGGGCCAATTCAGGAGGCAACCGCATTCCGTAAGGATCACACACAAGACAATGAGGCACAATTGTCTGCTTTGACACCATGAAACTGTGACCTTAAGCATTACAATTTGTGATGACTTTATGAATTAAGTTTATTAATTATTTTCTCCATTTCATTAGACAGGAGCAGAATATTTTGTCATTTAAAAAGCAATGTAATAAAATTATAAAAACTGTAATTCAGGTTAAATTATGAGTGTGTGCTATTCATTTTACAAAGGCGGTGACACTTCAAAGATAGCAATGATAAAAAAAGTGTTAAAGCTTCTAACTAGCTGTGCATGCTGATTCAAATATTTGTCCATATGCACTGATATTAAGATTTGTTTGCAGCTGTGCATATCATTATCATTTATGACAAAAAGACATTAAAGGGAAATTAAGTGTGAAGAAGTCATATCAAAGCTAATAAATTTGTCCCACAATGAGATTATACTGTGTTGTGATAACAGGGAATACCAAGAAGTTTAAAGAAAAAAACAAGAGCACAGAGATTCTGAAAGGTGAGACAGACGAGCAAGCAAGGAGGGACAGGGTGCGTGGGATACAGGGGAGGGGGAGCTGGATGAGCTCACCCCAGGCTTGTGGGTGAGTCAGGGGGCAAGTATGCAGAAGGATGCTCCCTGATTCACCCTGGTACTGGCTTGTGTCGAGGCCTGGTATCCATCTGGCTCACCCCCATTTTACACTATCTGTGGTTGAGGGAGGAGAGGTTGGGTCAGGGCTAGGTGTGTGTGTGTGTGTGTGTGTGTGTGTGTGTACGTTGGGGGCAGTTAGTGTTATGACTGAGGGGTGTAGGGGTGGGGTTAGCCTGGGAAGGAGAGGGAATATCATGGTAAACAGTGTGTATGTGTAGCAGGGTTAGAGGGACAGAACAGAGGAAGGGGAGATGACCTGAGAAACTCTGACTGAAGCAGCAACAGACCGATACCACAAGCTTCTGCTGTAAGTCACAGGAAGCACCTAGTCAGCAATGATTTGAGGGGACCTCTTCATTCATTATTTCTCTCTGGTCAAGGTGATGACGAGGACAAGGTATGAGGAAGGTCGTTCTTCATCTACAGCTTATACGCCGTTAAGGTGGTGGGAGTTTACTGACGTACACACATCTGTAAACACCGGTCAGTGTTTGCTTGAACATAGTGATTTAAGACAATGAAAACAAGCTGTAAGCTGGTGCCTGCTAAGCTGCAATGAGCACTTTTGACGTGATATCATAGGGATAATAGTTAATATATGGATAATGTAGTAATTAAGTATTGCTGTATGAGCTTGCCATGATCTTCTTTGTTATTAAGTGTTTTTTGACAATATATCCAATGGGTACTATGCATTTTTACAAATCTAGCTAGAGCTTAAAAGACAATAAAGTAAAGTAAAAATTTTCCTTTTGTAAATTTCTATATTCAGATTTTTGTTTGTGCAGTACAGTATGTTGCATTTGTAAATTAATTCTGTATTGAAATTATTTGGATTTGGATTCACCTGAAACTTTTTGTTGTTTTGTTCCATTTGTTTTTGTCATTGAAATCCTACTGTTTAGATATTGATGCATTAAAGCCACTGTGCAATAAAAACAAAAAAACAAAAGTATAATAACAATAACAACTGTCAAAAAATAATTAAATTCAAGGAGCTGTCAAACCCTCACTTTCCTTTTAATGACATTCATGTTTGCTCATTGTCATCTGAAATTGTTTTTTATTCTTTTTATTTTGTGGTTTGACAACATCAATAAAAAGAGATATATTCACTACTTTGCTCAAGGAAGTTTAATTTCTCATGCCATATTTAAAGAATGGAAATCACTGGCGCTGCAAAAATATGCTTTCAATCTGAAAATTTAGGCAGATGTGATTTGCAGCAGACTGTAACTTTCCACAGATGCTTTCAGATAAAACAATTATTACCACATTTGGGAAGAACTAATATTTATGTAAAGCACATTATTTGTCCTTAACAGAATCTCACATTGGGATTCAGGAACATTCTTGGTCTTTTTTATGAGTTTGTTAGGGAAGCTAGCTACATTATTCTTGGTAGAAAGAAAATTAAGATGATTGAAGTGTTCGGAAGCTAACCAAACTGAGAGAGAGGGAGGCATGATGTAGTTTGCATATTGTAGTTTTAACAACCATAAAAAGAAACATCGAAATGTGACTGTGCATATGTGAATGTGATCAGTAATTCTGTGGTGAAGTCATGAGGGTCTTCTGCAGCAGAAGATAGACAGTGTGAAGGTAAACACAAGATCAGCACAGCAGACAGCAGAAAGTGTGTCTCTGTGTGTAAATGATAAACAATAAACAGGTGTTTATTATCTAATCTCATCATCAAAAACAGGTCTGGTACAAATTGGCGCTACATACGCAACCGTGCACATACACAAAACACACTCACATAGTGCCCTCTGATGTGTATTCAATTTAATGACACAAACCCACTGTGGTGTAAGAGTCGTCCTTCAGAAAGGTATTAGGTCTGTCTGTGTTCACTTTAGCCCCGGGACGCCCGCCCGCCCACCCGATATTTAGAAGTCAAATGCAAATATCACAGGAAGTTTGTTTTCTCCTTTGTATAGTGGACACCTGTGTAAACTGCCATGTCACTCGATATGCCACTGTGTGTGCAGACAGCCCGGACAGCCGCCTGTCAGGTGACGTAATAATTCAGTATTTACAATCTCTGAAGGATGAAAATAAACTCTTCATGCCATAATCATTATTTTTGCTCCTTTGAAGCTGGTATGATGCTTCTCTTTGCTGTTTAAAGCATCACTAAAATGCCTGGAAAATCACAAATCAACATAAGTTCTTACAATGTGCTAAACACAGAACAATGCTTTCAATGGCTGTTTTCTGTACCACAGAGAAGGGAATTGGACCTAAGTAGAGTAGTGTTTTGAATAATAGTGAGTGTTATTTTGAGATGAAAAGAAGACAGAAAAATGTATTACAAGAAAGCATTTCAAAATTGTCAGTTTATCGAGACCAAATGTGTGTTCAGACAGAAACAAAAAGCCAAAGTTTTGCCTTGTGTCATTCATGCAAATTTGACCACTAGACCATTTGTGTTTATTCACTCCAAATAGCCAATGTACAGGCTGTATAAACCTAACCCCAACCAAAGTGATGGACTGACCGAACAGCAGATCAGCTCTGCTAACGCTAACAATGTGTAACTTGTTCTTTCCTCCAACATCTACACAACAAAGATACTGGGGTTAAAACAAAAGATCTATTCACAAACCATAATGATGGTACACAAAAAACAATAAAATGTATAAACAAGTGTCACACCAGGACAAAACAGGCACAACAAATCCAGCGTATGGTTCCCATGAAAACATCTTTGGAAACTGACCATTGGCCTTTGTCTCACTACGATATCTAGAATGACAGAGGTGCAGAGATGAAGAAAATGAAAGAAAAGAAAAGAATGGCCCTCTTTCTTCCTTTAATGACCCTCTGACTGAATGATATCTGCCTTGACCCCTAGTGACCTCTGGCTTAAGGGGACAAGGAAGAGAGAGAGTGGACGGTGGTGTGCAAATAGAGAGGGCAGTGTGTGCAATTGTGGGACACAGACAGGAAAAGGGAGAAAGAAAGAGCATGTGTGTGGGTGCCTGTTCTCCTTTTGCCTCCGGGTAACGAGTCCTGTGGCTCTGACTGTTCTAAATCAAAGAGCAAAGTGCGACACGTGATCTCTGGCTGACCCTCACAACTTCCCCGAAAGGAAACCGCTGAGAGTACTCGCTCTGGTGAAGAATAGAAACTTAATAAATGAGCAGGTAGAATTTGACACAATCACAAACCAAGCTGCTACAGTACAGCTTATGAGCACGTTTGCCAAAACACTGAGACTGGCTCGTTACCCCCGTGTCATGTGATATCTGCTCGGGTTTGTTTCACCCACAAAGAGGGAGCAAGTGAACAAGATAGAGAGGTGAACAGAAAGATTGATAGCCACCATCTTCTTGGACCATGTATCATCTGCCATTGTCACTGTTGCCAAAACACAGTGACTGCTGCTTCAGCCCGTTAAAATGTCACTGCTAATGATGTGGGTTACGCTGCTAATGTAACTAATGTGTTGTTCCTATGGGGTTTGGTATCCTGCCCAGGTCAACTCCGTGCCTGTAAAACGTGAGGATGGAAGAATGGCTAATTGTTCATCAAATGCTGTTACGGATAGGTTTAGAGAAGAAGACAAAAAACGTACTAAAGTGAAGTTGAAATCTATTTTAGTAGTGCCAATTTAGCCAATGTATTTTATTTTACTTCAGCTCTATAGTCATATTGCGTCCTTCAGCTCATTGTTTTGGTTTTATGGCCCATGACTTCATTGATTTGGTTCAGTCTCACCACTCTAAACATCCTCGTTTCCAGCTGCATCAGGCAGCAGTTTTCAGTGAATAAGCTCGGATACACCTTCAGTACGATATCTGCTCAGCACTAAACGATTGACAGACAGTTAGTGACGAGATGGTGACTGAATAGCCAGATATTACACTCAGGAGTTGGTGGAGCCCAAAACAGAGGCAAACACATTAGCCATATCAACTTTATAAAAGGTGATGATAAATCAATATTGTGACCACAGCTTGTTCTGCTAACTATATGATTGAAAAAAAAAAATCCCCATTACTGCTTTAACAGCGCACACATTTAAATAGGCAAATAATATACAAATACATGATCTAAAAAACATGAAATTAAAGTGTTACATTTACAAAACAAGCAAGGCAACCCTTGTATCACTTAAACGATTACATTGCAGAACTTTTTTTATTCAGACGAGGTAGTGATTGGAGAGCCTGATGGTTGACAAATAAGCAAGTGAGCCGCTAAGTTACTTGAATGCACTCATCAGTGCTTGCCTACTCTCTGGAACAGTGACTCACAGCGAGAGAAGGGGGAGCTGAGACCGCCTTATTTCAGTAAAAAAAAACACAACAAACCAATAGAACTGGAGACAACCTGTTTGTGTTATTCCCTCAGGTAATCCCACGCTCACTAGTGCATGGCCACGCAGACCACTGAGAGAAACACAGCAACTCTGCTCGACTCTCTTTGTCTTTGTCTCCTGCACACTGAAGGGTGGTTATTGATTAAAACCCGCAACAATTTTGCATGTAATTCTTTCCTCATCTGAGACAATTTAAAGACACTGTTAAAGCCTCAAACACATTTAGTAAACCATGGGTTGCTCATGTTTTTTGCTCATTTAAAATATAGTAGTCTCTCTTGCCTGGAAAGGTACGCTGATCCAAACAGACAAGCCATGGCTGAGTTTGACAACAAATCTGTGATGCATACTGCAGCTTTTGTTGACATGATAAACCACACTTGAAAGGCAAAACAAATGGATGCCCAAAGCAATCACAGAACCCCACAGAAGTACCAGATACTAGCTTAATGCACAAAATGAGTCCTCCATGCTCTCCTTTTCCATTTAACTGCTGTGTAGAAGAGGCCTGATTTTTTTTTTTCAGGTGAGCCAGTCTCAAGTGGGTCCAACTTGGATGGTTTACTCAGTGGGTTGAGTCTCCTGGGAACTGAAGGATAGGATGTCAGCTGCTGCTTCCTGCTTTAGCCTGTAACAGGAACTGGCTGTGTTCCAGTGTGTTCTTCTGTGTGTGTGTGTGTGTGTGTGTGTGTGTGTGTGTGTGTGTGTGTGTGTGTGTGTGTGTGTGTGTGTGTGCGTGCTGTCAGACAGATGACTGGGCAACAAGCCCAGGTACAGCAGAGCCCAGGTGTTCCTCTATGAAGAACACAATGAGCGTGTGCAAACATGGAGGGACAGACAGGCAAATGGAGAGGGACTGGTATCAGAGAGCACACCTGTTGAGCACCTGCCCTATCCGCTCATGGCACACAATTATGGATGCAGCAGTTGTCCACACGCACGCGCACGCAGGCACGCGCACACGCGCACACACGCACACACGCACACACACACACACACACACACACACACACACACACACACACACACACACACACACACGCACACACACATACACACAAAGCCAAAACTTGCACATGCACATTTCCTTCAAATCCCAAATATTGTAACACCATAGAGAAAGATCAGCAATGAATTTGGTGTCAGTCAGCGTTAAGTCATACTTTTCTATCAGACCTCAAACTACTTTTGAGTCTTCGCAAACTTTCCTGTCACTTTCTCTCTGCCTTTCTCTGCATACCCGCTGAGTTTTACGTTCTCTGTGTCATTAGGCAGCGCATCAGGGATTAAGAAGGCGATGGGAGGATGTGATTCGCAGCAGAATCCGCTAAGTCTGGCATTACCACACACCTCACAAAGCACTGGGGAGTTTCTAATCCACCGCACAGCGCAATCCTGATAATGCATTCATATCAGACACACAGGCAACAGAGGTCGGCTGAGAATTAAACACCAAAGTATTACTTGTCAAGTTCAGTGTTGACGTGGTCATGTTTGTTTTTCACATGGAAGTCGGCAGATACCTGCATTTTGGTAATGCGGTAGATAGGTAGGAAGATCATTTGTGGACAAAGACCTGTATGAAAAACAAGGCAGACTGACAGACACATTTTTATACTACACAACAATATTATACATCACTCTCTGCATTGAGAATAATAAAGTGTGTTATGAGATGAGTTACAGATTTTCAAACACGCAACACGTCACTCAGAGTCAAGAGAAATGTAAGCTTATATGTCTTCTGTCATCATGGCTGTCTGACTCTGGATGTATGCACCAAAGTTTCTTACGTGATATTAATCTACATGTTTCAGTTTTTAAGTAGAACTGCAGACGCTGTGAAAGAAAGGCAGCAAGTCAACAAGATGGAGAAGGAAAAAATAGAGGGAAGGTGGGGAGAGAGAAAGAGGGAGGAGACATTATGTGTGAGACTAGTAGTAGTACTTTGTGACATGCAACATCAGCCCTGTCTTCTCACTATATCTCCCTAATGGGAGCGCAGCAGTGTGTGTTTCTGTGCACTTGTGTGTGAGAGAGAAAGAGAGAGAACGAGAGAGGGAGAGATGAGACTCCCTGTCAGAGTGACTAGTAGAGTCGTGTGTGTGTGTGTGTGTGTGTGTGTGTGTGTGTGTGTGTGTGTGTGTATGATAGAGATAGGAACTAAATGAGCTCCTGGCGGGACTGACCCTCCTCACTCCTCACCGGTCCGTCAGAGACTGAGCGCTCCATTGGAGCATGGCCAAAGGCGCTGTGCTGAATACTGAAAATACACACACACACACATAGATGAACAAGAGAAAGGCGGCTGCACAAGCCCATCTGTATGCTCGCTCACTCCCTCTCTCACACACACACACACACACACACACACACACACACACACACACACACACACACACACACACACACACACGGCACCAAAACAGAAGTAAACGCCATCCTAGAAACTAAACAGAAGATAAGCTGAGGTCAATGTGCATTTACGTTCACATGACGTCATGGTGCGAACAGAAAATGTGACAAAATGCACAAGTTTGTTTATGTCTAAAGCAAATACCATGAGAGCCAAACCTTGCATGCTCCAAATGTGCAATGTGGAGTTCACCAGCAGGCATAATTATGATTCATGTCTCGGTAAACAGCCATACATATATGAGAACGTTCCCCACTGGCTTAAGTGTGGGAAAGTGCAGCGACATTACGTATTGCATGTGTGTGGTGTTGCATATGCAAGTTTGGGGCGAAGTGTAATTACTCTTGGTGACACACCTCACATGACTAATGAGTAGAAGTTGGGCGCGTGGCGTCTAGCTCATTTGTCTCAGGATGGTGGGTAAAGCTTCAGCGCGTTCAACTCCTGTGGAACGCTGCTAAGGTCATGCTGAACGCTCATACGAACGCTGCTGCCTGATTAACTTCCCGCGTTTGACTTGCTGTGAGCAGAAGTCAGTGAAACGCCGTCAATTAGCAGAGATATGTCACATGATGAGTGCCAACGTCACACCCATGTTCCTTTTGTCATTGCTGAGGATTCGCTCTGCGCTGTGTATCTCCAATCTACTGTAGCGTCTCTCTGAGGGAATCCTGCGTCAACATCGTCACGGTCACACTTGTTGACAGACAAGCAGCCTCGCTCTTATTGAGGAAAGGCCACGACATGTAGGCCGATGAAGACATTACTACAGTCAATACAATTTAATAACCCATTACTGATAGAACACTGTTGTTTATAGCTTAGAATTGATGAGATCTAAGAGAAATAATGGCAAGTTCATACCCCATAAAAGTAAATCGACGATTGGATTTTTTTATTCATTAACTTTTAAGACTCAAAGTAACGACTACACCTTCATTTAACAGCTAAATATAAACCTTCATGGATAGCGAAGTATAAAACATTACTGGTAGTTAAGATAATGTCAAGGTGTTGTATAAGGTACGCACTGCCTGTTCGGCTCCTATTGTGTTTAAATGCAACATTTACTTTATATAATTTAATATTTGCAATTATGGTAATAACTTTGCAAAATAAATGGGCCTTAAAAAAAAATCTGATACTGCTGTCAGTTTACACTCATGACACCTTTTCTGTCTGCATCGATTCATTTAATAAAAATCATACAAATAATAATATAGAAACTGAGAAGGTCTTTCAATTTTTTTTTATTTCCTTACAAAGAGATACCATGATTTTGATTTTTTTGAGCAATTAAACCAAAAAAAAACTAAAAGATAAATCATAATATATCACACATTACCCTGTAACTGAATCATTATGACAAAGCAAACTGTAAAAATGTTTACATACCATACAAACCAATTCAATAACAATACTTTTATGACCTCATCTTCCAAAGCGTGGGTCTGAATAAATAGATCCTTTCCTTTGTGCCGATGTCAGGGCTCTAGTAGTTGGTAATGGTGACCTTTTAGATAACCGGTGTCACATATGAAGGTCTCTCAGGACTGCCTATCTATTGTTACACATGTGAGTGGTCCACAGCGGTGGAGGAGGGGGTCTTGAAGTACCAAAGCCAGATAAAAGTCATTGGTTGAGGGTACGAGTGCATGGTTATCATAATGGTTTCTCGGAAAAGTATTCTTTTACTAGAGGTCGGGAGGTCATGGGAGAAAAGAGCCGAAACTGAAAGCTCAAAATCAGTCTCACATTTCATCTAAGCCACAGAACACAGCCAGGCTCTGACACAAGACTTGTTTTTAAAAGAGAAAAAAAAAAAAAAAACATGTTGGGAAATGAAAGAAGTCACAAGGTCTCTTGTGTATTTGGTATTGGCCTTCTACGCATTGCACTAATATAAAAGAGTCATATCTAAAACAAAGCATCAGTTGCCTTTTGGAGGACAGTATTAGAAAGGAATAGAAAGTGATAACATGAAAAAAAAAGGACGAAACAAAAGCCACTAAGTCTTTGTGAACAAAGAATCCCTCAAACAGTGGAAGAACATTGATTGAAATTGTAAATGGGAGGTCAGTCCTTGAACCTTGCAGCACTAGTGCAAGAAGAGTCGGGATAAAGAGGCTTTGACAAACCTTCATATTCATACAGAGACATCACATCCTACATTTGACGAGACGGAAAAATAATCAAGGTGTTGCTTATGAGAAACACACCGGCTCTCTTCAGTCGTCATTCATCTCTGCAATTTCCATTCAAATGAGAGAACAGGATCATATTTGTAATGCTAATCCTGTGATGTGTCTCCGTGCCGCCTGTATGTGCGGCAGGTAGAATGTGTTGTTCTGTATTCTGCACACACATTCAATCAGGGCGAGGGCTTTGTGGATTCTAATCTCACACTTTGTGATCTCCAGATATCCAAGAGGAGAGGTTTGTGCACTGGAATGTGAGGCAAGTGTTTGTCTGGATGTGACGAGAAGTTCAGCAGGAGATTTACATTTTTCTATTAGTGGAGAAAACAGAGGGACGTGACTCCGCAGAATATGATTAACGGAGGCTCAGTCTTGACTGTAGAGAGGATTTCTTTTCTTTCTTTTTTTTAAAGCGGCTCATTTTCTCTGCTGTATGTAGATTTTGCAGCAGAATGTTATACAACTGCCACAAAGCACGAGGTCACTGACTTTTTCAGGGAAAGAGAATCAAAGCTACTCTCAGATCTGGGGTCAGGGAAAGACTAAAAGGAACTCACATGTAAAACCATAGTATAATTCTATAGTTTACGTGCTCCCATGCAGAAAATAAAGGGAAAGTAGATCTTCAATAGAAGCTTTGAGTTATTTGATGGACTGTCCCATTTATCCTGAGGAGGCAGTTCATCGTCACCGAGTCACCAAAAGTGTGTAAAAAAAGATGACAGACTGTGCTCCGTCCTCGTGTTTGATGTGAAGAGACGAGACGTCGTTGGCATACAGTCCACCTCTCCTTAATCCACATCCACATCCAGGTTCATCTCGGTACTCAGGTTGAGGTAGAAGAAGGCGTAGACACAGAGGACAAAGAACAGGATTGCAGCGATGACCAGGAATGCATCCTGAGAAGGAAAGCGAGAAGGTTTTAAGATATGGAGTTCTTCTGTAGAACTATTTATACATCTTACTGGCTGATCCCTTGTCTGTCTTTATGCACAGGAGCAGCTCTACTTTGTTTGAATGAGTTGGCAGGGTTCTGTAATTATTGTGCTTATCTTTTAGCGTTGTTACGTCTATATTTGCCAAGTCCCCATTGTCTTTCTTTTCATTTAAATAATCTCATCTGAATTTTACCAGTCTGACTTTGTGTGTAAGAATACATCGTTGACTGGCGTTTTTTGGAAAAAGTAACTTGTAAATGTGCTTTTAAAGACAAATGTAATTATAGGATTGTTAATCATCACTTTTATTTTATCCATTAAAGTGAAAATCTGTTTTAATACGAAAATGTAAAAATGCTCAAATAAAATTAAAGCTGCCCCACTCTATTACAGGTAAATAGGAAAACACTGTACTAACCGGCTCACACCAATCAGGTGTAACTGACTTGCAGTATCTGTCTGTTTCAGTGATAAGACGACTGCTAAGTAACAAATCCTGACTATTCTGTAATTTTAATTGCTGCATTGAGACCTCAATCAATTCTATTTTAATGCAATCCTTATATTTTATCACTCTACAGGGAATGAAAGTTGCATATTGCACATTATATATGAAAAAAAAAAAGCAACTGAACAGAGAAATGGAAGCCATGATTGTTTTGTTGATAAAGGTTAATACGTTTATAATCATGTCATGTGTTTCCTGTCCACACAACAACACAAGACTGGGATTTTAAAGCTATTCACACTGAAGAGCATTGTCTTTTGCAAGCTTTGTTTACAGCGGTGGAGCTTATTGCTGACGGAAGGCCAAAACAGACAAACAAATGTTTTCAAATTTACCTGCATTTGTGTGGAAATGGTTTCAGACTCTTTAAAAAGGAAACCAGGTCTCCACAGTAGGTGTTCTAACACTAATGACACAAACACTCTCAGCTGCTTTAAGAGATTCACTGTGAGAAATCGTTACCAGATGAAATGAAAGTGACATTGACGGCAAATATACTGCAGTAAAATAGCGGAATTCATAATGGCATGAATGTTGTATTGTATATATATTTATAAAGACAGAAAAAAAATAATATGATGTTAGCTATGGTGCATTAGAAAGCTACAGTAGCATTCTTACACACACTACATGTTAGGTTTAGCAGACAGTTTTCCAAAAACAATAACAATTGCAGAGACAACTTATTTGGGGATTGTGTAGTTTATTTTCAGGAAAGTGTGCTAGCACATCACATACCTTCAAAAGACTGAATCATTGATTAGTTTCAGGTTTTCTCTTGATGCAAAGAGATTAAGTGGAAACATATTTTGGAGTAAAACTGGAGCCACATTTAAGATTTAAAAGAATACCCAGTATCAGAAACCAAGTATTGAGTGACTGACTGCAGTATTTTATTCTATTCAATCTGCAATCAATCCCCACTGTTCTCCTGCAAGTTAAACTTTCTAAACAAAATGGCCTTTTTTTATTATTATTTTTTTATTTCTATTGGTTAATTGTCAAACAAATTGAAGCCTTCCAGAGGAGTGGCATTCAACTTGAAAATGGGAATTTGGAGCGCTTGTTCATTATGTGGCGCTCGCACGATTACAATCTTCATCAGCTGGAGTTTCATTAGGGCCACTCAGAGTATTGAACAATGCCAGTTATTCTTTATCAAGAGAACTCATTAGCAGCAAACTTTCTAATCAACACTGGAGAGCTTGGAGAGCTTTAAAAGGTTGAGGAGTACAGTCTGATTGGGGGTTATTCAAATAGAAATATTTGATTTGAACGTGAAAATTAGTTTTTACATGCAAACTGGGCCACAACAACAGAGGTGACATGTGTGTTCAAAACACATGATTGTAATCCAACACAAACAATTTCCTCAGCTATCTTGTTCTTCCATTTCTAGATTATTTAAGAAGCCACTTATCTAAAAAATCTTCCTGAACCACGATAAGCTAAATCAGCCCGTATGCTGTAGATTAATGAGTGACAGGCTCAGGTGAAACAAGGTTACACTGAAGACAAATGACAAACAGGAAAGCAGCAAACAAGACAGATGTAAAAGAAAAGCGGGAGCAAACTGAAATAATATGAAAGAAAATTTGAGAAAACATCACTTCAGTTATTACCACACGTAGCACGCACACACAGAGATGACTGCAAATTCAACCCACTGGCCAAACTACATGGAGGAATGACAGAATGAAACACAAGAGTGAGGAGGGGAGAGAAAACAAGTGAGAGATAAGGCTCGGCACAAACGAGCGGTGGTGGGGGGCTAATAATAATTCCTATCCGACAAGGGTGGTGGGGGGGGTGACAATTAAAAGGCGTCACGGCATCCACAGCTATCTGTGTACATGTTGTAGTGCCTAGTCATCAGCAGCATTGGTCTTCATTAGCCTCAGCCCACATTTATCTACATCCCGGCAGCCTCCAAACAGCTTTAAGTCCTTGCTTAATTGGAAAACTTTTAAATTTCATGCACTTTAGTTTCATATATTAACCGCCAGGCTCCCACTGCTTGATTTACTTTTCTATTTTACCTAGGCCTCGGAGAAAAAGAGAACTGTTATCAAATCACCGAGGCTTGATTGTTTTCTGCTTTTTCTTGTGTTCTCTCACAGCTTTGAAAAACATAACAAAAGGAGAAGCGTTTGTAATTCTGCCGACAGTATCGCGCAGAAAATGTTGTGCTTCTGACGCAGGTAAGCATTTCGCTGAATTGCGGCTGAAACAAAAGGACACACGAAATCGCAACCCGGGTTGTTGTTGTTGTTTTTTTCCCCTCTCTGTGCTTCAGATTTCAGAGCGAAAGAGAACAGCTGGTTACAGTGACTTGTCTGTGAACACAAGCTGGAGGGGTTTTGGTCAAAACACTTGGGTTGTAGGAAGCACCTGCACTTGATTGAGATCATTGTTTTGGAGGAGAGTGGCCCACTGTGTTGACTCTAGCCTTGTCTCACAAACACATTTATGTATGCCCACTCACACAGCCACACACACTCAGACGCAAACACACAGCCTCTCTGCCCACATTCTGATGGAGACCTCTGGATGGGGCATAAGCATCGTTCTTCATCATGTGGCTCTCTCAGCACAGGCGGCAGCTGCAGCACACTTGGCATGCTGGGAGCTGGGTCCCTGTCACCCTGGCGACAAGCCACAGCTCAGCAGATGTCCCCTCATCTGGTCTGATTTTTATTCTCCTCCTGTTTGTGTGTGTGTGTGTGTGTGTGTGTGTGTGTGTGTGTGTGTGTGTGTGTGTGTGTGCGTCAGTATGTGCATACGTGCCAAGCAAGAGAGAATCAGTGTGTTTGTGGCTGAATGTTGGTGCATTTGGGCTGTGGTTGGTAAGCATGTGTCATCAGTACATAAGTCATCACTACAAATAACCATCCACTAGCTAATATTTTATGATTTATATTTGTTGACGTGATGGATGTAAAAGGTGATTTAAATAGTAAAACAAATAACTATCAGCACAGTCAGAGGTAAAACATTTCTTGTTTTATGTGACTAATGCTCAAAACATTAGAATAATTATCATAATTACTTGACAAATTTATTTCATTCATCCAATCAAATAATTGACGAATCGTTTCTGCATTCATCTTTTGTAAAATAAAAAAGCTGTTATCCCACCCTACAATAAAAGGGACAACCATGTGAAAAAGATGAGCTTAAAATAACTACATGCCGTAACCTGCTTTCACCTTTTGCCTGCTGATTATCTTAAATTAGACAAATGTGCCTTCATTTTATTACACAACCCTTTCTGCATGCTTCTGCGACACAAAAACATATCCACGGACAAAAGGAGTCTTGTCACCGCCATCACAACTCTTTCCATAAATCTTTTCTATAAATGAAATGGCATGAAAGGCCATAAAACCTACAAATTCCGATGTGCTATCTGTCTACGCTCCTAACCAGCTAGAAAGCGTGAATGAGCCTCATAAACCTAATGGCCAGCGCAGATAATACATCCAGTTTGCTTCAGTGAGAGGCTGAAGCAGATGCTACAGTTTGTCAGTTTTTAGTACAGCATCCCTCACAGTTTGTACTCTAGATGCTGCCCAATACTTTTTTTTTTCTTACTTCATAAGAGTTGCTTTTTCACAATAAAACTAACAGCTTCATGACTCAAGTTATATTTAGATTTATAGGAATCACAAAAGACTAAAAGTACACAACAACAAAAAAAGAAAAATAATCACAATCTGTATAGTCATCCATACATTCATAAATGACAGCTGGAAGTCATTATCTGTATCCTCCATCCTCCGCCAATTCCATAAGCAATTTTTTCCTAACTTTCTTGGCTCAGCGGCTAAATAAGAGGGAAAACAGTGCAGGAATGAACAGAAGGCTAGTGTGCCAATTAGACGAGGCAGCAGGCTTGTTTCCTGTGCTGCAAGCTATCATACTGGAGCTACTTCGAAGGCAAGTATTCTTCCACTGGCAAACTGAGAAGAGACTGCTGACCACTTCCTGCCAGTTTCTTCATCTCTGCTGTGATGACCCCATACCATCTATGTTTTGAAGAAGCAAGGCAGGAAACATGTCCATGCTTGCATTCAGGCAGTAACAAGCTATGTAAACACACCTTGACTCAAGGTGTGAACAAGAACACACTCAGCCACAACGAGTGGCTGATTTCCGTAACTTCTGAGGCTGTTTTGCGCAGCCCGACATCTAATTGCTGTAGTGGGAACAGACGTTCTTCCTCTCTCTCTCTCTCGTGCTCTCTTAGTCTCTCCATCCGTTTTGCTGCCAACTTACCCAGACTGCCCTGCTACTAGGACAGCCCCAAGACAGCCTGCCCTGGCAGCTGCCAGATTCTCTGTGCCCACATGTCTGCTGGTCCTTCTGAGATGCCAGCTGCAGCCGAGGACCTGCATCTCAACCAGGGACATGGTAAAAGAGGGAGAAGGAGGAAGAGGAGAAGAAGGAGAACGGGAAGAGGAAGGGGAAGAGGAGGAAGTAGAGAAGAGAAGAAAAAAGACAGAACAGAAGCCTAATGCACACAGCAACAAGCCTACACAAATTGCAGCCAAATCCTTGCTGTCAACCAAAGGACAGAGAGAGGGGGGCTGTCATCACAGAGCTGTGTAAAAATCACAACTTTATGTAACGCTAAAAGGACTCGATGGGAAAGCAAGCGTGACCAAATATCCATTACATTTGGGCTGAATTTCAATCGAACTCGGGGCCAAAGGGTCTAAGTCAGTTTAATATCCTCGTCCCAGAGGTATTTTTAATCCGACCTCTGAAAATTCTCCTCGTCTTGAGCATGGAAAACCTGAATTATTCATAAGCAATATCAATATTTCAAGATATGGACTAATCTAATTGGATTAAAGACGTGCTTAATGAGGCCTTGCGTGTCTAAGAGATGCATATTTTAAAACCTGACCATTTCACCCAGTGTTTAATCCTCACTGTGATTTGTTCATCTATGTGTACTACGTGCCAACTGAGGCTTAATGAGGAAGTGAAGCCTTTTGGCTTTTGATGTAATGTGAAGAGAACCAATTCTCAACGCCACGACGCAAAATAAACATAAAAAAAGAAAAAGAAAACATGTCTGAATTATGTTTTCCTGCAAATGATTTTCATTTGGTAACAGCGTTAATAAAAATGTTTTAATTCACTGACGACCTGATTTCTTGTGATGGTATCTGCAATTTAAAAGATGATTTAAACACCTGTAAGGTCAGATTCACAAGCTACTTCATTGGCATGGACTTACTCTACATGGAGAGACCTTGAAATATTAAAACTGTTTATTGGTAAAGCAACTGAATGAGAAAAAGCATAAACAACGTTTGGCAGAGTGATAAATGTGGAGTCATCCATCTTTGCCTGCACAACAGCTCCTAATCACTGCACTGTGACCAAACAACGGAGGGATGCACTGTTCTATCCGAGCAACACCCTCAACTCCCTTCCTTTACACATTACCCACCTCTATCTATCTTATCACCTTTTTATTCCTTCTCTGCTCGTTATATTTCCAACTTCTCTGTCACTGTTTCTCCTCCTCCACCTTCTTCACCATTAAAAGAATAACAAAAGTCTTGAATTTCAATCCTTCCAGGAATTCATTATGTCTTTATTTTTCTAGACAGGATCGAGTATTTTAAACTTTATTCTATGGAGGATGATAGTTTCCAACACTTGCACAGATCTTCAAAGGATAAGCAGGGGGCCTCATCACATCATTTCAGGTTGTTGTTGTTGTTACATTCCCTAAAGACCTAACGCAGGTTGTAAGAGAGCTAAGAGCCGTAGTTGT
Source organism: Cebidichthys violaceus (assembly GCF_023349555.1). Taxonomy (NCBI): domain Eukaryota; kingdom Metazoa; phylum Chordata; class Actinopteri; order Perciformes; family Stichaeidae; genus Cebidichthys; species Cebidichthys violaceus. Next base: position 1,370,530 of record NW_027176617.1, on the reverse strand, counting down.
GAAGTGATCTAGTGAGACAGACTCAGACAGAGCAGACAAACAACAAAGAAGATGGTTGGCAGACAGAAAGATAAGCAGCATCGCAGATGGGCCAGGACAGACGAGCAAGCAAAAACATTGGAAGACATGTGGACATGTAGTCCTGAAGAGAAAGTATGTCCAGGCCAGTCTCACCCTGAATCCAGAGGAATTCTTCTTTGCTTCAGCTTTCAGCCGTGTGGCCTTTAAGGCTGACTTTGTCTTTTTGTAGTCCTGCTTACCTGAAAGACAGAAAATAAGTGTGGCACACAAATCAAATAGTTGTATTGTTTAATTCATTGTTAACAGGCAAGCACCTTTAGACAGAGCCCGGCCTGCCATTTCCTCCTGGTTCCAGACGTTATGTTGTTGTGTGTTCAGCTAAGATAACCATCTCCTGCCTGTAGCTGCATATTTAACGGATGAGAGAGCAGTTTCTCCTCATCTAACTCACTGCAAGAACGTGAATAAGAGCTTTTTCCAAAATGCAGACCTGTACTTGTAAGACATGCTGCAATTCTAAAGCCCAACTTAACTAGCTGTAAGTAAAAATAAAAAATATGACAAGTGAAGAAAAATAAGGCTAAATGTGGCAATTCACTTTACCCACACATATTGCAATCTGCATGTGCATCCAAAATACAAAGAATCCGTTCTGGCCTCAGCTTTCACCTGCGCTTGCTTGACCTCCCATGGGCTCAACTCTCAAGGGTGAGTGTTGTGGGCAAACGGGCCACCTGGCAAAGCATGTGTAATATGTGAGTGTGTGTGTGTGTGTGTGTGAGCGTGCTTCACATGAGGCAGAGCCGGCTGTCTTGGTCTAATTAGAAACAACACACTACAGGAAAAGGAACTTTGCTAACAATAGTGGAAAGGCAACAGCTTGCTGAACAGTGTGTGTATGTGTGTGTGTGTGTGTGTGTGTGTGTGTGTGTGTGTGTGTGTGTGTGTGTGTGTGTGTGTGTGTGTGTGTGTGTGTGTGTGAGAGAGTGAGTGTGTGGAGTGCGAACATCTTAGCAAGTAATTAAAGATGTTATTTTAGAAAATTAAAGTCAGGGATAAAATTAGACTTGGGTTAGGGTTAAGGTTAGGTTGAGAGTTAAGGTTAGGCATACGTTATTAGCTGGGGATTAAAGTGACAATTAGTACAATAGAGGAATATGTGTGTGTTTGAGACAGAGACCAAGTTCAGCTTCGGCGGTTTCTTAGTTGGTGACGTGACATGCGGAGGCCATTTGGAGTTTTGACTCCCAGCCAATTAAGCCTCATTTACATCGAAAGAGGGAACAAGAGGAGGAGGAGAGGAAAGAAAGCATCGATGTCCATCTGGAAAGGTTGTGGGAGAGAGAAAGGAGTGAAAATGAGCTAGTGAGGAAGGAGGGGTACGGAGGTGTGTGCGTGTTATGATTCTGAAAACAAACTGCATACCACTGAGTGTCAAGTCTCTGAGGACACTCGGTAGAGCAGAGAGGCTCCTCTTCTAGGGGCAGCCATGGAGGAGAGAGATGACCGTTAGCATCAGGGCTGTGCAAAAATATCAATATAGCTAACTAAAGCGATCATTTTTGCAATGATAGTGTATCGATATGTCCGCGACTACTATCGAGACATAAAAAAAAAATCCTGTTTTAAACAAATTTAAAATGTCCACAATTCGAATCCCTGTGTATGTCAAACAACCTCCTCCTCCGCTCCTGTAACTCTAGATGTCGCTGCCCATTGTCTTCTAAGTTAGGGTCCGTGACCTCCCGGCCAGTCACATGATCCGGCCAAAATCACAACATGGCGTCTCACAAGCAAGCGACCGTATACTGTGAAGTTGTGAGCATTTTCGTAAAAGAAAAATGTTCAGTGACACAATGAGAATACAATATGCTCTTTATTTTCATATAATATAGAAGTAGTTTTGATGAAATTGGTTCACCGAGTTATAAATATGTGATGTACGTACAAGACTCTCTTGGTGGTACACAGCAAGTTGTATTTTCAACTCTATTTTTACATTTTTATTTAGTCCTATTCCTTTCTCTCTTTCTCCATCCCTCCTGGTTCCAGACCCCTGCTCCACCTGCCTGACTCAGTGGAGGGCTAATAGAAATGGGGCGCATGATGCCAGAAGCAGACAGTGAGCTTGTGGGAATTCATTAGGAGGGCCACTGGATGTCTCCTCCACTTGTCAGAAACTGGAGAGGGGGGGGATTTGATTGGAGGCCACCCTTTGGTTGCTCACCATTCACAGAAGTTAAACAGGGGTTTTAAGACTACAAATGACTGTTTTTTACAACGTAAGGCTACAGGAAGCTACATCAAATGCTTCAAATCCCATATCAAACGGAAAACATACAGAAAGTCAGAGGGATTGTAAAGTTTGTAAAATGTAGAGAGAAGAAAATGCAACATGCAGGGAATCGCTGAAGTTTAATCGGGTCCACTCCTTTAGTATAATTCAACCCTGTGTCTAGAGGTGAAAATAACCAGTTTCATCACGATACAAAATGATATTGACTCTTAACAATACAAGCTGAAGTTATCACAAAGGTTGCCACAACACAATATTGATTCAATTCAATCCAGGGGCCTGCAATCGATATGAGATGATATCATATACACATTTAATACAATCAGTGATATTGATATCAAATCACAAAACAATCTACATAATATTGTTGATCATTGAATCAATATACCACGTCTGCTGTAGCTTGCGGGCTAACCACTAGGCTAGCCAGACGGAAACATGCTAGAACAAGTCAGTCACAACAACTCTCCAAGCTTCTTCTATTTTCTCTGTACTGGTGGGTCTTCTTCATGAACAGTAACAGATAATTGATTGTGTTGACCAAGTCACTCGGGGAAAATAGTAGAATTCCATGTTGTCTGTTGTGCAACTTCTCCTGTATCCAGTTATGAAAAAAAAAGTTGTTCACTTTGATGTAAAATTGAACAATCGGTACTTTCTGTTTTGTGACTGGTTTGCTCTGCCTGTGTCCTCAGGGTGTCTTTTCTGCAGCACAGTGCCCAAGGATACTCAAACACAGACGAGCTGGGGTTTAAAATTCAAAGGCAGAATTCTTTTCAGCATTTAAACCATTTCCCACAAATGCCTTCTAAAACACGCACCTGTGCTGTTTTTTGTTCAGAATAGATATAGGAGTAGGTTAATATGGAGACAATATGCCAGAGAATTACAACAGGCTGTGTAAGGTATTGTAATGTTGTTGAATTAACATGGTGTAAAGCCTCATGTGGTTTGTTTGCATGGGTCTGGAACACACACACACACACACACACACACACACACACACACACACACACACACACACACACACACACACACACACACACACAAATGAGCACTCCTATTCGTCAATGCTGTTCACCTTGCTGCACCGGCTCTGTAGCCACTTTCTGTCACAAATTATCTACCTGCGCTGTGCAACACGCCGGCCTCCCGTCCCTCCCTACTTCTGCCTGTCACACTGAAAAGGCATCACTGTCCGTGTCTCAGAAGAACATTACACCCTTGTAAAGGTGGCCTAGAGTCCCTGCTGAGGGGCTTCACTGAGTGTGCCTTTCATTGAAGTCATCACTGACTTCAGGTCAAGAGGACAAGAGAAAAATGACACACACACACACACACACACACACACACACACACACACACACACACACACACACACACACATAAACGCACACACCACTTAGCATACATCCCCGTTGATGTGTGTTTCATGGTTTTCCCTCGCATGTTTGTCATTGCATTTACTTGTAAATGATGTTTGATTATATTTTTATCTGGAGCTATTGTACTGCTTAGCATAACGAGGCAGGTCGGGGGTATTAGCTAAAATTAACCACACGAGAGATTGAGCACTCAAAAGGTAGGAGGGAGGGGGGTATGTGATTTGTGTGTCACACAAATTGGCCATTTAAGTGAAGCTAGAAGAGAGGTAGACATCTATGTGTGTCACAGTTTGTGTGAATGAAAAGAAACATCAGTAGTTCCTGAATTGTTACCAATAACATAATTCTATTAGTCCACAAACAAATCACTAAAAATGTTGGATACATATACAATATTCAATTGTTTTTGTGAATTGTTTTCATTGAATCACTATATGAAAATGTATCTACGTTAATTAGGTCAAGGCTGAGGTACTGTACCACCTTTGAGCCAGGAAAACTCCTGCATCGATGGGTTATACTCAAGTCAGTCAAATTTCATGTCGCCTTATTATACAAACTTTACAAAGCCGTCTACTACATTTAAATTTAAGTCAGACATCATGCAGTAAAAGATTGCTGCATCATCATTTGAAATAAAAATATTTGATACTTTCACCATTAAATAAAGAGCTGACCGACCAGAACAACAGTTCTGAGACACTCCCTTTAGAATTAACTTTCCCAAGTTGCCGCCTTTTTTTTGTATGATCCCAAATAAAATGCAAAAATGAGTTGCTCTTCAAAGTTACATTACCAGCCCAGTATACCACGTACACCTCTAGCTATGTTAGTCTACCACATGCAGCACATTTTAAATCTTCTCAACATGCACCAGCATTATTTTTCATCCCTAATTAAAAATCTGTGAAACACATGCAACCATGAATTCTGTATGTCAAGCCTTCAACGCAGACTTGACAAATAAAAGTTCCAGGTTTTTACAGGAGCAAGTAGGTTAGTAATCAACGGCAATGCCACTTTTCCATTAATAAGCCTTTATTTAAATTGTGCTACGTTTCAACCATGGAAAAACACTGTTAGATGCAGATATGTAACCTCAGGCCTGTGAATGCACTGTTTTTAAAAAGCTGTTTTTAAAAGCCACTGTGCACAATTGCCACAAACAAGTACATGAGTGTCAACAGAAATGCAAACATACCTGAGTGTGTTTGTTTGTTTCTGTGGGGACTCACCATCCTGCATATGCACCACATGCAGAGCGACAGGGAGATTTGGACAGACAGACACTGTCCAGTAGTCCCTGGAAGCCCTGGGTCGATGCCGGCAACATACTGACAGCGTGTCTGACAGTTCCTCATGCTTTGCTTTTGTGTTTACGTGGCATGGCGGCCAAATAGTCAGTGACCACATGGTGCGGATCGCTGGCATCTGCCAGTATGCGCGGTCATGGAATTGGAGGGCTGATGCGAGACACGTGGGAGAAATTCATGTCTTGTCCTTCGTATCATGTGCAGCGAGGAGAGCCGAAGCAAAATATTGCAAGGTGCAAGGGCTCAACAATAAGCCATTAGCAGCTATTATGACAAAGCTTAAATTCTTTTATGTCACATTTTTATTATTAGACAAATGTACAAATGCATATCTTAGTTACTCAAAATATATATTTTCAGTTTTAGCAACCAAATGCTGATACCAGGTTGCAAAAGTAAGTGTTGAGCCATGTGATATATTGAAGTCTTCCTACAAATATGAGTGAAATATTTCGACTACCTTCCAAGTATTTACATTCAATTTTACATTAAACCGCAAGCAGTACATGTTTGTAGGTTTGACCTTCTTTAAAATGTGAAATGACACCTTCTTAAAGTTAATAATTTCCAATTTGCCATATTTGAAATCTTGGGTGTCTTTGTCTGTGGACAATCTTTTCTACTTTTATCAGCGGGCAGCAGCAATCATTACGCCAACAGAGTGACCACTTCCATGTAAGAACACCATAGCTTTACGTCTCCTGAGGGTATCTTGGCACAGTCAATTATTACAGGCTTAATAATGGTATTTAAAAAGAGAGTGTCAACAGTGGCCCCTTGATTGACCATCATGACAAAAGCTCTCCAGCAGAGATGATGGTATAGCTCAACGACCAGCCTGGACTACTGCTGATGTTCAATGAATAAGCCTTTTGTTCCAAAAAGAAGGAAAAACGGTAGAAATTGAAAGGCCGGAAGGTAGAGAGAGGACCACAGTGTCCTTGACACCTGTGTTACATATTTTTGAATTGATAAAAATAAAAAACACTAAATGGGAAAGACAAAATGAAAAAACAAGATCTTCCGTGACCCTGGTAGGGGATGTGACAGTAGGAGATGAGCTTGTTATGTTGTCTGTCTCTCATTTGTTGACCCAGCCCAGCTTTTACACGGTAACAGGCGGCTAAAAGATATATGTGGGATGAATAATCTTATTCTATTCTTCTGTCCCACTATGGAAACATGTACAACCATCACTCTGCTTTATGAGACCCCAGCCATAATAGAGTAAACGAGACAGAGACATTTCTCAACAAACTATCACATCACTGAGAAAGACAAATATTGCTATTGCTGTCAGATCCGTTACAAAAAGGTACAAGTGACAATATGGTGCAAAGACTAAAACATGCATCAACAGAAATCGTTTAGCTTAACAATGTCATTAGCCCCATTAGTCCCAAAAAAAAACACCAGGAAACATAAAATCTGGAATAATCAGAGGATGTGAATCACAAGGGGCCAACAAACGATCATCCACTGGGAGGAAGGGGACAAGAACAATGCCACAGTCAACACAATCTTCAGGAGAGGGGATGTGGATTACACAACATCTTAATTGAAAAATGTGTGATGACAATCCATCTCCATTCAACCTGTAGGCGTCTGTCCACATCAATCGCTCTTGCAAGTTGAGAAATTGCTCAAAAGCAATAAAAGACAGCAAATACTACACTACTGATTTACCAGTAACATCACTAAATAAATCCATGCATTGCTGTAAAGTTTTGCATGCAACTCAAATGAATAATTACGGTGTCTTTATTTCCACTAGTCAAGAAAAACAACTTCAAGGCTCCCGAAACCTTCTCAAGATGCTCATTTGGGAGCAGGATCACAGTAGGGTGTCAGAATCCTCCCGATTAATGTTAACTTTGGACGAGTGATCAAAGAAAATCGCCAGCATCTTCAAAATAAGATGGCAAATTGGATGCAACAGCCCGCTAGATGTGATTGTGAAATGTTCTCAGCCAGCCATGGTTGTGGAGTGTCTCTTGGGTCAAGACTTTAGTGGACAAGTTAAATATTAGGTCATCTGTGTCCCTAATCCCCCTGCATGTCCTTTCCTAGTGTTGTTGTGCGGATGACTGTCTTCTGACTGGTGGGACGAATTGTTCTTGTGCTGGTCTACGATTGCAAAGAACCTGCTTCTTAGACTTCCCATAGCCACAGGTCTCCCGTGTAGAGACACCATTTATGAACTTGGAAATAGTTTTACAATCTTCTGGATTGTGTCACTCTGCTCAGCTTCCTCTATAGTTGTGATTGTTGCTATCTCTCTAGAGGAATATTTTCTCCCCTTTGTCTCAGCTATTTCAGCCCTTGTATAGGTTCCTATGAGATCGATATCAGGGCTTTAGTAAGAGTCGCACTCCTTTTCCATCTAATAAGACTACTTAGTCCCATTTCATGCCAACAATATATACCACTCCTGGGATTTAAAGTAAGCCTATGACGAGAGATCGCTCACAATTATCCAGCTTTGCCATTGGCGACCTTTTGGTTTCGCTCCACAATAGGAAAAGAAAAAGAAAAAGACACGACACGAGCTGTGATCTTCAAGCAGCCAGAGCCGGCATGCTAAAGGGGACCAAACTTTTGATTGGTGCCAACCATATTGCCTTAGTTAGGCCTTTGTGATGTAAGGGGAAAGATGGGGAAACAAAATACCGCAGGACTAGAGTGATATTAAACTTTGACAGAACAGCTTCTGACGTGATATCAAAGGGGTGGCTTTATAAGAGGGGGATTCTCTGTCTGTCAGTACTGTGACCGTAGATGCTGCATGCTGGACTCAAAGTGTAATTACTTCCACAGTTTGTATACTGGTTCTACTCCAGTAAGTCTGGTTAAAGTTTCTTTTCAATACAATACATATTGGAAAAGTTTCCAGGACTGAGCAAAGCTATTAAGCTGATCTTTGCATAGCATAGCCAACGTTGATAAAGCAGTTTGGGATCGATGTGAAACTACCACAAAAATGCTCACAGCAACACAGTGTATCATGTGTGATTTATTGAGTGTGACGTTAGCTTGTTTCTATGAGAGAACGCGGAGTTGATTGCTGTCTTGTGGTAAAATTGTCCACATCAAGCACTGATTTATGATGTTTGTTGAAACAGAGACACAAAACAAATCAAAGACCAATCTCAACTGTCAAAAAGCATCATGAACTAATTTACAGACCTTATTGTTTTAATTGTCAGTTTATATATTGATTAAACTATTAATCATTTAGTATACAAAATAGTATATTAATGACCTCAGACAATTTAAATCAATACAAGTATTTCTTTCAATCGGTTACTAACTAGTGTCAGAATATAAAATCAACGGATGTTTGATTACAGTTGATAAATTTACTGATGATCAACCAATCGATAGACCAGCACTACAATGAATGAAGACTCACCAATCTGTTTTCGGTACTGATCAACTGGTAACCTGGTCCCACAGGCATCCTTCTTCCCCATTCTCCTTCCTCAGCCTGATAGGAAACGAGAAGAATAAAACACCTTCTGAGTGAGAGAATCTTACCGCTGGGTCTCAATGTAGCACCTGATCATTTAGCTTAATCAAATATGGATATAGCTCCGTTCCTGCTACTGTAGCCCAACTTGTGAAATCTGCGGGAAGGATTCAAGTTAATACACAATCATATATAGTGAAGAGTAGTCAGTTTTGATCAGGCAGATGGTTTATCTTTCACATACATCTGCTACACATAATTAAATTAATTTTCACCACCTTCCATGTGCGTTACGTTCACAGTATGCGCACTTCCTATCCATCTCATTTAGTCTAACACCATTTCCCTTCACACCATGGGCTCTCTTTGATTACTCTGACAGCTCACAGGGAAGATATAAAGAGAAAGAGCTTGGAAAATACAAATACTATATTTAGGCTCCACATGTAACCACCGGATGCAAGAGTGTGACAGAATAAATGTCAAGGAGTATAGATGTACATTTACCAGAAATAACTACGCGTGTATAATACTTTTCTGTGCAAAGTGCTAAAACTCAATGTGTGTGTGTTTCATGAATCCATCCAACATGCTTGTTTTTCAGTGAGCGCTGCGCTCTAAATTCCAGACAGGCTCCCTCACAACACACTGCATCAATCAATAGTGTAGTCTTTTGTTTAAAATAGTGGAAAAAGCAAGTATGAGTGGAGGGGCAGGCCCGTGCTCTTTTGATGATACTCAAGTCCCTCTGACCTGTTCTGTGGCTCAAATTTTTGAGCATGATTTGAAAGATATGCCCGATATGTTTTGACGAGTAAAACTCAATATCTTTCAAGCCCTGCTAGGCTAATGATTATCTCTTTTTTTAAGGCATGTTTAAGAGTGATAGGGAGGGAAATGTGTAAGCAGGTGTGCACAGGGGAGAAAAGAGAGGCAAATACGAAAGGGAGAAAAAAAAAAGTATCTATGTTCATCCAAGAGGAACAGGAGTGGCGAAGAGTCTCGAGGTGCAGCAGGGGAATAGAGGAAAGAGACTGAATTAGCATGTTCAAGGAGCGTGGCTGGCTGCTTGTGCTGACTGATGCCTTCTCATGGGAGACTGCTGCCTTGAGAGACCTGAATTTTACCTTACACTAAAAACACTGTTTTCAGCTACATTTCAAACACTGTTACTGCCAGCAGAGAGGGAGTATGTATGCTATTGTTCTCCGGCAAGCGGAAACCAGAGTCAGCAAATTAGAAGACGTGAGAGGAGGACAAAGGGAAGAGAGGAAATTATCCGCATGTAATGTTTACAGTCGGGCACAGTACGCTCAGGTTTTCAAGCTATGTTGTACTGTGCAGCGACATCATAGTATAATATCTAAATTGCCAAAAGCAACACATTTGAAGCCTCTGTCATCCCCTGTGGTCATTCCACTCAGGCATTTCTCCACATGTATGACTTACTGTATATCTAGCATTTGCAAAAGTGAAGGTATAAAGAAATACAAAGAAGGTAGAGTGCTGATTATTAGAAAAAAACATATCTAAGCAGAGTGACAGCAGCATTGTTGCTGATGATAAAATAATACTTTCTCGTTCATATTTGCACCTTGTATGCAGAGATGACATGGCTGATAGTACACTCTAAGTCATTAACAGTGGTTATCAGGACCTGAATTTACTGGACACCTAAAGTATCTCCAGCACGTAACTCTGGATTTTCTTTAAGAATGGCCTTTAGTGCTAGTTGTTTCGCTAGTTAGAAAGCCTAGGTTTCATTCCTGGTACAGTACAATTTGCCACAGTATTCTTGAACAAGATAAATTTAAGGGTGACTTTTTCCTCGTGGTTACACAAGGTTAAGTTTAAGTCTAGAAAATACTGTAATGTATCAAAAACGCCCACGAGCAGACTAAATTGAAAAAATAGAAATTAAGCAAATTCAAAAGGTAAGCCGACAATACAAGAGCAGGACCGTGGAGCAATGCTAGATTAAAACACTATTTATTTTGCTATTTTTTAGGTATATTAGCTATGAGTAATGTAGTCCTTTAATGAATTATAGCATCATGTAGGTTTGAATGTTCAGTTTAGCTTCCACTCACATTTATATTCAGTGTACGCTCATTGATATTAATGGAGGTTAGCAAAACATTTTTTTTTTTTTTACAAAACTCGTATTCTAACTTTAACTTAAGTAGTATTTATCAGCCTGTAGGTCAGATGCAATAGCCTGCATGGACCTGATCAAATGGAAAACCGAGTGCATGGTGTTTTGGGGCATTGTGGTCTCTGGGATTTAAACATGCATCTTTCTATCCGTCAGCATTGTAGAAAATGACCTATTACACCCTGATATTAAACAGACTTTAAGGATTCTGAAAGAAGCTGCGCTTCTTTCTTCTCTCTGCAGTCCCGAACATGAGGTTGACATTCTCAGAGGAGGACTCTTTGCAGGTTTTGAGCAAAACTAATCGAATTATCATTCAACTGCACAAAATGTAAAACATTTAAGTGGAACTGTAATTGACACACTTTAATTCACTGCACTCACGAAGATACTTACACTGCTGCTGTTTACCGAGAAAATGTGTTGCTTAGTCGAGGTTTGTCTGCATGACAACACGCCTGGTTGATGTATGCGGACCCGCGAGACGACGTAATTGACTGTTTTTATTGGACTTTGATCGAAATTTCTCCAGAATGCCAACACACCACTTCTCCCATTCCGAGTTCCTGGTTTACACGGTGACAGCGATGACAGACAGTCGGTTCCTCCAATCGGACACGTGCTTTCGTCAAGTTGACCAATAGCACGAGGGTGGGACGGAACGCTCAGGCGAAAACATTCGTGACGAGTTGAAAGTCGGGACACTCCTTCTCATTCAACGATACAAAAGATCTTATGTTGACATATTTCCTCTATGGTTATGGTACACAAAATAATAGCTCTTGACGTTGCAAAACAAAACAGTTTTCATTAGAAATATTATATGTGAATTATGAAACAAATAATTAGAAAACCATGGTAAACCACTAAAGATCAGTGGTGAAAAGTAAATCTACTGTATAATATTACACACTGTCCGGGACTATCTTACCTACCAACGAGTACTTCTACATGCCTGAATATTGCATGCAAATGTTATTATTTTGAGGGACAAAGACATACGCTCTATTAATTAAAAAGTCATATTAGTTCGACATGTTGGCCACAAGTCATTCTTGCCTTGTCAGTTTACAACAAATGGCATGCTTATCCGTGTTGAAAACAGTAGCATTATGCTGTGACAATTAAAGGAAGCTACAGCCGACCTCATCAAAAACGAGGCACTCTCACTCCACGATGTTCATTTCTCTTTCATCAGTCTTTTTACATTTTTTCTTTGTTTACTGTGTAGAATTGTATCCCTCCCTATGCTTCCAGCTTCGTTACTGCCTGGGGCATTTATGTGTCGACTTGCCGCCGCATGTAACTTATTGAAGTTTAAAATTATTTTTCTGCTGTCCCATGGGCATGCCTTTTGCATGCAGCACAGCAGTAACTAATAGATGTAATCTGCCTATAATGTGCCTCCATTATATTGTGCTTTATATTAAAGCTTGGGTTTGTAATCTTTTTGAAAAGATTTTTACTTATATTTGTTGAAATTCTCTTTACAACACACTTAAGGCCTACAACATTTGTATACTATAGTTGTACACTATATAAACAAATACATTTTACATATGTGCAAGTGCAAGCTGCTAAGGCTGTTAAGTTAGAACTGTTAACAAATAGAAGCCTGGAAATGTAATTTTTACATGGCCATCAAAACCAGCACAAGTGTAGTTAATGCAGAGCTCAAATATTCTCTTGTTATACTAAATGTGTGTGATTAATTTCTCCCGTTGAGTGAAACAAACCATCGTGCTGTGCCTGTCACAATGATAGATATGGAAAGCATTAGCATCAACTGCTAATGTGAATGAAAACTAGGCAGGATGGATTTGCCCGATGAACAGTTGTAGTGTATGGAGTGTGAACATCACTGTAATGTACAGATAAGACTTGAGAGGAGATGAGAGGGTTTCCCTCAGGGCCTGCTAGTGTGAAAGTTTTCACCAGTGATTGAGCACCCCTTGTTAGATTACAGAGAATGTTTTAAGTGACCACGCCACAGAGACAGCACTAAATAGAGTTAAGCCCTGGCAGGTTTCCTAACATGATCATCTAGTTTTGGAGATCTTTTTGGGTGTGTGCCTATCTTTATGAGTTTTTCTCATTTCTTTCTACCTCTCTCTTTAAACATCACTCAGTCTCTCTCTCTCTCTCTTTCTCTCTCTCTCTCTCTCCATCACTCCTTCTCTCAGGCAGTTAGACGGCCTTTAATTGCCAGACATTAAAAAGAATGCTAGAGGAGAAGAATCCCCTGGGGCTATTGGCAGGCTAAATGGCAGCTCTGCTGCCATCGCCTCCTCCTACATGCAGCAATGAAGACGTGTCAACATAATCTTGGGCAATTTGCAGTCATCATCAGGGGGACTGATTCATTTTCCAACTGAGTGTCAGTTGTAAACAGCAAGATTGTCTTTCTACATTTTCATGTTTTTTCATGTCTCTTGACTTAAAATGTTTCAAAGCAAAGTAGTGATAAACAATCAAAACAATGCATCCGCATGGATTCAGACCTTAATCTGTGTTAATAAAGTAAACATGTTGTTAAATGCAGATAATAGATTTGTTTTAAAATCTCTAAAACAGCCAACAGTGGACAAGCCTCTTAGAACCACAGGTTTTGGTTGATGACTAAACTTTCACCACATTTCTCGAATGAGACTCTTTCACCTGGGACAGCCAAAAAACAAAACTGTTGGGGCCTTTAGCCCGACATGATTCTTGAAGTCTGATGTAACAGATACTTGATGTTCCACAATCAAACTGAAATGTTTTACAGTTCACTGTCCTACAACACACACTCTCATACTGTCGAAATACACAGAAACACACTACAGTATACCCTCTAAATTTTGTTATATGAATTCCTAGAGACGGAATTTGAGAGATTTCTTTTAATTTCCGTCTGCAGTCACATTATTGGTTTGGAGGAGAAGACACAATTCTTCCTCCTGTTAAATATTCTTATCTCGGTTTTTCCGCTATGCCTGCAGTATGCGGTGAATTCTCTCCCCCTCTCTATATCCCAGCCCCAGAGTTCCCTGTCATTGACGGGGAAACTGTATCAGCACAGATGAAATGAATTCAGTCCTCGTACAAGAAGAAAAAAGTCCCACAGACCTAGAGAGATAAGTTATCATGAATTTAGTCCTGTTTCGCTCCAGTCATTATCCTGTATCGAAGCATAGCGACTCTGATGGCTGGGAGTTATCCTCCAGTGTATGAGGAGGGTTTGGATGTGTCAGGACTATCACGACAGACGTCCCTTTGTGATCTGCAGCAGTTGGAAAAGACTTTAGAAAAAGGGGATGCAGTGAAGTCCCAGGTGGGAAACAAAGTTGAGCATAAAACACAAAACCATTAAATACAGAAAATTCATACTTTACCCAGCTTATTTTATCTGTTTTGACAAATGTCTTTGTGAAGAATCAAGACAAATAAATAAATAAATAAAAAAATTGCCATCAAGCGCATAACATCAAGGGAAAAAATGTTACCTCAACTTGCCAGAGACCAGATAGGGTTTTTTCCATTGACTTTACCGAATATGAATTCAACAATGGCGTTTACAAGCAGTTTTATTTTTTTAATTCTTTACTCGGATCCCCATTAGCCTCCACAAAGTGATGGCTCATCCTCCAGGGCTCCATGTGTGCTGTGATGAATATGCTGCCTTGTTATTCCTGTCGCTCTCATCTACTGTTAGTTAAATGACAATGCCGCCCCTTTTGGATGCGAAAGGAGGTCAAATCAGAAAGCAGTGTCTACTTCATTCTCCCAAACACAGTGCTTGCCTGTCCCCCCAGCTGTGTGTGGTGACTTCCCACACTGAGTTTTGGTGTTTATGCAGGTGCTGCAGCTGGATCTCTGCTATAGGTCCCCCCATGGACACACTGCAGACCGGCTGGCTGGACTAGAGTATTTCTTTTCACTGTTTACTCTGCCAATTCAAATCTGGGCCCTGCTGAGAGCTATTCTTGAGGCGCTTCATTTTTATCACTTTGACTCATGCGGTGATCCACACCAGGACAGACACATAAGCACTCATTCTTTCTCTATTTATCTCAAACACACTCACAGACACACGACAACTTACTGACTCACTCTGTAAAATACCCGTAATAATCCACATGACATTCACACACACACGCACACACACACACACACACACACACACACACACACACACAACCATCCACATAAACCTCCACTACCCTGCCAACTAAATTTGGTACACCCCACCATTACCTCGCCTGGTTGTCACGAGACAGCTGCAGAGTTCTGACATGTTAATTTCAGCCCTGAGTTGACCCCCAGCTAATTATCCTTCAACTCTGTAAACACTAGTAGCACCAGTTAACACCAATTAATGGCCACTAATCATTGCCAGATGCTGCATCTCGAGTAATTTGCCCCACTTCCTACACTTGCACTTACAATTTCACACATTCCCTTGATTCTGGAATTTCTATGGTTTGTTGATCCCTTGCAAAGACTATTAACAAAGGGCATTTGTGCACCGCTGAGTTCCTACACTCGTACTCTTTCACATATCATTAAATACACAACTAAATGGCAAATTTCTCTGTTATTTAATAATCAAACCTGAAGGTCTTCTTTAAGTAGTCCAAATTTGGCAGTATCATACCTATTACAATATGAGATTAATGCATGGGAATTTAACTAAATAATCAACATAAACATGCCTAATATAATATAGGTTTTGCAGGGGCTATTGCCGCAAAGACAAACAAGGGAATCCATTTCCTCACACCAACAATCTACAGACAAGAGACACATGTGACATTTACTATGCACTCATTGTTAATATTCCCTTAAACACACACAAAGAGAGCATAGTTAAGCATTATGAAAACACATTTAACTAGATCCCAAAACAAAATCATTTCTGAGCCGCAAATAATCAAAAGCTTTAGTCTGTCTGCGCTAACATTATTCTTGATTTGCTGCTTCATTGTTTGTATTGATTAGTCGAGTGCGTTGTGCTTGCTGTCTTGCCTGCCAACTGTACTGTTGCCAAGGGAAAGCGTGAACAAACCTCTGCCAGCACAAGCCTCCTCCGGCAACAGCTGTGCCACATATGCTGCCGATCAATATAAACAAACATGGTCTCCCTGCACCAGGGATGAGAATTGACAGGTATGATTCATCTTCTGTACCACTGGTGGGAGGTGCACGTAATAATAAGCAGAGACAGATCTTTTCCCATTGCGGAACGACCACTGGGGTTAGTAGGGGTAGGTCGGAGAGATCATTCGCCCCCCAAGGTAACTGGCAGGGTTCCCCACATAACCCCTCACAGTTTTTCTAAGGATTAGAGCAGCATGAATCCACCAGGGCTGTAATTTGCGACGTTCCGTACACAGAGCGAGCAGCGAAGATAAATGGGGAACGGGCATGGATCATTGGTGCCGTGCCAGTCGCACTGCAACTGAGCATATTCAACACAGACAGTAGGGAAGATCATAGTATCTAAGTGATTCATGACACTCTGCCTTCTAATAAGCACTTTGTAAGCTGTACCACTTCAGCATATGAACATCTCATCAAGCGAATGGTGTTTGATGCATTTGACTCCCACAATAATGATGAAATTTCTATGCAAGAACCATTTAAGGATTTTGATCATTGCGCTGTGGTCCTTTGTGGGTGCGTGACAGGAGTTCAGCAGCTTGTACATCACGTTTGCCATTGTCTCAGGGGCACAGCTGAAGACACGGGCCATGGAGGACAATAGCTGCATAGTGTGGGTATGACGTCCCCCTGATGAAGAGTAATGGCTTGAAACAATATTTCCCCAAGGAGTAGAATTGAAATCTGAACACTGTGATCGCCATGTAATTTTGAGATGTCAGATCCGTTTTGCTGGGGCCACCACTGTATGAAAGAGCAGAGCACAACAACGGCGGAATTGATAATATACAGATATGCTGTGTTCATGGGATATCTCATGGTGAAGGGGTGAATAAATGTTGTTTTTGAGAGTAAACTAAGAAATAAAGTCACAAGTCACTGGTTTTGATGTATTCCTAATGCTTAAAGAACGCATACAGAATCTATGCATGATCCCAATTTTGTCAAAATAGTGGTCACTTACTCTAGACTCTTTCTTACTGTTTTTTAAACGGAAATACAAGTCACTGAAGTTTACAACAGCTCATTAACCTGTCCATACTTTAATGTAAAATCTTAACTTTATAATTGAATTATTAAAAAGCTCAAACAAATCCTACACTCTTAGAAATAAGGGTGCTAATTAGAACCATATAGGGTTCTTCGGCTTGTCCTCACAGGAGAACCCTCAAAGTCATGAGACTCTGTTGACAAAAACAGCTTAGAAAGGTTTCCCTTTCAGTTCAGGTCCATGTCGGAAAATATTCTATAGATAAAGTACACCTACACTGATATTGAATATTTTTAAGTGGGTCTTTCTTTTAGTTGGCCAAAATAAGTTTTGCTGCTGCTCTCGTCCACAGCAGTACATTACTTTGCTCCCGTGTTGGTACTCATGTCTGATTCTCCAAAAAACACAAACTATCCCTTTAAATATAAAAACTCAAACCATCCGTTCATTTGAGGACTTTTGCCGTAGGTATTATTCCTTTTTTAGCTCTACCGCCAAAATGGTAATTAACCAAACTTTAATTAAATTCCATGCAATAATTTCATACTCTTAAGACCAGATATTTTCAAACCTAATGTCTCCGTGAGCTAAGATTATTAGAATAATTAATAATAAAATGTCTTCAATCAGTGCTACTGATATGGCGCTACTTAATAATCAGGGTTGATATTTAGATAAGGGTTGATTGGTGCATTTAAATCAGGCCCATTGTGCGATGCAGTCATTAACAAGACCACGACGCTGTTGGAAACCTCCATCACGCAGGCTGTCAAAAGTCACTGCTGACAGTTTCCTCTGGCAGCCTCACAATGACTTCCCAACAAGTTACAGCTGCAACGGAAGAAGTTAAGAAAAGTTTAAAGCTCAAGACAGTTATATTATTTAACTGATGGCTTCCACTAAAACTTAATGGACAAAAAAAATTTAAACAGTAGAACTAGCAATTATTGCAATGTTAACAAGAAACGCTGAGAGGAAAAGGAAATGTACACAGATGAATCTAAAACAAGCATCAAAATTGAATACTAATGCATCTCTAGTCAAGGCCATGGCAACAGTCTTTTTCTTTCAGATTCTTTGACTTGAGCTGCACAGCTGTGGAGATAATTTATTTGTTTACTGTATTTACCAGTCAATTACATTTTAATGTGACTTGCCTAATGTCCGCATTCTGTCTTCAGATGTGGCCCATGTAATGACTGCGATAGCTAAAAGACAGTTTAATTACACAAGACCCTAATTGTCTGCATGCAAAGCCCTCCATTACTGCCGTCTCGAATCTATACCATCATCGGGAAGTCTTTGTCTGATGGCTGATATTACAGCTTCCAAAGAAATGTGATGTAAATGTTGCCTGTGGGGCCACAGACAATGACAAAAGATTTCAAGGTAGCTACTGAAGCTGGAAATTGAAAGGATAGCGGGAATGTTCGAGCGAGCCCCTGCACCTCCAAACAAAACAGCTAAGATAAAAGATGATGAAGATGTAATGGACGTTTTATGGCAACAACAGCTGCACTCCTTTCTTTTTCCCAGTGACATACACAGCAACCGCCCACATGGTTATCATTCTGTGCCTGCGACAAGTTGTTAAGAGGAAATAGAATATTCTGGTCATTCCTTGCAGTTTGCTGGGTGTATTTCAGTCCCAGTGTGGTGCCATTCATTACTGCTCTGTCAGAGCTCTCACGACTCAGGGCTTAACAACTAATTGAGATGACATTTCCAAATACACACACACACTGACCACGTTGCTATGAGCTACGAGCAGTTACAGCCACACAAGCACACAGAGCCCTATATGCTCAAACAATGACATACAACTTCCATTAGAGGTCATGTCAACAGAGTGGACTCCTCAGTGCCTCCATTAATTTCACTCTTTTTCTCTGCAATAAAAGCAGGAATGCTCTTCTTATTTTTTTAACTTGGCTGAATATAATACAGCATTAAGTAGCACTGAAAATAAATTATCCCGCTGCCTCAAACATTGCTATATCGTCATTTACTATATTATCACTTTGCAATGTAATTCTTTAAATTAACATTTATAAAATGTGTCAATTGCTTCTAGATATATTGAGAACCTAACCAGTGGTATCAAAAATGCATCTGTAGGCATTGTGCTGGTGAGACTGCATGGTGACACATTTTACAGATCCGCATTAATAAATTCTCAAAACATTTTCCTGACATTTTGTATGTATGTATAATTTGTAATTTGTCAAATGTTAATTATAGGGAACAGAGACAATGTTAAATTGATACACTTCCAGTTCTTTCACTCCTATTTATAACAGCTAAGCACAAAATACAATATATGTGATGAATAAAGTTTTAAGTTTTAAAAAAATACATTTGCTTGTGTTCAAATGGAGCAGTTCTTTCCAGGAAATTCCTATTTTACCCATATTTAATACCAAATTACATAGACAACCTCTTAATAAATAATAGGAGTAAGACATTTTATGTCCCTTGTCTTCCTGTTACCCTGCACAATTTCATGATGAAGTACCCACTGCCTTCCTCCAACCCCACTTTGCAGTGAGCAGGACTCAAAGGAGTCGTAATGTGTGGGCGCTCAAATGTGCTTCACAGACACTGCTGCAGGTTGGCCCTGTGCTCACACCGCAGCGTTTTTGGTTTGTGTTTGTGCTGACAGAGAAAAGAGACAACAAGCAGGATAGTTTTAATCTTTTCAACCGAAAACTGGCAATAGAAAGCATTAAACTGAATGTCGTTTTTTTTTTTTTTTAAATCGTAATTTCCTTAGACAATGGTCCCATTAAACCCTATTTGAGGTTGAGACATGCGGGAGACATGAGCAAAGGCTTGTTTAACATAATTTCAGTGTGCAAAATAAATAAAGACAGGGCAAACAGAGCATGTGAGGAGTGGAACATGAACTATAAAAACTACAAATAAAATATAAAAACGATTTAATTAAATAATGTATTCTTTTCATCTTGTAATTACTGTCAATATGCAATGATTGCTTACTGTATATGTATTTGTATATACGTATGTATTTATGTTGATGTTGTCCAATGTTTAGTCTCTATCTGATCATGTGATGAGACAATTTGATAGGATGTGTTTGTGTTTGTTTCATAACTAGTAACTAGCATGCATATGGCCCATCATAATAGTGTGCACTGTGGCCCATCGTAACAACAGTACGCCACTGACAGTATGGTTTGAAAAACTTGATGGTCAAGATGGATTCTCTCATCAGACATTTTGGTCTTTAGTTTCTTGCGGCTGTTAAATTGGCAGCAGCATGAACACAGTCAGTGTCAGTCAGCAAACTGTGGTTCCCTGAACTCTCAACCTGTCTTTGAATGGGGTGGACTATCAATAGGAGAGACTGTGTACTGGTTCTTTATTGGTTGAGAGGCCAGTACAAGGCCAGTACGACGTTAAACAAATAGTATTGCAATGAATTGTCAATTCAGTTGCGTTTTCTCCCATTTCTTCCCTCAACTTCTCATGTATTTTCTTTATTCTTTACATGTAGCTGCATTGTAACACACAAAACTGTTGTTTCAACTTATTGCCCAGAAGGCAATAATGTTTTCCAGGACTGCAAATGACCAATTTATATTAATATATAAGCTGATAAATAACTAGAGATTTTTGTGATTAGAAGACCATTAGGATTGTCCGTATCCATAACTGCCAAATGTTTTTGGACAATAAAGTACTTGTCTTTATTTAAATGATCCAAAATGACCAAAATCATTGTTTTTGTTAAAGGATATTTGATTTACTATAAAAGCTGGGCAGCATTTATTAAACCAAAACATATTTATTTTCAGATAACTTATTAGGAGCGAGCTGGGGTCCGATCTTTTAGTTTGTTGTTTCATTTTTTAGTCAGCTAAAAGCAGTGGGGAAGCATTTGTTATTAACTAAGGGTGCTGAATAATGACTTGATTAAAACACAGACATGTACACACACACAGTCATGCACACACACTGTGTCCTC
Organism: Cebidichthys violaceus; assembly: GCF_023349555.1. Taxonomy (NCBI): domain Eukaryota; kingdom Metazoa; phylum Chordata; class Actinopteri; order Perciformes; family Stichaeidae; genus Cebidichthys; species Cebidichthys violaceus. The sequence goes on along the minus strand of NW_027176617.1, from coordinate 1,349,770 downwards.
AAAACCTGGGAGACATCGCACATGAAAGGTGCTCGACATCAGAGGGAGTCAAATTGGCCTTGGCTGGGAGGATTGGTCCAATCAACCTCCAACCGTATAATTAGTAATTAGATTGGGATTAGAGTCAACTCTGAGTGGAGGAGCGTGGCCAATTCAAATCAGCATATGAAATGTGATTAAATTAATAAGAGAAAAATTGAAATATTAATGTCCTTTTTTCCCACTGGGTCTCAGTTTGATTTGTTTGAACTTTGGTTAATTATCGACTCACACAGAGTAAAAGATCGGTGGCTATTTGTTATCTATTGTACATTGCCGCCATTTTATCCAAAATAGCAACCCGTCAAAAATGTCACATCGAACCTTTCACACTCGCACTAAAATAGGCAGAAAAGTTGTCTTTCTTTTTCCTCTCGTCCCTCTTGTCTGCCGGTTTGCGTTGATTTATGTAACCAGTTTGGTCAGGAAAAGAGATTTTGATATCAAGAGAATATCCTTTGTAAACAAAAGTCAAATTAAAAAAAAACTATAAATACAGTATATATATATATATATATATATATATATATATATATATATATATACACATACACACACCAAACTAAATTATCTTGCCAGCTGATTATTTGGAGGAGTAACGCTGCTGCCTCCAGCCCCCGAGGGTTATGCCCTTCCCTGAGATACTCTAAACTTCTCTGGCATGATAAAGAAAACTCCTGTTCACCTTGAATGTTCACACTTTGGTTTCTTGGAGTCCTGCAGGTCAGAGAGGACTTCTTGGACTAATGGCCATAGAAACAGGAGCTTGCCGCACAATTAGACACGGTGATTGAGCTCCCTTTCAGTTCTCCGGTAACCATTTGTGTCAAAAGTTTCCTGCATGATTATTGCTTAGGCATTAAAAGGATTAATTCTTAACAATATGCCTGTCATTATGATCTGGACTTTTTTAAAAAGATTTAATAAGCATAGTGATCAAATGGGTGAAGCTGACAACCACTCATTTAGAAGGGGCAGGTATTTCTCCTTACCTATTAAGACCTAATTTATAATTTGTCTAGATTCCGTTATTCAAACTTACACTGTTCACTTTAGTCTTTCACTGGAAACCACTTGTCTTTTGAAGGTGCATCTTCTTTTCTCTGGTATTATAAGGTTTTCATTATTTATCACATGACTTATATTATGAATATATTTCAACTTAAACCTGTGTTAGACACTGCTATAGCTTTTGAGCATGTATGAAAAACTGAAAAAGGTCTAACAAGTCATGTATGAAGGGAGGAAGTTAAATATTGAAGAGCTAGATGTGTGTTGTGTTTCAATAACAGGGAATAGTGGGTTTTTACCAGCAGCCAGGTGTGTTTTACAGAAAACAATAACCGTCCTGTGATGGTGGGATGGACAGAAGACAACGAGAGAGGGGGTTGTTGGAAAGGAGGGAACTAAAGGGAGATAACTAAAGCATGTGCAAACGTACAAATAAGTATCTGTCGTGTTTGAGTCCTCAGGCTTTGCCCCAAGCCAACTGCCTGAGCTTCAGGTAACTTCTGGTCCAGCTAATAACTTGATATTGTATCTTTTCTAAAACACATGTGTAGAGTTCCAGATTCAAAACAAAGTTAAGGCGGAAACAGAAGCAATTATTTTCCAAAAACATAGGTAAGCTATTACAATTGTTTTGATTAGAATGCAATTCTGTTAGTGATTGCGGTTTAACGTTACTATTATAATCAATGTTTTGTATTAGCAATGGTTTAAAGGTCTACATGCTCATAATAATGAACCCAGAGAGAGTTATCACCCGACTAAGTGGTTTTTCCTTCAGCGCTGATTGTTTTTTTTTTTTCGGTTCACTTTCACAATTCCCATCAGTGACATTTTCAGACGCAGCAGCATGCAGATGTTTCCAGATAAAAACAACAATAGCCCACTGTACGCCACCTGTCCAGCAGCCACCTAGTAGCTAACAGACAAAGTTAGCGACCAGCTGGTGAACACAGTGGAGCATTTAGCTGTTAAAAGGCATGACATTTCCTTCAGGAGTTGGTACAGAACAAAAGGGGAGCTTCAAACTTTGAATGGATGCTGACATTGCTCTGTGTCTGCTGGGTGTCTATTAACAGGCTGTTTACTAACAAGTTTGCAAGGGTGACAATATGTCAAATATTGTGTTTGCAGATTGTTTCCACTGCCCCCAAGTGGCCGGACAATCTGTTACTTTAGCTAAAGTTATAAATAAATATTTGAATAGAACATAGATTATTAAATATGATTGCTGCTATATAAAGTATTTATAGTGTCATCTAAACACCAAAATGTTAATTTGTTAATGGTAATGTTGTTGTTTTTTGCATTACGCAAATTTAGCAATTAATAATTTATTAATTTAATACAACTTTTCATTGGAAGAAGTTCTCTTCTAAGTATTTTCAAAATGTGGTATTATTTTAATCTAATTCAGTGGGCAATTTCATTACATTTCAGGATCTAAAGTAAGAATAAATGACTACGGTGTACCTGGTAATCTTTTTAATAACAACATTTTCAGAATAAATTTAAATGTTTTTGATTGTTTGATAACAACACCTGAAGATGTATGTGATTTTCATTTGAATGGATGAGTGCTTTTATGCCAGCCTATTGTACACCACATTTATTGGAAGGGAGTGATTCTTGGCAGAGGCATCCATTATGTTTTATTAATGAAGATGCTTGTACTACAGAGGGAGGGGTAGAAAAACTCGCACACACCGCTTGCGGGACATGATCACTCAGAGCATTAAAATGTATGATACAAGGGAGTTAGTGAGACGGTTATCTACGTGGAGAAAAAAGATGAATAAATATTGAAACGTGCTTATGAAATATTTACACCAACACAAACAATGAAAGTAACTAAGGGATTTAGGAGTGGCCAAAAAGCCCGCAGGGGATACATTTTCAAAGGCAGAAAAGCTGTATACAGTCTTTTAGACATTTTTCACTAAGAGGGAATAGCAGCAATTTTCTGAAGCATCTCAGATGAACTGCTTCACAGCATGAGAAAATAAATATTTCTCTGAGATCACAGGTTTCCCCTCAGAGAATCCTGTGTGTTTAATGCATCACCGGGAGACAGAGCTGTGTATTAAATATGATGACTCCTGAGATGTTTGATTTATGGTGGTGGGTGTATGTATCCTTTGATGCAATATTTGCCTAAAAGAGCACTTCTGAGAAGAGAGAACCTTTTTTTGATGAGCAGGTTTGTCGTGCAGCGCTGTTATCAATGTATTCATTGTCAAACTGGTAATGTTTCCATCTGTTCCTTTGATATTCTTGTCATCCTATCAATCCCTGCTGTAGTGTGTATACAGTGTCTTAAACATGTGCATCTCATCCTGACCTCTTATGTCAATAGAATAGTACAATAAATATTAATAAGGAAGATTTTACATTTAAACCTGCATTGGTTCATATTCAACAGGTTTGTGCTGATTATGTTTGTGGGATGAGTCTAAAAAAAGTTTTAACTTTCCTTTATTTCCTTTTGTCTCAACAGGGTCTGCACTGCAGATATTGACTTGCATACTATCTGATACCGTTGCATAGATCAAACCTGTAGAAACATACAGACTACTGGGATCCTCGAGGGATTAGAAAGGGCAAGACCAGTACAACCTCTCACACACCCTCTCACTGCAGGAGCAAGACAAGGAGACACTGCCAGAATGCTGATTGATACACTTTTGATCTCTGCACAATGTTCTGGGAGCAGAGCTATCAACTGGTGAGATTGGGGAGAGAGTCTTTCTCTTTTGGGAGAAAGACATTTGAAAGATACAACAAGCTATCCATTCAAAACTAAACCAATGTGATGCACTGCACATGTCTGAAAGTTTGGAAGTCAGAAAGAATGGAAAGCAAAAGGCAGAGCGAATGCATTCGGAATCAAGAAAAATTTGCAGAAAGGAATATCAGAACTGGTTGAAAAGGTTTCAACTTCGGCAAAGATTGGTACTTATCGCAGGGCTGAATAAATTTGAATCACACATAGACAAAACAAGACTGTAGGAAACCAACAGAAATAACTGAAGTTTCCTGGGAGTTCTGCGATCATTAATTAAGAGTCAGCAAGTTCTGTCTGAAAATACATTGATTATAAAGCTGCTTGTGCCAGAGTTCAAATTGCTGTTATACCTGTACTTCTACAGTATCTGTTAGCTCATCACTACGACGATTTTAAGCAAGTAGTGTTGCCATTCTCACTCCAGCTCTCTGGGTTTGTTTTTTCTTTTTGAAGGCTCGTTCACACACACCTCTCACTCGTCCGCATTACCACCATCATATTAATGCTTAAGACAGGTGTCATTTCACTGTATGCTGGCCAAAAGATCAATACTATGCACCATTCCTAAACTTGACTGGACAAACGCACCACAAATAGTGATAGTCGCTACACAAACATTGTCAAATTTCACCTAACAATAGGAAAATCATGCCTCACTTTATATGAATAACACACAAACTGCATTTTTTTTTATTCCATCATTCCTACAATCAAACTTACTGTTGTTTCTCTCTCTGAGCCTTCTCTGCCCTTTGTGTCTTTATCGCCACTTTTGAATACACACAATGTTTTCTATTTTTTGCAGCAAGATAAGGTCTTATAGTAATTGTCCGCTGGCTACCCACTGATCCCTTCATTGCCCACGCTAACCAAGCAAATACAAAGGATAGTGACAGGATTCCTGCTGTGTGGCAGAGCAGCAAGAGCACAAGGTATATATCTCCATGTTCTCCACTCAGTGTTGTATCAAGCACGACATAGGGCCGGAGTGAGAATTCAGTTGGAAGTGGAAGATCCAGTACAGGATCAAAGCAATATTCAAGTCAAATCTCTCCTGAAGGTTGAACACAAAGCACTTTGTCACTACCGCAAACAGTTAAAACAAATGATGTGCTGACACATGACGGAAAGGTAAAGGATTGTATCTTTCCTCCACACAGTGCAGGCCTTCTGAAGTTTAATTGAAGTTCCGACAGCATCCATCATTTTAATTGGACCAAGAGTAAGGTAAATAAGACCTCACTGTCTTATTAAGGACCAGAATGCTGATTTGCAGGATCTACCTTCCTCACGTTCCTTCACACAAACATACATTTAGAATAATCAATGCAGTTAGACATTATGGACACACTGCAGACAGTATATAGAACAGGCAATAAAAAAAAAACAAAAGAACACATGACGACAACACATTATCTCCCAGGTCACACCGCCTCCTCCTTTCCTCTTCCTTCCTGCCACCACCGTAGGATATCACAGTCTCTACCAATCCATCCCACCCACCTCCACCCCTCTGTCATTTAAGTACCAGGCCTTCAGGTGGCAGCCTGAGGGAGGAGAAGGAACGTGTGTGTGTATCTTATGCGTAGGAGTCCACAGCTGCATGGCGCGTCTGCTTCCCCTGCCTGTAGACATGCTGCCATTCATCGCCTCATTACCATGAAGGAGAGGAGCAGAAGATGGGTGAAGGTAGGCTGCACAGACTGCAATCAGCTCCCTGTTGCTGTTTTTTTTTATGCACTGCATATCACATTTCAGTTTCTACATGCTCCATAGCCTCCAGTACCAAAAGTTACCTCAAGTAAAATACGCTTAGTAACTCTTTTTGACAACGTTTTCAGTTTAACGCAGTGGTGTGAATCATAAACATGAATCGGCAGGTACAGTAAGTGGCTTACTATTGATTTTAATTTGTTGCCTTGATACTCTTTATGATTTGTATCATTTATTATCTTCCTTTTTCTCCTGACCTGGATTTACTGCCAGCTATATGGCAATAATTGATTTTGTGGTGTAGCCTGTACAACCTTTAAATAAAGAAACAAATGCGCAAAAAATACAGAATACAGCAAATTAGCAGGCTCTGTATTGGGTGTTATAATGTTTAACTAGGCAAGTCATTTGGGATAGAGTGTGTGCATGCGCTGGCGAACAGGAAATGGTGTATAAGAACAAAACTACATGCAGGACTTTTTGAGAGTTGTCAAAGCAAGATGCACACATGTGAAATTATTCTGTTTATCATTGTCAGGATATTGTTTAATTACTCTAACATAGATTGTGGTTTTGTGGCTAGGCAAATAATGTAACAAGATGGATTTTCTTATAGTGGCGTCTCCTGTGTTTCAGCGCTATTTAAAGTTTGGCCATAAATTAAGCGGTAATGTATTATTCATTACGCCACTTCTACACTCTCCCGAGGGGGAGGGGGTTATGCAAAGTGAGGATCTCTCTCTCTCTCTCTCTCTCTCTCTCTCTCTCTCTCTCTCTCTCTCTCTCTCTCTCTCTCTCTCTCTCTCTCCTTGGCAACTGTTTACATTATCTCGCTAATGGTCTGAGTCAATGAGTCACTCTTACACATGTCAAAGCCACGGGATTGTACAGGTTGTTGATACAAAGTTAACAGCAAATTAATTGTCTCTTCAAAAACACACTACAATAATTCAAACAAACTGAATATTATTGTGGTCAAAACACTGACTTGATTTGATTTAAATGCTAGACATCTTTCAAGATTTGTTTTCCTTCATTATATCAATGTTGGTTACAGCTGCCTGGAGTAAAGTAGCATTTTTCATTCAGCGGCAGTACCGACAGTTACAGAGAAATCATATTTAATATTCACAGGACACTACTGTCTAATTCGCCTGCAAAGTAAAGCGAGCTGTCAAAAACAATTTGCTTGCGGACTCCTGGTTTTGTGCAGCAGAACACAGCAATGAGAGAAAGCAAGGTATAGGGAGAAACACACGATGTAAAGAAAACATTCATTTTCTCCATGCGCGTTGGAGAGCCGAAGGTAACAAATGTGGAGCTGTGGATGTAGCATGGTGTTCCTCCCAGTGGGGGAGGTGTGGATAGTGGACAGAGCAAGCCTTCTTACCAGTGCCTACCAACGCTGAAAAGAGGGGAAATGTGTTGACAGCAATTTCACCACAGGGTAGGAGCACACACAGAGCGCTCCAGGTGCCCCGGCACATACACAGTGTCTGATTGCAGTAAATTGGGGTGCTGTTTTTAGTACACAAACAAACCTTACTGTGTGTCTGGCTGCTCCGTTCACTGAGGAGGGTTTATTGAGGACAGAGGAGAGGCAGCAGGGTCTCTTGGTGAAGATTTTTACGTTTTCTAGTGTGTTTTGTCTTTTGGAGAAGCAATAAACAGTATCAGTAATGTGTGATATTGTTTTATACGTTATATCATTTGGTATTGAAGACTCTTGTTTGTGAATCAAAATTAGGGTCAGAAAAAAAATATTATTTATAGATAGATAATTACTTCAAGTGCTGCATATTGCTCTGGTTTGTTCACGAACAATCAATTATGAAACAAAATGCACTCTCCTAACTTAAATTTTACAGTCACACTTTTTGCCATTTTATCAGTCAGAGCTTTAAATATTTTATCAAAAGCTCCCAACACTTAAAAAGTTATTACAGCAAAACATTGTATGAAAAAATTATGAAGCATGGCCATACTAATAGGCTGCGACATCTCATCTGAGATTCACACATCGTCTAACAGTGCACTTATTTTCCAGAGTGAAAAGTGTTTTCCTCCTATCTCATCCATCTCGCTTATGCAAATGAGTGTCTTAATTTGGTTTGGGGCAGAGTCATGTGGGAGATAACAGAAAGTACAATCTTGTTTACCTTAATGGGGAATGTTTTCAGCCCAGTTAACCAACACGGAGGCTCATTTAGTCAAGCTAGAAGCAGGAATGAGGAGGCTAATAGAACATGAATTTGACCATAGCTTAAGAAAACATCCTGTGTTTGAAAATTAAACAGTAAAGCACTGGCTGTGTACTGTACACCAATTATATATTATAATATTTATTATCTTGAACATATATATTTTTATATAACATTTTCCTGTTTTTTAAGCATATATATAGGCTTATTAAAACCAAAACCAAAAATAACTTATCAGACTTGCACAATAAAAACACAGGTGCAATAACACAATGCATAGCATAGTCCAAAAACATCACTGTCCCTGCAGCTCATTAAATCTTTGTTTTTTTATGTGTCACTACTCACATGCAACATAATATGTAATGTAATGTAACCCTGTGGTGCAGATAACCATGGAGATGTGAACAGTTCCTCCACAGGAAGTAACAATAATGATCTGAAATGGTAAAGAGAACAAAGGTCTGAAGTATAATAATTACAGCTGCCACTGACCCTTCTGTGATAGCCACACACAGCGAGAAGGCACGGGGAAATAATTATAGTCAGCTGAATCCAAAGCATTTCACTGTGAATGTCCAATCGCTTCTTGTTCTTTCTTTCAAAGATGAATGTTGTTGTTTTTCTGTGGCCCTGACACCTTTTCTGGTCAAGGACAGTTTTCGGTAAGGTTATGTCATGATAACAAGGAAAGAAACCATTTTTTATAGCCTTGTGTAAATCTAAAAAACATTGTATCTGAATTTAAATGGGGCAGTACAACTTATCCAATGGTTCAATGTACTTTAAATAGTAAAACTTAATATGCATAAAATACAGAGTACAGAAAATTGGCAGGCTGGATTCAAAATCTTAAATAAAGGTATGTCTAACTAAACACAAATGCCAATGGGCAATTATTATCCTGCTGATGCTTATGCATGTGCGACCCCTAACCTTTAACAAAATCACCACCCACTACTCCTTTCTCTTTCTGCAGCTTTTTCCTCTGTCAGTAGAGCCTGAGAGGAGAGTCACACCAGCACGCTCCGCTGCGCACTGTAAAAGGACACGAGGTTAGTGTGAAAGGCAGCCCGAAGGACTCTCTGTGTGTGTGTGTGTGTGTGTGTGTGTGTGTGTGTGTGTGTGTGTGTGTGTGTGTGTAGGTGTGTGTAGGTGTGTGTATGTGTGAGTGTGTGAGTGTGGGCAGGTAAATGGACATCCAGGTTATCCCCTTGTAGCGATGCCAGCTACAGTGCATCATTACCTGTGCACTTTGATGGGTGTGACATTCACCTCACACTTCACTGTGGTCATCCACCCACTCATCAACGCACACGCAAACACACACATATACTGGCTTAGGAATACTTTAGGGACGCATTTAAAGACTAACCCTCTTTGAGGACACTACTTTCTGGGTGGTTTAGAAGGAAGACACCACCATTAACAGATTACATGAAAATCACTTAATATTTACGATACAAGAGTCTTTCGCAATATGTCAAATTATACCTTCAGTTTGGTATAGTATAGGTAGTTTTACTGTTAGTAAATATTACTTAAGCAACAAAAAGTTGGATCGGTGCATCCTTATCACAAACATATCAATATTCACACAAACAACAAGTCAAACATATTGTAATCTTATGGGCTTAAGCCAATGTTCCTTACGACTCATGACTTAAAATTGTCACGTTTATATACCATATATATATATATATATATATATATATATATATATATATATATATACAGTCTTGTCGTAACAAATGATTGTTGTCTAACATGAATTGCCGTTTTGGGGTACTCTGGAGGCAGTGTAATCATTCTGTCTGACACACACTTACAGACAGACACACACACACAGACGCACACACACACACACACACACACACACACACACACACACACACACACACACACACTATTTCATCCCGCTGAACCACTCAGTAAGTCACATTCTGGCGTCGTGCTGTGTGTCATTTCAGCGGCCTGAAGGCAAAGCTGAACTGTTCTTCTTTGATATGCAAAGAAAACACTTTAGGCATCACTTGGCAGAATGAGCTGCAGTTCAGGACCAAGGTGTCATTGAGTCATATTCCCTACACTTTTACCCTCACAACACTTGCTGCTTTAGTGACTGTCCGAAGACTATATGAGCCATTCCTTGAAGTTCTTATTTTGCAGATTTCCTGCAGGTTTTCTTGCTGTTCTATATCTGATCACTTCTAACCAGTTGGATTTTGCTGCATTAAAAAGGGAATAAAATAAAGTTATAGAGGAAATATACTGATGAGATAATAAAATGGTGCATGATTTGCTTTAAGCATGACAAAGCCCTTTGACCAAGTTATCTCGATGCGTTACAGTCTATTGAGATCCCATTAGTCAATTCTACATTGCTTCACACTTGTTGGTTTGGGATTTTCTGCACACATCTTTGTGTTGTATCATCCCACGCAGTTCTTCAAAGCCTCACAGTGCCTGTGTTTGAGCATTGGAGCCATCTGTTGGGATAAACGCGTCTTAGGAAACAGTGAAAGTGAGATGGCAGCGAAGAGACGCTCGCCCTGAGGCACTTCCTCTGTCATCACTCCTAGAATCCCGTTGTGCAGACCATGAACATTAACTTCCGAAAGCACTCTGGGTAATCACTTGCAGCCTCACACTAGCCAAAACAAAGATTGCAGGGTATTTTCTGATGCACACAGTTGGCACACGGCGCAGGAATTGACAGTGAATGAACACTTCATTCAAGAATGTTTTATATAAACAGCGAGTGTTGAAAATCAGGGAGACGTGAAATAGAAAAAGTGACTTAATTTGTAGAGAGATCAGCATGGCAGATCTTTTGTTGATGTTCATGCTAATGAATACTTATCTTGAAACCACACAGTTTTTTATTCTTTATGTCCCCCAGGGCAGTGTTTGGCATCAAAAGACAATCTGTGGTACAATGCTAAGGTGAATATAGGGATGCTCTCATCCACTTGAACAGTTTTTCCCCCTCTCCTGCCTTTTCTGATATAAAGACCTGCAGCATCGAAACATCTGCCACAATACAAAAACAGATAGAACGGAGCTGATATAAGAGGAAGCAGACAGGCAGCTGCTGAGGAGATAAAAAGGTAGACAGACAGGTAGAAAGACAGACAAAGTGACGGGCACACAAAAGTGCATCCAGTCCAAGCAGCATCACAGGCCAATCTATTTTCTTTGAACTCCATCTGGTCATGAAACAAATAGAGTCATCTGTCGGCCATCGAGGTGACTATAATTTGTTTGCCTGCATGGCTGTAATATTCAGTTTCTCTCCAGGTTAAAACACAATTACTTCCTAGCAAACACGACTGGACCACAGTGCCCAGTCCTTCCATCTGTTGCTTGCTTGCAGCAGGATGTGAGCATGGCTGGAAAAATGGCTCCTGATTAGATGGTCCATAGAGACAATGCTGTGCCCTACATGTATGTACATTTAGACGTCGACAAACATCTTTAAGCATACAATACTCACAAACACGCTGGCACACTGTATTTATATATATGTGTGTGTGTGTGTGTGTGTGTATGGTAGGCAAAGAAATGCACGCAAGCAAACACACATGCATGCAGATGCAAAGTAGAGACTCAATGGGGATTTGGTGTCTGAAGTCAGTAATCTTGCAGAAAAAGGAACATCTAAGAGTTGTTCTCCATTATAATACTCAATACATATGGAATGTGTTTTCACCCAAACTCAGCTGGATGCCCAATCACCCGAAAGTGTCTTCTCTTGATTCTGCAAAACTGTCAACTTCAGCCAGAGAGACAACTTTTAGGGAGCGATTTTCCAAGAAAATGTTCCATCTCCTGACACGGCGCCTACTGCTGTTTTGAATTCATGCGCCTCCAAAGAGTCCTGCAAAATCTTAAAAAACTATTGAGATTAAACTTAAAATGAAACTTTGTTAAGATAAATTCAGAAAACATTAAGAACCATAAATATAATCTGTTTATTAGATTAGCATGTGTGTCTTTATGCCACAAAGCAAGAGCTAAACACTAAAGGGATGTTGTTAGGTTTTGTTTTACATTTGGCGCAGAAAGAAAGAGTCCTCATGGTAACAGCAATTAGCCGGAGCCCTTCCAGCCCTTTGTGTGTGTAAACCATAGCAAGAAATGTCCCCTTTCTCATTCTAAATTACACCTTGGTGCAGCCCATGAAGTAATTAAATAAATACAATAAGCAAAACCATGCCTAAGCTAATTAGCAGCAGGCTGCCTCACAATGAATGAAGAATACAATTAATCAGTGTGTGTGTGTGTGTGTGTGTGTGTGTGTGTGTGTGTGTGTGTGTGTTTAGGGGGTTGCCTACGAACACATATGATCCTTTTTTATTGATGCTCCCTTTGTTTTGCCCCTGCTAATCTTCCGCCTTGTGTTTTTATTTGACAACATTGTTCTATGAAATCAGTTATTTGCATGCTTACAGTTTCACATATGCATAAACGGAGGCAGTGTTGGTGTATTTTAAATTCTATTCTTACAATAGATAATGCATTAGCAAAAGTCTGTTATTTCTAATCACATTTCCGTCCCCTGGTAGGTAACCTACCACTAGTGTATGAGATAAGTCTGTTTGCTTTTTTCTTTCAGCTCAGTTCAGTAGGAGTGCATCCACAGTTGGATCCTTTCCAGATGCAAATCATAATGTAATGATGTGGCCCTATTAATAGATTACATACAGTCTCGCCTCCTGCGATTTATTAAACATGATTTAACATCTTGGCAGCAGTTCCAGCTCTGCAAACCAACCCTGGAATGAAACACACTAACTTCACAGAGTTAGAATCAATTAAGTCATCACTTTGATTGTGTTTTTGTTTACTATAGTTCTTTAATTAAAAGTATTTGTTAATTTATATTAAGTACCAGAAAAGCTCTCATCACTGTGTCATCACCAGCACATGAGGCAGTCACATTTTTCCTCATTAAATAGTTTCTCTTAGCAGAATTGCTTCAATATTACTCAAGTATATTTCTGATCTAGAAATCTTTAGGCAGGATGATTATTAATAGTAGGCAAAATTACAACAAAAATGTCTCTCTATATTCTATCCTTTTTAGTAAGAAATAATTCTGAAGATGCCAAAATTAGCACTGTCTGAAGTCGTCTGTGTGACAGTCTTCTCCAGTGGCAAAGTGTCCCCCGCAACAAAGAGAGCCTTATGGCCGGGCCTCACGGTCTAATGTGTACCACAACAACCCCCCACGCCCCCGACCCCCGTCAGCCATCAGCACATCAGAGCAGAGACAGACAGCGGAGGAAAGGCTGGACCTCATCTCACCTCTCAAAGAGCTTCGTGACCTTGTTGCTCCCAGCTGCATTCACGCCGCCTGACACCAAGTTCAAAGTAATTTCTTCTCAGTGTGTGTGTGTGTGTGTGTGTGTGTGTGGTGTGTGTGTGGAGTGAGGAGAGAGAGTAAATTAGGGGTTTGTTCAGGGTGCAGTGTGTGTGTGTTTCTGCGTACATGTGGTTGTGTTCTTGTGTGTACGTAGGGTATGTGTACATGTACATGAAACACGTGCGTAAATGTCGATACACTATGTGTGTATTTGTAAGTGTGTGTTACTAAACCCCCTGTTTAGCTGAGCTGAACATCTCTCACATCAGCCTGCTCTCCGGTCAATCCGTCTCTAGAAATAAAAAATATTCTCTTTTCGGCTGCTTTGTAGCAGTGGAATGATATTCTACACAGTATACATGTGCCGAAACTTTGTGTTGTAAATATGCCTTAGGTAGTTTTAAGGGAAAGAAAGTGGCCATGGCAACTGTGCCTTATAAAAAATGTGTTTTGTATTGTCTTATAAAAAAAACAAAATGTCACATTCAGTACACCCTGTTTTTTAAGAGAAGATAGAGAGAAGTGAGAAAAAGAAAGATGAACAGATGTAGGTTGATGCACCTCAAAGGAGTCGTCTTAACCCCATTCTCTCCCCTCCATTTATTTCGGCACAAAGGCATTCTCTTCTGTCTACAAGACCCATTTAACACATGAGTGGCAGGGAGCTCGAGCGGGAGGTGAAGGTTCATAAAATTGATGTACTTCGACATCAGCTGACCTCTGTCAGATAGTTCTGTCTGCTGAGGCTCTCTCCGACACATATAGCAAGCCTCCTGCGCCGACTGGACTCAGGTATTACCTTCTTTTTTTAATGCAAGTCCTCCCAAAAAATGCATTGCACTGGGAACCCATTTTGTGTACTCAAGACCTGAGAATATCTAACCTTATTTTTAGAGGTAATGTTTGAGGGGAGCAAAGCATTAATTTCATTGCAGGGAAATTTGTATGGAGGTGTCTTTAAAGTGGTGTTTCACAATGTAGAAGAAACCAAAGAGGCAGGCTCACAGAAACGCCACTATAAAAGCTCTGAGAAGTGTTTCCAACAGAATGGTGAGGTTAAATAATACTTGTCAGTATTCAGCAAGAGAAACTGAAGACATATCATCAAGTCGATCCTTACAAGGCAGAACCACATGGAGTAAGATACTATTTCAAGTAAACTGCTGAGCTCCACGGTGCTTAGTCAGAGTAGACTACCAAAGACACAATTTTGACAACGTCTACCAAAATGACTCACTCTTTTGAACCCTATTTGCATGTGAATTGGCAGAACTGAAGGCAACACAGGTGCTACAATTCATCTTGTAAAGAGTACCATTGTGTAACGCATTTGATCACGTTCTCTGGCTGTGTTCCACTACAGATTCTCTTTTTTAAAATGCATGAAGGCCGTTATTTACCTTTGAAAGCATTATCTTTTATTGTCACAGATTACTAGTTTTGTTTAGACGTAATTGTAAACAAGATTAATTGTGTTGACAGACACCTTGAGTCTTACTATTTCATTTTGGCTGTGATTCCTTAAAGATGTGTTCCAACTAAAAGTGAGCTCATACAAAAACCTTGACTAGAACTCAATAGAGGTTTTAATGCATTGGAGCTAAATTGAGCCAGTGAAGCAAGGATGAGCGATCAAGAGTTGACTTCCCTGGCATTCATTCAAAGCCCATAATAAAGCTTGAGACTTTCCATGTCATTGCCATGAAACTAAAGCTTTAATTTGTGATTGTGTGCAGTGCCAGCAAAACATGCCAGTAGAGGAAATAAAAAAGACACAAAATGAGTCCCTCTAAAAAGCCAAGGCGGATAGAAGTGAGCAGAAGTAATTGACAAAATGTTCCTAATAGGCTTTTCATCGGGGCTGGCTGAAATGGCGGCTGAATTTCTGCTTCCATCTCAATTAGTAAAACTTTTCTTTCTCTCTCCCTCTTTCAGCTCCAAAAAGACTTTATGAAATTGCCACCGCCCGGCACAAAAAGAAAAGCCTTTTATTACGCTTGCCTTTCAAACAGGCTGTCGACAGAACACGTTTTCTGCCTGCAGTAGCGAGCTATTTAGGACCTGAGAGGGAGGAAGACGCAGCAGTCACAGCATCTTTCCAAAAAGGCTTGAATTGGGTGTGACAGCATTTTGCATCACGGCCTCTTTTTCCTGTATGGTGCTCTGAAGATAACACATGAACCTTCTTTTCTCCACAGACCGACTCATGAGTTTGCAAAATCGGCTAAATAATTGGTTTGTTCCACTACTATTAATGAGCTCAGGTGAACAAGAAAAGATACTTTCATTCAGAATTGAAACCAAGTCATAAGGACGGGAGCCATGAACAGTAAGAGTTTCACCACAGCACAGCATAAATATTTTTAGCCTAACCAAGGTTAGATTTGACTGAAGTGGAATTTTGACTTTTAATATCAAAGAATGCTGAAAAGAAATAAAAATAAAAATGATTGCACAAAAAAATGTACCCATCTGCTCTTTCTTTCTTTGATTTCCTTGGCACATGAGGCTGCAGCATCAGGATCATCTAGCACTGCTCTGGTTAATACTTAAAACAGGTGCCACCATGCACATGCATGTTTGTACGGGCCCACATGTGTCAAACAGGCAGCTCAAAGTGGGCGGAAAGTGCTGATGGCAATAAGCTGCACGGGGGCCAGAGAACCAGCTGGCCACCAGCTCCCAGCAGCCCTCCCAGCCCCAGGATAGGCATGAAAGGGCCCCTCAGACCTCTGGGGAGTGCTTAGTGTCTTGTCGGCCATTGTGGCCCTAATGGTCCCCCGCAGTCACACTCAGCATTCATAGCTGGCCATTATCCTGGACCGAAACCAATCGCTTTGCCACGCCTGTTGGAGTCAAGAGGGGACGTAGCCTCCTGTTGGAGCTATGACAGCGGCATAGAGCTCGCTCAGACTTGGACACAGGACTTTCTGGTTTAGTTCCAGCTCTGACACTTCTCCTCCAGTTTCTTTCTATTTTCTGATCTCCTTTGTCTCCCCTCCACTCCTCCCGCCCTCTCGCTCCCTCTCTCTTTCTCTCTGGTCAGCTGCTGGACTGTATGGGGTTGACAGGGCCCTCCAGGCCCACCAGTAGCCGCCACCTGTCCACCTTCCAGAGGATGAAAGGTCACACAAAGACACAGCGGACGTCCATAAGTCTGGAGGTCAAAATACGATTCTAAGTGGCTGCTCTGAGCTCTGAGCTAAATTGATTTTTCACACTTTTTTTACAAACTAGGGGTCAATTTCTTTGATTTAGGTCTGTTTACAAATTACATTTTTGTAATACATATTTACAAGAAATCATTCATTTAGAACCGATACAAAGGAACAGGACACAAGGCAGGGGAATTAGCAGAATACAACTATGTAGACAGTAATTTATCCTAGCATTTCTGTCCTTATTGAGGTTGATTAAAGGCTCCCAACAGGGTGCTCGGTAATAGCATTTGTTACATTACTAGCGAGTGGAGAGAAAATAGAACGGCAAAGTTCACACAAACAGTGAGGCACAGCTCAGTTCTTTAGTGTAAAAAACACACATCTACAGTCTCAAAGTCACCCCATCAAAGCTGTTATCAACTGGGTGGCGAAGCACTTTCATGTCCCAACTGTCTCTCAGGTGCACGCGGGCCAATTAGTGCGAGTTCTCTTTGTGCGGAGGTTGTATACAAGTGACCTGATGCTTGATGTCACAGTGAGTTCAAAGGGCTGACAGTGTCAAAGAAAGTCCCACTGGGGGCTACATGAGTGAAAGTACAGCCTCTGCTATGCAAACACAAACCCCCCGAAGCCCCGGAGCTCCAGGCAGGGGAACAATATCATGTTGAGCTGGTGAATCTGTAATGTGGAAAGGAGGAGACGTGTGCATGTACACACACACACACATACCCTCATGAGCACCACCAAACGTGAAAGTACACACACACACACACACATACACAGAGAGATGAGGAGAAGACTTTGGAGATTAATTCAGGTTTTTGTGCAGGGAGGCAGGTAAAGTGTGGATTGAAAGCCAGCGAGGAGAGAGAGATTTTGTCTATAGGGAGGAATGATGGGAGAGTCAGAAATACAGTTTGAAAAGTTTGGTAAGTCATATCAATTGAACACATGGCTTCAATTCGGCAGTGCAGAAAGGGAAAACTTTTTATTATCTTTCACTGTAGTGTGCCTTGTAGAACTGTGCAGCAGTAAACGTCATTTAAAATGGGAAACGTCCTAAATATCTTGATAGGGCTTAATAAAACTGGGGAGCTTATATTTTAACGACTGGGGACTTAAGCTTTAAGAAAAAAATTGATCTATGGCCCAGACTAATGAAAACAATTTGTCTTGTGAAATAATAGTAGTACTGCTACATGGGGAGCCATCAACAAAGTCCCATTTTGGTTTAGGACCCTTATCTCCAAGAAACACTGCAATTGTGTGAAATCTGCAAGACTTTTTTGTTGTTATTCTTGATATCATTTTTCAAAGATGCCTCACAAAGAACAATTTTGTTGAGAATGTTGTCATGTGGGAATGCAGGCAATAAAACTTCAGAAGTGTGTTTAGATTTCTTTGAAACACTGCAGTCTGGGGTGGCATTCAAAACTAAGGGATTGATGAAAGTCTTACAGCTAGTGATTGTTTGCTGCGTCTACACCCACAGGGGCATACAGAGAGCAGGCTCCAATATCAGTAGAGCAGAATGATCAGAGGATTTAAGGATACAGTGTGTCTGGACTGGAACTTAAATTAGGGATAGCACAACATCCGTTATATTTATTTTGAACATTCTTCTTTTATCTGTCTTGTGAGTCCCACAACTTTATAGAAGTGTAATAGTAAATTGCTGGAGTGGCCCTTTAATACATGTATTGTGGATTCTCTGCAAAGTTGTCCTTTTGGTACAGCAACACCTTGCTTTAGGAGGCACAGAAAAGGTAAGTAATGATAAGGTAATATTGAATAATTAAAGCATTTCCACCAACGTCTCAGTATGATGAACCATACCGGCACATAAATAGTAAGTAAGATGTTAATCATGAAGGATTTCATAACGGTATTGGTAATTTTTTGGATTAACAGCTATCTGATCATTACATACGTTTACATTATTAGCATCTTGAAGTCTGTTCTACTTAAGAATATCTAAAATCCTGTGTTGAGAGTTATACAGGAAGTACTTATTACTTACATATCACATCCACATATTATTTTTGTGTTTAGGATTTATTGCTTTCTCACTGACCTCACCTTGTGTCGAGAAGCAGTTGGTATTCGTCACTGTTTTATTGTGAGACAGCGGCCTGTAGTCTTGTTTACGTCCTTCAACCACCAAAACAAGTGTACAGTGTGTGTGTGTGTGTGTGTGTGTGTGTGTGTGTGTGTGTGTGTGTGTGTGTGTGTGTGTGTGTGTGTGCGTGCATGGGTGTGTGTGCACTGGAGGCTGCAGCAGACTCATTACTGAAAATACTGGGTCTTGAAAGCAAACACATCTGGACAGAACACACTAGTTCAAGCTTGACGTGCAGTGATACAAAAACAAACACACACACTTAATTTTCCTTCTCAGCAGTGTGGATAGGATGTTGGCCCCCTGCAGCATTACCTGCAGCCAAGTCAGAGGGCACCATTACATTTCAACATGCTTTCGCTGGCCCCCCTCCATGACCCAGGAAGTGTTTAGCATTCTGCTCACACACCAAACACCAACAACTCCAGCTCACACAATCCACCCCCATCCTCAAACCTACTCTCTGTGCAGAAAAATATTGTCAATTCCAGCCTACATGCATTTGTTTAGTACAAAAAGAGATATGTTGCTGTTAGCTGAAGGCATTTGTATTGTGCAAAAAGTATCCATCGGTTTACGTCTGTCTCTTTCTCTCTCTCTCCTCTTTTGTTTTGAGGTTCAAGGACGCTGCACTCTGTGACAGCACGGAGGGAAACTGTCCCTCTACATTTTTTCTCCCATTATTAAGTGTCCAAGTCTATAAAACCTTCTTACCTTCTGCAATGAAGTGAAGAAAATAAATAACAAGGCAGAAAAAAGACTGCGAGGGACGTGACACAAGGGTTCATGCCAGTTCTTGTCGTTCCCCGAAGACTGAAGGAAGCAGAAGAAAGAACTTTAGGTGGAGGAGAAGTGAGGGAGCTGAGGAGAGAGGGGTTAGTGGAGGGAGACGGGGTACAGAGAGTACAGGCGCGGGATAGTTGATGAGGTGGATGGGTTTGTTTGTTTTAAGGTCTGACAGATTGTGAAAAAAGAAAAATTTGATCAAAATGAGAATGTTTTTGAGCCATTGTCCATCACTTCTCTCAGGTAAAAAACATTGTACTCACACAAGTAATTACTAAGATCTATGAACATAGCAATACTGATGTAGCAAAGTCCAACCACGTCAGTCAAACCATCAGACAGGTTGAAAACAAGCTAACAGTATAGGCAGGTTATCTAACCCCTTTATTTGGAAATGGATGTACGTGAGTAAGTGCAGCAGTACAGTAGGTCAGACTTGCATCAGGAAGTTGGCCAGCAACAATTGAGGTAATGATTTCCTGTTAACCTTTGTTTTCACATTTAATTAAGTTTGTCAAACCTGCAGGTAGGTTTAAAACCTGTTGATCCGTTAACCGCTCCAACGGGATTACACAGAATCTCGGACTCCTGTTTTGTCGCTGCAGTTAACGATCTCTGCAGTTAACTTGGTTTGCGTCTTGTCTTATCCATAAAAATATGACCACAGAAGCATATTCAATTATCTATTAAATTATTTATACATTTATTTCTTTTGTCTGTACATCATCCTGAATTTTTTCTGTTTTTCACCATATTTTCCATGATGTTTTTTTTCATGCCTGTTGCAACAGTTGTTCTTAATATTATCATATATGCTGTTTTAAGGGCTAAATGTCTGCACAGTACAGCAGTGTGAAATGTGATACTATGTGATATTTATTGAGTATGCAGGTATGGCTTTCAGAGTATTTCATTCTGTTCATAACTGGAATTACATTTGAATCTTTGGAAGCCCGCTCTCCTATTTCTGTGCAGTTATTTATCGAGGGCTGCAGAGCTGATGCAGCCTTGCAAAGAATTCATTCTGTCTAGCTGGAAGGAAAGGAGGCACTCATGAAGATTTCAGCAGACCTCAGTACCTTTGAAATAGTTCTTTTCAAAAGCACCATGGCGTGTAACCATACATATTTCATTGTGCATGCTCAGAGAGGCAATGGGAATTATTTATGTGGTCCAAGAAGAGAGGGAGATAAAGGAAAAGAGAGAGACAGACTCAGAGAGAGAGAGAGACGTCTGACGCCATTCACACAAACTTCATCACAGATTACACAGGGCAGAAGCCAGAGAGATACGTGCTCAACTAATTAAACGTTTAAATTAAGTCATTAAGTCTGTGGCCTTTTTTTATCCAAACGCCTCTGGTTAAAAATAATTAAATCTCTTCTAAGTTTCGCTCTCACGTCTTTTCTCTCCACACCTTTCTGCTGCTTTGTTTCATAATACTACTAAATAGAGGTTGGGCCCCAAAACACTGCAGCATGCCGCTCGTCTCTCACTGAAGGCAATTTGTGTGTACCGCTGGCACTCGCACAAACAATCATGTGCGGTTTGATGCTGCGTGGTCTTTGCTCAGCTCAAGCAGGGTGAACGGGCCTCCATCACAACATGTCATTAAAACAGCGACTGCCAAAACGAGCTCTAGGAAAGGTCAAATAGGTGCATAGTGTATGTGTGTGTTTGGTGAGTGTATGCGGGTGGTGAATGTACGAACGCATGTGTGTGGTTGTGGGGGGGGATTTGTGAGCAGGCTTTGTGAGCACGAGAGTCTGAGCATCTGCTGACATCCAGACAACTTGTCAAACCTGTGACTCTGCATGCGTGTGTGTGTGTGTGGGGGGGGGGGGGGACGCAGGGACACAGTATGTGTGTCTGTGCACACGTGTGTGTAGAGTAGAAGAACTGTACGTTCCTCCGTGGTGAGGAAACGTTGTGATGTAGACATCTGCTCGGGTTGCTGCAGTTCTGCCTGGTGTCAAGTCTCGGGGGTGGCTTGTTTTGCCAACTTGACACGTTCCCAGCATGTACTTTACTTCCATCTCTTAGCTCAGCACAAAAGAGCAATGAAATAGACTCTTTCTTTCTCTTCCTCTCCATCTCACACTCTCTGTTTGCATGTCTCCATCTCTACTTCCCCTTCACTCACAAGCTTTGATAGCTATTCTCTTGCTTTAGAATCGTCTACAATTTTTCATATGTTCTCCTCAGAGGGCCATCTAAAGGCTCATAACTAATTCTGTTCTCCTCATATATATATATATATATATATATATATATATATATGTATATATATATATATAGATATAGATCTATATATATATAGATATAGATCTATATATAGATATATATATAGATAGGTAGATAGATAGATATGTTTTCTTTGCTTCAAAAATACCTTGAAGCAGGAATAAACTAAATGTGTCAGTGCTGTTACACTGAAGAGCCAAATCATTGTGCTCCATGGTTCATTCATTGAGTGGTAGGGAAGGAGACAAAAGGATAAGGATGTGTGTGTGTGTGTATGTGTGAAGGGGAGGGGGGGATATTTGTCAATTAGCATGCAAATTCATGCGGGTGCCTCCTTCAAATATCCAATCAGACTGTCACCTCAGCAGGAGGTGTGATTATGAAGTCCCTATGAAGTGTGGCTCTTACACTACTATGCAAAATAAGGGAGGGGGCAAGCTAGGGACAGGACGACATACTGTTTGGATGACCGTGTATTGTTTGATGTTTCAGATCAGAGAGGAACATGTGCGTGTAATCTTCATTTGACGACTGATGCCACCTCTGTCTTCAGGGTTTGAACTTAACCAGTTTAAAGATTTGTCAGGACTTTGATGTCTCTTAAAAGGCATTATTGTTTTGACTTTTTGTCATTTCTTGCCTTTACCACTTCCTTAAGTGCCTCATATTACTCTAACATATGTTGAGACAGAAAATGTTTAGAATTGTGTGATCTTACAAGGTAGTTGGTTTTAAAATGTTTTTAAATGTTTGTTTTTTTCACAAACAGGAGTAGTCACGTTGTCTGCAGTGAAGCACCTCTCTTTGCTGCCACCTTCTCTTCATCACTTCCTCCTCTCCATTTCTGTTTTTGTCACTATGTGTCACTTTTCCTCGAGGCAGTAGTGGGCATACCTGCATTAGATGTACACACCTCCCGTGTGAGAGTGTGTGTGTGTGTGTGTGTGTGTGTGTGTGTGTGTGTGTGTGTGTGTTTGTGTGTGTGTCATGGCCGCCACCGCTAACTCTGCCTGTCACAAGGGGAAATGGCTCGTGAGAGATTAAAGCTTTGTCTTGTCATAATGAAAGGTTAGAGCGATGGAGAGATCTGAGTCCAATGAAACGAGAGGGACAAGACAGACAGAGAGACAGAGAGGGAGAGAGAGAGGGAGGGATAAAAGGAAAAAAATAACAGGAGCAGTGGAAAATGAAGATCAGAAGCACTCAAGCATCGCCCCGGTGGAGCCTCGCCGTTTTTCTCCTTGAATTCAATCAGGCGAACGACAGACTGCCACTGACAAACGTTGCCTCTGAGTTCCCTTTCTCTATCTTTTCCCTCTCCTATTGTTAAGCCCATGGATCAAGGGGTAAACACTGGTCTATCTCCTCTGGATTGCTGTGCAAAAATTGCAATTACAGAAAACAAAACAAAGCCCATTTCCACACAGAAACGCAGCACCAAGACCTCACATGCATTTTATTTTGTCCTTCAAAAACAGCCTCCTTACTTTAAAAGACAAATATTAAATATTTTGTCTTCATGTTCTTTTGAGGTAAACCTCTCATACTTGCAATGTACAGTAAATGTTATGCTATGTTATGCTATGTCTCTGGCATTTCTTTGGCATTCATCACTCTGCCATAAAAGCATGTGAGCCCTCTAATAGTATACCACAGCTCCCCCTAGTGGAAGAGAGAAATCTAATCAAGCGCGAGGACGTTGGCTCATTGCCTCAGTTCATCCAAAACTTACCATAATGTTGCTGACAGGTATTGAGAACGACTTTTATTGTGAATCAGCAGTGTCAATGTGAAGTTTTTACTCCAAAGTTAAATGTCTGCAAAACGTGTTGCTGCTATTGTTGGTATAGCAGTAAAACTTAATATGGATCATGAGAGTCTTCGATTACAAAACAGTACATTTTATGAGAGTAATCATTTATGTTTTGGACATATGAAGCAATAAATCAGCCCCTTTATGTGGTTGCCATTTTATCCTTCTACCAATACTGGGTTTTTTTATGATTAACAGAAGGACCCTATCAACAGATATCGGCTGTGACTGTAACAAAAGCTGCCACAAAGATTACCAGACTTTACTTTTCACTCACAAAGTGTCATGCAGGCTTTTAGGGGCAGGGTCGAAAATGCAAAAAGGGGCACCGCACCTCTTCGATGCGTAGCAATCATTTTAGCCCTAAGGGGTGACACAAGAGTGGCTCTTGAGCTAAACACGGGGACATTCGGGACAACCAGAAGAGCACTTGGGCTGATCAGAGGGACACTTGGACTGACAAGAAGGGCACTTGGACCAAGTTTCAGAGGGACACTTAGTGTCTCTAGTGCCCCTCAACTGTGACACTGGAACAAATATTAAGATCGGAAAAGTCCCAATAGGCCAGGTACATATCCAGGTTAAATAAAGGTTTAAAAAATAGAACACTTCACAGTCACAGTGACCGTGCTTTCCATATGCACATCACTGCGCTTTACTTCCACATCGTATCTGTCTTCAAAGTCTGTTCAGTGTGCTGGACCTGTTCTCACAAACAAAAACACTGATAGTAAGCGAGCACAGCTACACAGCTGTTAAGATCATTGACTTTTGTATCTTGTATTTCAGAGTCAACAAGAGAAGCGTAACATGTAGAATTTATGCTAAGGTTAATGCTATACATCAAGCAGCTTCAGCGTTGGCTAAAGGCTAAAGGGATGAGGATGATATTGTGATGTGATAGCAGCTGCCTGGAAAGTCAATCAGTGTGTGTTATTTTAAAATGATTTAGCTGTCACCAATAGACCTGTATATGTGAGGGAATTTAAGGTCACTGTATGTAAGCCTTTTGCATGTGTTGTACTGACTGAGGACTTCTTTTTCCATCACAAGCTGATAGAGGGGATATTTACTATTCAAGAACAGTTGAAGGGCAAAGCATCATTCATCATCTTTCCTCAGCACTCTGAGGATGATATTCCCTGCTGTGTCTGAGACTAAAACATATACACATGCATATACAAGCATGCACTAGCTCATGTACGCATTACGCAAAGACATACCACCACAGCTCCTTAGGAGATTAGGAGAGGAGGAGGAGGAGGAGGAGAAGACTGTGTGCCGGAACAGCCAGAGAGATACCTCATGTTCCAAAATGCCTCAGGCTCAGCAACAGGAAGTGAGCACTTCCAGACCTCCAGTTGGATCCAGAAACCTGCTGCACTTCTGCACACATGGCACCCACAACAACGCAAAAATCACAATGGTCACAAACAAATGGCTCCTAATTTGCCTCTTCACAATTCTATCTAACTGCAATCAAAGAGCATCACACATCTTCAGTCAGAGGTTTTATGTCGCATACAAAAGATGCAGTGTAGTATGATAATATGTTTACCTTGGCTGTGCATGCAACTCACAGCTGTGAGTCAGTTTAGTGCACTATTTAAATACCCTCTCCCTTTAGGTAATCTGTTTGTTTTGGGTAGAGAAAGGTGCATTTTCTATTGCTGCCATTACTTCTTCCAGTGTTTTTAGGTTTTTTTTCCATTTCCTTTTGTGGCTAGAGCGCAAATTAGCCTTCCCAGCATCAGCTGAGCAACATGGGAAACCAAACAAGCTTGTATAATGCATTGGCCACCGCTGGCAATGTAGCTAGCTTGAGTGGCTAAAAAGAGAAAAGGCTGGCTGTTGTCTCTTCTATTCTGCTCTACTGGCATTACTATTTTACAAGCAAGCAGGCTCATTACAGAACCATATGCTTGGTAACGATGAAAGCTGTGGGTGCATCCCTTGTATGAGCTGGGATGCTTAAATTATTAAATACACCGCCGAGGCTTGATTCAGATGTGGCAGGCAGCCCAGTTCTCTCGCTCGCTCACACACACACACACACACACACACACACACACACACACACACACACACACACAAATGAATAAAGGCGTGGGGAAAAACTTCAAACACCTTTCCTGTGCATTTAGTGTAATGAACAATGCCTTAATTGAGATTGGCTAATTACCCAATTTCAAGATAATTAATATGATCCTAATTAGCATATGTAAATGGAACATTGCATAATTGAGAATCCCTGTTTTGAATTAGATGGCTCTAAAGTGAACCCGTACGTGAAAAGGTACAAAGCAGCTATTAGGAGTTTGATGCCGCATTAAAACAGGCCATCATTCAATGTGTACTGATGAAATACTCAGCATCTCACAGATGTTCAGAAACATCATGGAATGTTGTTGATTATTGTTGATTGTTTTTGGGACATCGCTAATTAACAGTCATTACCTACTTATCACTTTTGTGCCACTACTTAAGCAGGAATGAAAACAATCTTGGTGGTGGAATTGCCGATCATGTGCAAAAGGCAAGCGATGGCAATGTGCACATTCAGCATTCAGCTCGTCTGCGTCCTTGGAGCTTTGTCAGCAAAAGTGTTCTCGCAGCCAAGAACTTCTCGATATGATGTTAAAGTTATTGTTATGGAAAATGCATATTTGGCTGTGTGCATTGCCAATCAATTAATGCAAACGCTGCCTTTGATAGCGTACATCCTTGACAGTATCTGCACCTATCTGAAACATTGGCTAGCTGCCCATATTATGCCAGCTAATAAAGAACACTCAAAGCCGAGAAAGAATGAAATCATTTCTCTCTCTGTCAAAGTTTGAAAGCCAGTAATGCAATACACAAACCCCACACACTTACTTTGATACATAAAACATACATTATTTACACATAAGTAATATCATAATTAACTCTGAATTTCTTTTATTTTGTTGCATCACAATTTGCTGCATTTTTTGCTACAGTTATCATTAACAATGTACAAGTCTTGTGAGCATTAAAGAAATACAGAACATTCTGATACAATAGTGTCTCCCAAACCAGTTTACGCTTGATGCTGCCTAACAATGTTGTCTGACCCCTCAGTGGTGGAATGACATGTTGTCCTCGGTGCAAGCTAATATTGATCTGGTAGCAAGTGGCAGTTGACTGAGGGGTCCTGGAGGGCAGCGGTAATGGGAGTGCCAGGGGGCGAAAGGGGGCAACCGAGCACCTGGCTCACCCAGCTGGTAGAAAGAATCCTAAGGCACACAGAGGACCCTGGCTGGCTGGCTGACACCCACACTGTGCCCCACACACACACACACACACACACACACACACACACACACACACACACACACACACAGCACAGCACAGACAGAAATGCACATACTCTCTTCTTCCGTCTCTCTGTTTGGCTCTCAGTCACTCATACACTCCAGGCCCTGTCCAGACTTGTGGCATCAGTGCTGTCAGGACACAGGCATCCATGTTGGATCCAATCAGCAGCGTTGTCAGTCAATGGCACACACACGAACATACACACACAGGTCGCCATTGCTTTCCGCCTTAGCAGAAGGGGAGCATGTTGTCCTTCCAGTGTGATTTCCTCTTCCCTCCCGCCTGCCATCTCCGTTCCCTCGGCCCTGTCAGCTTTGCCCCCTCTCCTTGTCAGCAGCCATATGGCTACCCCCCCTCCCCCCCTCACCCTATGTCATCCCCTAGACTCCTTCCCCATGCCTCATCCCCCTGTTGGAGCTTTACTGACAGCTCTAAATGCACCACTCAGCCTCTGCACTCACTGTACGTACTATACAAGTTCTTGACGATCACTCCTAAAAACATTTAATTAAAAATGTTACAGATGACACTCAGACATATTTCTTTCCTACTGCTATGGCTACACCCGGTCTATTTAACGAGTCGGAGTGATTGTTGTACAAATAACATTTTTGCCAAATATTCTCAACACAGCAACAAAAAATGAAACCACTTTTGCAGCAAATGTCTGCGAATATTGTTTTCTAACAAATTTGACAGGTGCTTAGAGGAGTGGTTAATCTAGTAGTTGGATTCCTTTAGCCCCAAGTGAAGAATGGACTCCTTTTACTATAATTCTAATCGTCTTATACTTAGTTTAACACTACTTTATGAGTGTTATGTGCACATGCAGCATCTTTTACAGTAAAACATAGTTCTGCATTTTTAAAACTGACACAACAGCAAACAATGAACAAAGCATTTGTAATAATATAATCAGAAATGTATTTCATTTTGCAATTCATATAATCTGCAATCTATTGTTTTTTTTCTCTTCTTTTTTCCAAAGGGAGCTTTATGTGACAACCACATTTCGCACAGAAATGCAAGAACATTACACAAGCAAACAACCTAACTCAAGGTCCAATTACTAGAGGTTTCATTGCAACCACATCTCATGGCATTCAGCAGTGGATAAGTTTGTTGATGATGAATGAAGACCTGCTGATGAAAGCTGACTGAAAGCTTTAAAAGAGCTCTCACAGATGAATTTCGTGTTTAAATTTCAGGCACAACTTTTAGAATCCAAATATATGTTGGACATAAGATGTAAAGTTTTTTGTTGAACAGGCATGTCCATTTGCCTTCTCTCTCTTCCTCCCCTCTTTTTATGGGACTGAACTCTGGAGCTACCATCAATCTGGGGCCTGTGGGGACAAGTGTGAATGTGGATGTGTGCACTCGTCACTGTGCGTGCGTGTACTTTTGTGTGATGAGAAGCAGAAAGTGATGGAACACCACGGCCCTTACAGTAATAAAGAGTGTGCGATGGGGGGCCCAAAGCGCTCCCGTCCCAAAGAAATTACAAGAGAGAGAGAGAGAGAGAGAGAGAAAAAGAGAGAGAAGCAGAGAGCAAAAGAGACTGCCAATGCCACCGTTGCCTGCCGACAAATCTGCCGTCAAGACTGAGGGCTGTAAAACTGTGATGGCTAAAAGCTAATGTCAGAAGTTATGTGGAGCTGTCATCTGCTATTACAGAGGATTATTGCCACTGTCTTGACTCCGAGTAGGACAGGGTGAAAGGAAAGGAGAGCAGATTAATAGTGAGAAGGATTCACAAGAGCGAGCGACAGAGAGCATACAAAAGAAAAAAGCTCTTGTTGACAAGAGACGAGTCAAAATAGTCAGACTTGACAGCAAAAGACATTTTGAATGTTGAATGGTGACAGGCTGAATACTGCAGCACATAAACTTTAAACTGCACTGATAAACGCTCATGGCTAAAGGCGCCATGCTCTTAATAACTGTCATAGTGTATCAAACAAAGGTTGGTAACAAGATCCTTACGTCCTAATGGCCTCACAACTCGTCCCAGAACTCAATAGTGAGTTTGAATCCCCTAAAGCACAAGAGTAATCAGGATAGAAAAGATTGTATCTGATGCAACAAAGCAGAGGAGAGATATTAACCTTTGAAAGACTTTAAATGGTTGAGGAGTCACATGAGACGGTTATACAGAAGGTGTTCTATCATAGATGTTTATGCTTGGGCTTAGACACTATATGCACATATATTTATGTATTTGTGACAATTCAACGGCTCGCCTTTCTTGAAATCAATGTAAAAGTCATCCCTAATAATTGCTTTCCTTTTTCTGCCCCATTTACACTCATAACAGCATGAATTTCCACTCGTTGATAGCCTTATTTTGTTGTTCAGTGCACTCTGTGAGTTGTTTTGTGTGAAGTGAAGTGTTGCAAACAACATTTTCATGCACTTTCTCAACCTGACTGCTTTTTGACAACACTCAGCGTACCTAAGCATTTCAAAAAGAAAATTCACTGCCAGGCATCAAAATGGACATACAAATGCAAGATACACCATCAGAAACTGTTTTTTTAACCCTTTGAAGGAATAGTTTGACATTTTTAGTAAATATGGTAATTTCTTAGAGTTAGATGAGAAAATCAATCCCACTTTCATGTCTGCAAGATAAATATGTAGCTCACGCAAGTAGCCGGTTAACTTAGCTTATAGCATAAGGAAAGTGCAGGACTCAACAGAGGCAGGCTAGCTGTTCCCCATTTCCAGTCTTTATGCTAAGCTAAGCTAACTGGCTGCTGGCTCCAGAATATCAAAATATCAAAGTGTTCCTTTAACGCTGACCAGTCATTACAAACTGAAGCCTTTTTAAGCCAAAACACAACTTCAGTAGAGATTTTCGAAAGATACCGAATAATATTGGGCTGAACTTTGGGGAAATGTATATAAAAAACAACATATAGAATATTTTCATTTGATGGAAAGGTGCAGCCTTTCCATCA
The DNA here is from genome assembly GCF_023349555.1 of Cebidichthys violaceus. NCBI lineage: Eukaryota > Metazoa > Chordata > Actinopteri > Perciformes > Stichaeidae > Cebidichthys > Cebidichthys violaceus. The sequence continues at coordinate 1,320,231 of NW_027176617.1, read as the reverse complement.
AATGGAACATGGGTTCTTGGGTTCATGGGTTCTTGGGTTCTTGGGTTCTTGGGTTCAAATATTTTCATCACATTGCATGACATGTAGCTAACTTAAAACATAAACTGGAACGAGCTGACAGAGAATATAGGGTATGTATGTGATACTGTAAGACAATTTCTTCTTCAACCTTGAAGTCAATAAAAGGGGAACACTGTATGTGAAAGGGTTAAGCAGGCTAAATTATTTACATGAGTTAGATAGGTTACGTGAATCTATCCTTCACTTTCATCAAGGATGCAAAATTGCACGAGTGAAGCCAATTACACTCCTTAATTCAAAGAATCCATCATCCTTGAAATAGTCTTTAATCCAGCCATATAGCTCCATCCATTGTGGCGAAACCCCACAAAGAACAAGTTTTAATTGAAACACGTTTACTGTTCTGTTGATTCCATTAAAGCCACCAGCAAAGCACTATTCTCCCTCCATGACCAGCTGCCTGTCAGTCATTATCACCCGCCGCATTCCAGTACCAGCTAATACATAAAAATCACAGTAAATCTACTAAAGGTCTGGAGCTCAGGAGTCATAAAGTAAATCGGCTGCTTTATGTTTACTGTGCTTCGGGGGGGCAGGGCCAAAGGCAGTTTGAGGGCACTAAATCTGAGAGGGTGTTGGGCGGGGGGGATGTGCAGAAGGGGGCATCAATCACAGCAGTGTACACATATGTAAATGTACACACACATACACACACACACCCAGGAGGTAGGAAAATGGGACTCTTAATACATGGACTGTAAGATTAATGGTTATTAATATTGGCAGCTGCCCATTACGACAGTAGAGCAAACATAGTACACGCACATAGACACACTTCTACGTACAACACAAGTATCATCTGTCAAATCACGTTTGATTATTGTTCCTCCTTCACACACACACACACACACACACACACACACACACACACACACACACACATACACACACACACGGCCATGATGTTGACATCTGCAGCTTGGTGCGTATGGACAGACAGGAGCTTGAAGGCATTTGGGTGCTGTGAAGTCCCCCGCCGCGACTCTTTCTAACAGTTATGTTAATGGGTCACATATGGGCGTGACAAATGAACTTTGCAATGACACAAATAACTGATAAGAGTTACTCACAGATGATAACATGGTTTTTGGCTGTCATCGTGGGTGATGGCTTGTCTGTTTGATATCATTCAGCCAAAAATGACACCGGGTTTGCATCCCAGTTTGAGATTTTCATTTGTGGCGACAGAGAGTGGATGTTTAAAGGCTTGTGTAAAGGAGCATTAATATCAAAACTATATGGAGTAATGATAAATGTGTCATGTTCTACAATAAAATTCCATCTTTTTTCCCAATGATGTTGCTGATGCCACTTGCCTTAGAGTAGAGCAGGATATTCTGTGTATACCTGGTACTTCCATTTTCTGCATAAGCTTATAAATGTCACTGATAAAATATGCAATAGATCCTGTTAACAACTTAGTAGATGTAACGTCCACCCTGAGAGGTTTCAATATTTTACAACACCAAGGTGTGCATAAACAGAACAGAGATGAAAATGTAATGCTTCAACCTGCTGTAGGAGACACATCTGAATAATGTTCCCCATATACTAGGCTATAAAAATCAGTGGCTATATCCTAACTGTGCATTTACTTGATTTATGCATTATTACTCTTTTAATGCATCCTGCTGGCCATTTTATAGCTGGCCACACAATGTTGATTGCTGTATTCTCCTGTGTACTTATATGGGGAAAATATATACTATACTTTGCATTGTTATGTGGTAATTTCATATAAAAAATGAATTCAACATAATATGTTTCAGTTTCATGTTTGACCTAGCAAAGCAATACAGACATATCCTTAATGTGCTTTGGTGCTATTTTTGTACAGTAGACTTAGCGTAACCATTAGTTAGTTACTAATGAATGGTGCACTTTACTAACTCTTTGCCTCATACATTTGCATACAGCAAGCTATGCATTGTAGCATCCTCGCCCCGCTTTCTCCCCACACGGCTATGAGTTCCTTCAGCTCATTAACTAGCCAAGCTGGCAAATACAACAAATAACTGTAGGATTTGCTCGGAACATTTACATCTTTAAGAGCAACATGCCCTTTGTAAAGCAAAACAAAGAGTCTGTCCTGTATCTCACTTGAAGTTGACAGACCAAACAATATCATAGTGTTCGATGGGATCTGATGATGTGAACAGACAAATCAGCGACAGCTGGATTGGGTAAGCAATGATCTTTGAAGTGTACTTGAAGCAACATGTCTGCACTAGTTTGGTTTTCTTATACGGTGATTGAGGTTGCCATATGCCTTCAGTGCTTGAGGGAGGAAATCTTTTTTCATGCAGTCATCAGAAAAGGCCTTTCTATTCAAGCAAAGTTGAGTCTACAGAGCTCCATCAAAGGCAGGACTTGGAGCAAGGCCTACGGCTTTTTGGGAGGTTTCACAATGCCGGGCATTTTTTTTCACCCAACAAAGCTGGTCCAAGATGTAAATTTGTCTAAGATTTTGTTGTATCACATACATACCGTGGTTTGAATTATATATTAATATAATATCTATAATGATGTGTTTTCTGGATGGCCATCATTAAATAATAGCTCAGAAATGAAATAAAGGAAGTTGAATTAAAATAAAGAGAATTCAAAGATCTCCCCCGCCTTTTGTCCTTAGTGTGACTGCGTTTGTCCTTTTGTCGTGCTCTGGGTATGAGGGATTTACGTTCCCTGTAGACAACTGATACTGACCTTGTACATGGAAATCAGACCAGGAGAGAAAGAGTACAGAGTGCGAAGGTGAGAGCAAGAGAGACAGTGACAGAGGGTTGGAATAAATGTGTGTGCATGTGTGTGTCTGCAGATGTGTACAGTACATGTCTCTGCCTGTTTGCCTGTCTTGTCAGTGACAAGTGTCTGGTGTGACTGCACCTCTGTGTATATGTGTGCATGTGTGATGCGGGTGCTTGCCCCATTTGTGTATGCGCTCCTATGTGTGCGTGTGTGCGTGTGTGTGTGTGTGTGTGTGTGTGTGTGTGTGTGTGTGTGTGTGTGTGTGTGTGTGTGTGTGAGTGAGTGTGTGTGTGTTAGGCCGAAATGAAAGGCAGGAGTCCCATCTGTTGTCGTGTAATGACTGTGCTATTTGGAGGCAGGAAAGGTTTGGTGCGGGAGCAGCTGGTACCTCGCCCGGTGACCTTTTAGCATTCCTCCTCTCACCATCTGACAGATGTGTCAACTCGATTATTTCAAAAGGCCCTGAATAAATAAGCGATTGTGAGAGAGCGCCGCTCGCTAACCCAAAGAGTCGACAGAACATAGGCCCCACACACAAACGTGCAGGTGAAAGTGGATGCAACAAGGAATACGCCTGCAAGCACACAAACACACTCTAAATACTTGCAAGAACGAAGACCGACACTAGCACATGCACAGGGAACAGCACAATCAAATTCACCTCCGCTGAACAAAGTAAATGATCAGAGAGGTGAGCGGACGCATCACCCCTGTTGTTGCATCGCTCATTTCCCACTTTCCCCTCGCTCTGCTCCACCCTCTCTTTCTTTTCCTATCATTGGCTAAATAGCTGTCGAGTCGCTGGTATGAGGCTTGGTAAAAGGGGTACAATGGGGGTGAATTGAACGCCATTGTGGTTCGGGTGCCCTTGGAGCACCGCTATTAGCTGACTGTGGGTGGAGGGAGGGGGAAGGGGCTGGGCCCGGGTGGTGGTGGTGGTGGGGGGGGGGGGGCTCAGGTGTTGCCGGGAGGCCACCGATGGACTCTCATTCCCTGGCGGAACCCACAGCGGACGGAGGGGGAATGGGAGTCTGTTGTGCATATTGTATATGTGTGTGTGTCTGTGTGAGTGTGTGCAAAGGGGCGGGGGGCTAATTGACTCACTGAGTGATTGGGGGACTGTGAAGAGGCGACCGCAATCAGACCTGCCCTGATAGAGTTTGATGCCTCCCTAAATAGTTTTCAAATGGAGGAGCAGGTGCTGTTTTTCCGAAGCAATCCCCACTGCCCGGGTGTATAAGATAGGCAAGTGTGTGTGTGCTCTGGTGTGTGTGTGAGCGTGTCAGTACATGTGAACCAGTAAGGCTGTATCCAGGTCATTGTGTGGGTTTTGTGTCATTGGATGGCTCTTTTTTTATGAGAACAACTAGAGAGAGAGTAATCAGAATTGTTATGTGCGTGCATTTGTTTTTACAGTATTAATTGTATTGTGTTTTGTTTTGTGTTGAGGTCACCTTTATTTTTTTAATTCAACATCTCAAAATATTTCAAACAAAGAATTCTTGTTAAGTCATTGATGTGATCACAGGGAAAGTAAAAAGATGAGAAAAGAAACTGAACATATTTGAGATTATGTGGAGGAGAGTGGTGAGCGAATACAGATGAGGGATATATCCCACAGAGGAGCCTCTGTTACCTCAGAATTCAATTTTGGTGGCTAAAATTGGAGAAAAGCCCTTCATTTTGTCTATTCCTCTGTGTTAAGAATGACTAGTGTTGAAAATCCTCCGATGCTCTTGTTCAAAACCCCAGGGATTTTAACAAGCCTCGGACCGTCCATCTCTCTCAGCAAGTGTGAAATGGGCTTCATCAAATTATGTCCAGTCCTCTTGATTTCACTCGATGAATCCAAACTGGTTTGGTCTGCTTATTGGGATGTCATGCTTTGAGATGAGTAGAGGCAGACTTGGCGCAGACCATTCTCTGCTTGTTTTATTGCCTTGTTTTACATCAACTCCATATGACATGCTTTGAATAACCCACTAAGTGCTTAGGAAAATGGATTATTCGGAGAGAATTTATAACACTTCTGGCACAGGAGCAAAGGCAAGTGGGTGAGTGCTCCAAACATACGCAACACTCGGAAAACTGACTAGAATTGATTGGAATTTTCAAAAACCAGTCTGTGGCTTTCTTGACAGTCCAAAGTCGTATCAACCGAACCTCAGCACGAATGCTAAATTAACATCAGGGCTTTTGCCTGCTGGGTCAGGACCACGCACCACAACCGTGGAGGTTCCTGGACTCCTGTCTCAGTGCTTCTGTCAGCACACCGAGCCCTCCCCATCTATCATCTCCATTGATCTACACTAATGACAGATGGTCGTTATGGGTGGGGGAGACAGATTGCCTTCAGCACAGCATGGCTTCACAGGCATGTTCAGGCAGCAAAGACTGTGCATGTGTTCTCTGGGCGTACTGGAATATCTGATATCTTATTTCTTCTGATAAACAAAAGCCCAAATCTATTTTGACTGTAAATAGAGAGCAACACTGCTCTGGGATTTTAAGAATTCAGGCAGGAGCCACAAGCACAGGATAAATGTTTTATCATAGTGTCACGCAAGATGAAGAACACATCATCAAACCATGGCATCGTCCAAAACAAATCCATACTACTGCATATGTATAGTGGGTTTTTTCTGTGTCTTTCATATCAGTGTCTGGTTTAATGTTTGTGTAATTATCAAAAAGGAACATCTGTCAGAGTTGGAAAAAAAGCAATTCTATTTTTTTTAGACACCTAAAATCCCATTACAGAATCTGGGTCACTAACCCATTCACTCATGTAATGCACCCAGACACTATCCAGATGCGTAGCATGTGGAACGAAGCAAGGATGCTCTCTTTCCACTGTAGCATTTTGCTGAACTGTTGTATATTATGCATTTTGTATGTGGGTGCTTCACAGATTGAAAGTGTATTTAAAGATGCACAAGCCATGTGTGCCACAAGCCAGTGCTTGCACTTTAGTTTTGCCCAAAAGGGTCAGGCTCAAGACCAGCATCTACAACACCTTTGTCCTGTTCCTGAGTATTTATGGTGATTGCTGTAAAGTCTAAATCTAATGTAGGAAGGAATTGATACCTGAACTCAACAGCCAGGATGCATATTCAGAGTTTCATACATTTAATAAACAATAACTCATAACCTTGTTTAGGTCAGGTTTGGGTTTATTCGTTTGTGTGAATCTTCTCAACACACAAGAAGCTTTCGTCTAACAAATGACTTGAAAGATTCACTGATTATGAAAATAGTCGATTCATTTTCTGCCAATAACTGACTTTTGATTCAGCAATAATATCATGGAAACACAGTAATGAGCAAGGTTATACAGCCCAGTTATAGAATGAGTAGGTAGGTAATATGTAGTGTGGCTACCGGAGTTATCTAAGTATTTACTTAAAGGTGTTCAATACTAAATTCAAAGCATATCTTTATATTGCCTCCACATGGCTCTCAACATTACGGCCATTACCTCGAAGGTAGAGCACAACAGAATGCATGCAAGGTTGGGCTTAGGAGAAACTCAGATTGCAACACACACAGAAGGAGAGCGACTTTATTACTCTACTATATCTTTACATTGCAGATAGTTGTCTCCTGCTACATCAATGCTCTGAATATTGAATTTAGCAGCCTGGATTCAAATCTGACCTGCAGCCCTTTGCTGCAAGCCGTCTCCCTCTCTCTCCCAATTTCCTGTCTGTGGTGGACATTGTGCACCACCTCAAACAATGCAATAGATAAAAAAAAGATATCACTGTGGATGTTGGGATGATAATGAGGTCAGATGTTGTGATGAGAAGTGCATTTGTGCTGTGGAGTCTTTATCCTTGTGTTGTCATAGACATCAGAGGCAATTAAAACAGTATTTTGTTTCAGGTCACACAACAGCAGAGGTTCTTCTTTTGTTTATGAACCGCAAACCTTGAAAGACTGGCTCTAACTAGCTCAGTATGATTTATTCATAAGACTATGGATCTGCATAACGCCATGTCAATGCAGCAGGCTAGCTTGAGGTGGTCAATAAGTAGTCAATACATATTGTGCTTGCATGGGAATTATTCATCATTTTTTTGACTGCTTATTCACCCAAGTGTCAGAGGACATCGATATTAAACTTCAGTTACCACTCCTATTATAGTGGAGAGGGTAGGTGAGTTGTCAATATTTTGGTCAGTTATTTGATATAACGGTAAGTTTTTCCAGTCATGAGGTTGGCCTAATCAATAATTCTATCCTTTCGGACAATAAAGGCTCAATCCACATACATATATAAAAATAGATGCCATTTAATGTAAAACACTAGGGATGAACACACAGGTTACAGCTCATTATTTAAATGAAACAGAGGCTTGATCAATGGAAATGACATTATGTCACTTTCAGCAAGTGCATATAAGAGAAAGGACTGCAATCTGATGAAGAAACCCTTTTGTACCAAAATACATGCTGCATTATACTATACATTAAATGATTCTAGTTAATAATGGAATTCATTGGTTTTGTGTTTTATTTATTAAAAGTTCATCTAGCTAAAATAAGAAATGGGAAGAAAAATGTACTTAAATGTCAAGACATACAAAGAGTAACTGATTTTGCAAATAAAAGGTTAGATAGATAAATAAGCAGATGGAGGTTAGAGTCTATTTTTGTATAGTTGTTCAGCAGAATGAGATCCACATTTCTATTTCTTTTGGAGGAAACAGAAAGTTTGACAATTCCACACTTGTAAGAAATGATCTTGCTCTCTGCAGCACAAAGTGATGGAACCAAGCCTGCTCACATTTAAAACCCACAGGGGTAGAAAGATCATGTTGGATACGACTTGGCTTTCAACTGCTGCATTCAGGCTGCATAAAATGGGACCTGGATGTGTAAACATTGTTCTTTTGTGCAGCAGCAAGAAAATCATCTATAATTCAAAATAGTTATTAAGACCATGGTGGAGCTACAATCACAGAGCTGTCTCTGTGAACTTAGATCTTAAAAGCTTGTCTACTCATTGGGTCCCAAAGGTGCCCAGCAGCCAGTAGGGCCCCTTGGACCTGGTACCAGCTCAATGATTTAGATGAGGCCATAAAATTCTAAATGGAAATGGGAGGGTAGTTGCTTAATTGACCTTTATTGGGCTTTCTGCTTCATTTGAAGACTGGATATTAAATTAACATGATAATTCAGGCCCAGCGTGTTAATGCCACCACCAATCCCCCCCCCCCCCCCCCCTTATATTTTAATATCACCCTGTAACTTTTATGGCTACCATTGATTTAGCACTGCTTTTTATTAACTGGCTTTAATTTTCCATATTGGCACACACTTACACAAAGAAGGTTTTACTCCAATTGAGCAGCGCACTGTTACACGATTGAGAGTTTATGAGGCCGTTTCTATTAAAACCCTCCTCTATTCTCACAGTGACATAGATAGGCTGTAACATGGAGATGAGATCTAATATGTATAGGGGAGCCCTAGGGTTGGCTATTGGAGCAGTGGCTACAGTACTTGTGTCACAGGTGTTAGTGGAATAGTTTCATTATTATTTTCCATTGTTCTGGAGTATTTCTTTTATTAATAGTGTGTTTACAGTGTTACAGTCATATTCATCCCTCTCGCCATCCCTCCAAACATCTCAAGCTGTCAACAAAACCTGGCCACACCGATACACATGGTCACTGTTGCATGGAAAACTAGGCTCTCTTTTGCACTGACTGTGTGAACCTTTGTAAGGACTATCATTTACATACCATCAATGTTGAAGTTATCAAGGCAGTGTTGTGGTCTGGCTTTGAAAGAGTAGGCCAAGAGAACACTACTGTCCTCTTGTGGAAGCAACGGGGCTAACAAATGGAGGCAGCGGAGATAGATTTCAGATTTCTTTTAGAGCATCACATGAGCAGAGTCACACTGCCAAAATAAATGTATATTTTTGCAATAAAAAGTAAAACATTTTCTATGTAAGTATAAAAAAGGAAAGTTAAACATTTTGATGTGATTAGCAGTGACAAGTCAAAGCCTCACAAGCCAAGTCACACACTGAGCGTGTGTGTGTGTGTGTGTGTGTGTGTGTGTGTGTGTGTGTGTGTGTGTGTGTGTGTGTGTGTGCATGTTAGAGAGAGAGAGAGAGAGAGAGAGAGAGAGAGAGAGAGAGAGAGAGAGAGAGAGAGAGAGAGAGGGAGGGAAAGAGAGAGGCACCCTAAGTGAGCCTGAAACAACAGAGCTGTACTTCCTCTACACTTCCTCACCAAATGTGACAAATATTAAAACACATAAGGACAAATTACTGGAGCAGGACGCTAAGAGCGGTGAGCTGGCAGCAGCCTACTGTATATTGCTGCCTGCCATAAACTGAAGGACAGAGAGTGACAGTTACCTGCACCTTGTTATTGTTTTTGGTCGTGTGTTGGTTCTGCTTTGTTTCCTGTTGGAATCATTCCAACCAACTTTTAAGTTGCTTTATGTTTTTTAGTTTATTTTATTGATTTGAATACTTTTCAACATTTAAATATGCTTTGGTTACATGTACATCACGCCAATAAAGCTACTTGAATTTAAGAGACAGTTAAATGTAGATGGGGTAACTCCACACACAAATGTACACAAGACAAATAGGGACACACACTGCCAATCTGACAAAAAGCTAATAACCCACCAGCACATTAGAGGTGAATTGCTTCCCGGATGCAGCCCCTTTTCCCCCTCTCCTAAGTGGATGCATTATCTTTGTGTGTGTCAGAAAAAAAGGAGCCAAAGAATATGAATATGCGTTTACATCTGTCTGCCATTAATATGCATGCCTGAATCCACATCTCAACACAAAGCCAATTTTCTGGCCATCTGTGGGATGGCTGGTAGAGGTAATGAATATTCTTTATGAATATGTTTTATTTTGCGAGGCGGCGATACATCATGAGCATGCCACTTTCATTTTCTACTCTCTCTCTCTGTCCCTCTCACTCGCTCTGTGCTTCTCTGAGGGGCACAACTTGATGAGTTTAATTGGACTGTACAGAGGAGGAATGGAGGGATGGAAGGACAGATGGAGGGAAGGTTGGATGGAGAGAATATCTTTAACCACATAGACTGACTCTGACTCTCTCACTTTCTCTCTCTCACGCTCGCACTCTCTCTCTCTCTCTCTCTCTCGCTCTCAAATAGGAGCCTTAATAAGCCACACATCTGCTCTGAATGGTGACGCTAGAGAGAGAAATACGGCTGAACGTAATAGCTATCATGACTTCTGCAGTAACCAGTCTACAGTCCTGATGTTCATTTAATTACCAAAGTAACTCATGACTGAGGTGCACCTCTTAGAATATTCATTAGTTTGACCATATTTTCTGTTTGGCTGTGCACACAAGCAAATCATCTTCCAGTTTTACCTTTAACTTTAAGAGTCATAACAACAAGAATCAAAGCTTTCACTTTTATAGCTAATTCGCAAGTTTTTATAAAATATCACAACGATGACATAAAGTAAAATATTAAGCAATTACCCAAATAGTTTCTGGCACAAATCCAACAACTGCATCTCTGACATATGCTGTGTTGAGAGCCATGCTGCCTTAATTACAGAGCATTTTTATGACACAGTTACGAAATGAGGATAGAGAGGTGGAGTGTAGGATGTGTCAGCCTGTAGGCACCTTTATATGTCACATCGATGATTTAGACATCAGTGACAGTATTACTTTTGCTCGCACGTCTCTGGGGCCTTGGCACAGTCCATTGGCTACTAGTGTCCTTTAATGATTTATGATTGAAGTTAGCCCGTGAAGTCCCCAGAGCATCCCCCAGAGCGAGAGGCACAGGGAGTGACCAGTTTTATGGCAGGACTGGGAATCAATTATGCTAACGGTGGCTAATGAATGCACTTGAGGGAACTGCTCCCCGCACTCAAGGGCCATTTTTTGCCATTTGCATATTGATAGCAGAAGGACAGCGGCCACTTTCATCTGCCTGTGATGAAGCACCATGGAAATGGACTTCTGTGTGTTCCTTTCAGTCTCATTCTAGATCATTTTGTTTCTTGTTCATTTTTCCATTTTTGCCTCCTCTTTTATGGTTTACATTTAGCCTAGAAGATCATTTTTATTTACATGATGATCCACACAAACAATATTTTCCCCACCTCGTAATACTCAACAATATTGTGCCCTCTGCCAAGCCTCTTCCTCTTTTTCAATAGTCTGAAGTCATTTTCAATTAGGGCTCTTTTGCGGTCGGTCCTGGAAGTGCTCCAGTTTGTCCCCAATGGACTCTGATAGACACGGTTTAAGAGGAATAATGGTGAGGCCTTTTACTGCCGCCAAGGTTAACATGCATTAAAGTCATCTGTTTGCAAAGATGGACGTCTGGCAACACTCCCTCTCACTCCACTAAAATGCATTAAGGTAAATAACGCCAGACCAAGAGAGAAATCACTATGTCCGCTGCGTCTCAGTGAAGTAAAGAAGGCTATGAATATGAAATGCGCTATGAATAAGTTATGTTGTGGTGGTAACATAGCAAAAAAGGCCGGGTGTGAGATTAAGGCTTTTTCAAAATGCCATTGTGTGGCCTTCCTCGTTCAATGAGATGATGAAAGTGATACAAGAATTATTTGACATGAAATCAGAAGCACATTTTTTTGGAAATAAGCTTAATGACTTTCTTGCAGAGAGTTAGATGAGAGGATTGATACGAGTCTCATATTTGTCCGTTAAATGAGATGGAGGCAGATGAAGTTTAGCTTAGCAGAAAGACATTTAAAATAAACTTTTGGAGAGGTTGCCTGGCAACCACATGAGAGACGTACATTTATTAAAAATGTCGGACAATGTCTTTGTTATTATGTAATTACAAACGTATTATGTCCTTTATCTTAATACAAGATAATTGATGCGTTACTTTCATACTTGCATCTTTTAAGGGATACTAAAAAAAAGTATTATCCCGTAAGAAAAAAATACAGTGGAAGTTTACTTTAAAACAACTTTAAGAAAAAAAAATGTATTACAAGAGTCATAGAGTATCATACCTGGGGAAGGTAAAGTTTGGACACAAATAAACTTCTAGAAACATCCATGAGTGATGCTTTCACTCGGTGGAATAGACAGACAGAGGCAGACAGGCAGTGTTGGAGGCTCACACTAATTTGATCTGGTGACATTTTCTTCTCCAGCTCCTCGGGGGTAAAAGAGCAGCAGCGAGGGAGTGAGGGAGTTAGAGAAGGAGGTGTTAGAGAGAGAGTAAGCGAGACAAAGATGGAGAAAGAAAGAGAGAGAGAGAGAGAGAGAGAGAGAGAGAGAGAGAGAGAGAGAGAGAGAGAGAGAGAGAGAGAGAGCCATAGAGATGGCGAAGGAGACACTAATGAACGCAGACAACAAAGACCCTAACCTGAGCTCCAAACCCCTGGAGACACGGAGAGGTTTTTCATTGGGTCAATAAAAGCACTGGACTGTGTCTGCATTGGCTTGCCCTTCAAGCACCCGCTTAACTGCAGTGGGAGGACTTTTGTTCAAGGTTGCTGGAGTTAAAGGGGAATATCGCTGAATTTCATATTTTTGTAATGTGTGATTCTGAGCCACTAATCGTGGCTGTCTGTGCACAGGGAGAAAGGACCTGCGACATCTTGTTAATGTGTAATGTCACACTAATGTTCATCTACAAAAAGACTTCATCAGGAGAGATGTTACTATGACAGTACAGGATTCCCACACCAGTGCATTGCATTCAAAGCTGACGGTTGAGCTTAAATAAAGTTTAGTTGGATGTTAAGTTTGAGACTGACATGTTGGTTGTCTGTATGATAGATTTGGGAGTTTTGCTTTTTCATTCACAAACTCTCCAGGGGAGCGTTTGCATCCGAGAACAAATCAATTCTTAATTTAAGGACTAAAAGTTACAACCCTGGAAAACTGAAACACTGAAAACTGAGTTTTCAGTGCTGAGAGTGGAGGAGGAGTATATTTCCCACTGGACATTTCAGGGTTAATTTCTCCAAGAGAGCAGTGCTGTGTCCTTCTGCCGAATCACAGGAATGCAGCTGCTAGAGGAAGGAGAGGTAGGCCAAAATCAGCATGATGAGATATTGACTCTTGGCTTGTAATTTCATTTTATGCACCAAGTGGCAAACAAGATATCACACTGTTCATAATCCTCAGCATCCCTGAACACACACACACACACACACACACACACACACACACACACACACACCTCCCACAGACTACTTCTTGTTATTAACAGGGAATCTAAAGCTGTATGAGAGCCTCTGTGAGGGGGGGGGGGGGGGACATCAAGTCTGGAGTCTTCACACCAGGACTCGTACCTGAAGGGTAAGAGTCAACACACACACACACACACACACGCACACACACACACACACACACACACACACGCAAACGCACACTGGGGGACACATACTTGGTTGCCCCGCTAAGTCCCCCCACGTCTGACATATGTCACTCCCAATCTGTTCAGCAGGCCACACGTCGCTCCAGTGTCGTACCGCCACTGTGGCGTAGAGGGCTGCAGAGGGGGAGAGTCAGGCAGAAAGAGAAACAGAGAGAAGACTGAACAAGAGGGCACAGAGGGAAAGAGAGAGAGAAGAGAGCATGAACGAGGCAGGGAGAGCTGCTCGTGGTTGCTACCCTCTCCTTGCTAATTGGTAGTTTGGAAACAACACCATCTGTTCTTTAAGAAAGTCAGATGCACAGTCGAAAAAGATGCCACCTCTCCTGAATACATTTACCAGCAGCCAACGCAAATAACTCAACAGCCCCGGGCTTCTTTCAACAGAAAGATCCTGCAGGACACCGGCTAGACAGACATCTGTTATATTTGTTACAGTAGAATGTTTAGGGATTTTGATCTCTTCCTGGGTTACTGCCAGGGAGTCCTGAATAATGTAAACATATGACGACGAAGACAGCGAGGAAAGAAGCGAGGCAGTGGACTCTTTATGTGCACAAACAGCTCAGAATCCACCTGTAACCGTTCAAAATCCTGTTTAGAGCTTTGGCAAAGTGACGAATGGAAGCGGATTGCCATCATGTGGTTGAGTAATGCAATCACACTGAAGAAGCTGAGAAACTCTGCTTTGTGTCACTGCTACTGTATTGTATTGAAAAATCATACAAAAATTCTGGAGGTGAAAAATTTTCATTGACTCCTTGTAGAAACCTCTATAACTAACCGCTGCAAACGATGCAGACGTGCCAGGTTCTGTAATATACTCTTCAACTCCATTTAAACTCCTCCAAACACACACACACACACACACACACACACACACACACACACACACACGCACATCCACTTGCACTAAACAGTCACACACCCACACAGACTGAAAATAATGGATAGAAAACGTGCACTTTAACCGATGCCATTTTTGCATTACAACTGCTTCTATTTGTTTTGGACATGTATGTTGTTTACGGTTGTTTCATATGCTTTTATCCATGTTCTGTGTTATTATTTGTCATATTGAGCTGAGTAAACACACTTTTATTCTGCTGTGTACATGTATACTCTTGAATTACAGTAAAGTTGACCTTGTCAATTTTGCTTGATGTCGTTTAATCAAAACTCACACGGCCTGAATACTTTTTCAAGGAAATTCAAACACTCTATACTCAGCATGAATCTAAAGGCGCTTACTTGACTGTACACAAGAAGCCATGTAGGACGTCATCATGCAAAAAAATTTTGTTATCTGTATTAGATTATCACATTTTTTTATAAATATGTAATGACCCCTCAGCCGGAGCAGATGAAGGTTAAATCAGAAGCATTTAACTGAAAAATTAATCTATACCAGCATCAGCTGTACCAGAGAGTATAAACCAGCTCCTCTTGGGATTCCAGGCACACAGCTCAATGCAATGACCGTGTTTTACATCGCCAATCTGTTACAGTGGGATCTCCCCTGCTTCAATCCCATGGATGATTAAGCGTGATAATTAAGGTTTTTGGACATTTTCCACAGAGGAGCAGACGTGGCAGCTGGTGACATTCATGCATTCCCAAACACAGAGGAGGGAATTACAATGAGGCCTCCATTCATTTCAGTGATCACAAAGTCTGCTCTTGGCACCAGCTCAGAAGCAGTCAAGCTGTTGTTGAAAAGGACTATTTGTGTCTCTCTTTGTTGCAATGTAGGCAATGTACCTTGGTCTATTTGTGGAATTATAGAAGCCGTAAAAACCAGCCAAACATTTGTTTTTTTTCCAGCAGGGTTGTTCTAGCCAAGGAGAGAAACCATGGAGACTATCCAATTACTTGTTTGATATTTTGGTTAATATCTCTAATAGGTATGATGCAATATTACAGATTTCATGATTGCTTTTAAAGCTTTCTTGGCTTGATAAAAACAAAAGACTTTACTTATTGATTTACTATAGTGCAGACACCTGGCTCTCTGCTTTGTTTTCATTTATGTATTATTTTTTACTACTTAACTTTCCTACAAGGCCTAAGACGGTTTCCTTAAGTCATTGTGAGGATTATTTGTTTTTAGCGTGAACGTTCATTGGGAGGATAATTTAACACTAAAACATAAAGAAACCAATCCATGCTTTAATTTCCAGCGGGTTAGATTGCTGCAATAGTCTTTTCTCTGATCTCCAGTAAAAAAGTCTCATACAACTTCTGCTCTTACAGAATGCTGCTGCTAGAGCCATGAAGGCTAAGGAATTGAGTAGAGGACTGCTAACTGTTCCCAGCGTGCATGCATGGAGAAGCAGCATTTAGTCAGTGTGTGCACCACAGAACTGGAACACGCTTCCAGAGGATATAGACTTGCACCAACTTTGACCACCTCTATATTCAGGTTTAACATGTTCTGCACTGCCTTTGACTGAACCTTAAATACTCATCATGAAATAGCTTTCCCTTCTCCTTCTTGAAACAGTCTGAACTTTCTAACCAGTATGCATTTATGGAGAGCAGTAAACCCTATAGGAGGACCAAAGTGATGGAGTATTCAGATGCTAACTAGTAAGACCACATTGTAAAAATACTTAATAACAAGTACAAGACTGCATTTAAACTGTGACTGAAGTTCTAGTACAGCATCCTACATGCTGCTCAGCAGGTAGAGTTAGCTGTCCAATAATGGCAATGATGTTGGCAGTTCAATCTCCAGCACCTATACTGCGATTGAGCAGGACGCTGAAGCCCAATTGCTTTTGATGGCTCAGCCATCCCCTTGCATAGCTCTGCAGATATCTGTGTCAGTGAAAGAGAGGTATGGGAACACGTTTGGATAGAAGTGTTATATAAATGATCTCCAGTCCAGTATTATCAGCAATATATAGTAAAACAATCAAAAATACTGATATTACAGAATGGCCCCTTTATATAGGTGCAAGGTTTATGTTATTATTTTATTTTTATTTTTGATTGATCAAGATATATGCAGTATTTTCAAGGTGGATACAGCATCATTTTGGCTGCTTTATACTGTTGGGTTGTGTAATCTATTACTATACTATATACTATACTATATTGTTATGTTACCAGCTGTGTACAAGAAGGGGACGAGTCAACTCTTTTTCTTGAGGAAACTTGGATCCTTCAACGTGTGCAGCAAGATGTTGGAGATGTTCTACCAGTCTGTTGTGGCCAGTGCACTGTACTTCTCCGTAGTCTGCTGGGGGAGCAGCATTGGAGCCGGAGACACCAACAGACTTAATAAACTGGTTAAGAAGGCCGGCTCCATCATCGGCTGCAAACCGGACAGTCTGGAACAGGTGGTGGAGAGGAGGACACTGAAGAAACTATTATCCATATTGGATAACCAGGATCACCCTCTCCACCACCTACTGCAGGGACAGCGGAGCACTTTCTCCAACAGAATGATCCAGCTCCGCTGTCACAAGGACAGGTACAGGAGAACATTCCTGCCTACTGCTATAAGACTCTATAACAAATCACCTCGGGCCAAATCATTCACTGTTGGTTAAATCTTTGCACTACTGTTTATTTAGTTGATTTAATATTATTCTGTTATTCTATTTCATTGCGTATAGTATGCATTCTTTATCTAATATCTTTACTCTGTTATTATAATTGTATATATTGTGTATTGACATGTGCATTTTTTGTATTATATTAAGATTTTTACTGTAACCTATTGCTGCTCTTGCAACAAAATAATTTCCCCTCGCGGGATCAATAAAGTTACTATCTATCTATCTATCTTATATATATGTGCTAAGAAAATACTCAGGTTAATTAAAGATCTGATGAATAAGGAAAAAGATGACAGATAGATAAATAAACGGCTCAATTTCCCAGAAGCCAGTGCTCAAGCGGAAACGCCGGGGACTCCATGGAAACGGGAGACTGGCGTGCTAGCTTGGGAGAGACATAGCATAGTTAGCTTGCTCGCGCTAAATCTGCGTCCAGATAGGCTTGCCTGAACCCTGAACACATTTCATTTACTGCCTTTCTGCAAAGATGAGCCGTACACCCGATGCAAGAGCGAGGTAAGGGACACACTAAGTCAAAGGAATTCCTCATTTAACGCCAGCGAGTTGTAGGGGAACTAGACAAACCCGCAGATGTTAGCTAGCTCTCAGTCAACTTGTGCTTTCATTATTTACAGATATAACCAGGAACAAGTTACCTGCTCATCAGTAACGTTACGTGTAAACACAAGACGCCTTCAGCGTTAGTGAATGATAACATTGTGATCCCCAAACTGACTTCTGACTCTGTCAGCCACAAACAGCTAAAACCGTTTATAATCCTCAAAATAAAGCTCAAATGCAAGCGTTACCTTTTGTAAGATGACATTTTCTATAACGGAAACTAACGCCAGCTGTTACTAAATAAATGGTTTTTACAGTACTAACACATCCTCAAGATGTTTTTGTGATCGATGGGCTGCTACAAGAAAAACACAATATAATCTCTTCTCTCCAGGGACAACCAGACGAGAAAGATCCAGGAAAACATCACCAATGTGGAGAAACATTTTGGGGAGATGTGCCAACTGTTTGCCGCCTATGTCCGTAAAACAGCCAGACTACGAGACAAGTCGGATGTCCTGGTTCGGGAAATCGGCGTGTATGCAGACACAGAAACGCCGCACCTGAAGAGAGGTATGAAGCAGTTTGCTGACCACCTGGCCAAGATTCAAGACTACCGCCAAGCTGAGGTAAAACTGCTGCATTTTAGCTCCCGCTGCTTTGACTTCATTCATCATTTTATATTCTCATCTCACAGTCTAAATGTGTTGGGTAAGACAGAAAAAAAACCCTGATGTAAACTTATATTTGCCTTACAGGTGGAAAGACTTGAAGCCAAAGTCATAGAGCCATTAAAAAGCTATGGAGCTGTAGTGAAGCGTAAAAGGGTAAGTGTTGCTGTGAACTGCAGCCATGTTGACGTCTACACTGATTCTTAAGTAAGCCAAATGACGCCGACAGCTTTAACCATGTTCCAGTTACAATTATCGTTAAATTAGTGCAATGGGTCCTCAAAGAGAAACTTGTTTCATAACTAGTTTACTGTGAATGGTTGTAAGGCAAAAGTCTTTGAATATATTAACATCTGTGTAACTGATGTTACCTATCTGTCTTATTCTTCCTTGTTGAGACGTAATATTTTAAACACAGTTATACAGAAACGCAGGTATGCATTTCAGGTATGCTGAAATGTCGTCAGAGAATGGACATTGCCTCAAAGATGGTGAAATTGTTCACCATGTCTGCCTTGGCCTTTCTCCATATAGCGTATCTTACTTGTGTTTCAAGTGTGTTCTAAATTATTGCAGCTTTTTTTTTTTTTTTTTAAATAGCCTACATGTTTCAAGATGTAATGTGTTCTGGCCTACAAGGATGAGAATAGGGGCTTAGGGGCAACTTTACTGTCAGTGTTATTACCACTGCATGGCCACATGGGGGCAGTGTTGATTTAATGATAACTTCCAACTTCTTTGCAGCGTTGACAGTATCTCCCCCTCAGCATTTTGTTTTAGGATTAAAATAAATGTTCTGCATTAAAGAATACATGACCTCTCATACTATGTTGCCATAGATTTTAAAATAAGTCACGTTGCCTCGTGTTGTCAGGTCACCCGCTGTTGCAAAGTGCTATCAAAAGATTGCCTCTTTTTCAAGTCATCTTTTTGTTAAAACTCAAATACTTTCAAACTGCAGATTAACCAGAATTTAAAATATGTGTCAAAACCACACACTTTTTAGTGTGCTTAAAGAAAACACTGCACTTTGCAACTGATTGTGACTGGTCATTGTATAGGCAAAAAAACATTACCAACTGTATCAGAGCAAAGATAACACAAAAAACCTGCACAACAGGGTGTAGTTGAGGTCTCGATCTGGAAACACTGAGCTATACCAAATGTTTGTTTGATTATGTCCTGAAACAAATATATAAATAATTGACTATCATTGTTCATTGTCATAATGAAGACTTTGTCCTTGTGTGCTTGTGCATCCATGCAGGAGGATCTGAAGGCGACTCAGAGCGCCAGAGACAGAGAAGCCAAACAGATGGCTCAGCTTGAACGGACCAGACAGAGGAACCCCTCAGACCGGCAGATTATTGTATCCTTGCTCTAATATCAAACAGACAAGTAACTTTTCTTTCTTACAACAACCACCTGTATGCTGTTTGCAACATCTTGAGCATAGCTTTATTCCTGGTTAATTATAGATATTGATTAATATTGCAGCAGAGAAATAAACTTGGATCCATTTTGAATGTTTATCTTGTCTAGTTCGAAACGGTTTTACTTTACAGTATCTTCTCATCCGTTTCATGAAAGCTCATATTTTGGATGTTTCCTTGACCAAGCTTTCAGTCTCAGGTGTGTCCCATGTTATTTGTGCATCTCATCCCTGGTGATGTATGACTACAAAGATAAAAACACATTTCTATTGAAATGGAGGTGTAACAAATCAACAGAAATGACTCTTTATTAGATGTGAAGCACGCCATGGAAATTACTTGAAACTCACTCACAAACTTAGAAACTCCATGGAGTTTGTCCATTGTCACACCAGTTATACACATACACAACCTGCAGCACTTATGGGAAATAAAAGTAATAGCAGCAGCTTATTTTATATTGCTCAGATGTTTTTCAGGTGTGTAGTTAAGGTGTTAAATTGCATGCATGATACACACATGTCAAAACTGAAGAAGCTATTGTTTCCCCCTTCCTGTTTAAAGAGCATGTGTCAGTATTTGAAGGGCTTATAGAGATAGGTGGCGCATGTGGGACTGTGAAACTTATGATACTGCAGCTCTGCTGTTGGATGCTATTGGCCTGGGTATCAATTATTAATTTTCTAATTGAGTAAATCAACAAGCATAAAGGGATACTGTTGAATTTCTATGTTAATAAATGGTTGTTCTCAAAAACGTTAGCCATAACCTCTTGTGTTGGTCTGATATGTTTTGTAGTATGTTGTATATTAATTTGTTTGCCCATCAGGCTGAAAGTGAGCTCCAGAGAGCAACCATGGATGCCACACGGACCACCAGGCAGCTGGAGGAGACCATAGATGAGTTTGAGAAGCAGAAGATCCGGGACATCAAGGTATGCTGCTCTAAGCTTTCTATCTG
The DNA here is from genome assembly GCF_023349555.1 of Cebidichthys violaceus. Classification (NCBI taxonomy): domain Eukaryota; kingdom Metazoa; phylum Chordata; class Actinopteri; order Perciformes; family Stichaeidae; genus Cebidichthys; species Cebidichthys violaceus. Next base: position 1,299,813 of record NW_027176617.1, on the reverse strand, counting down.
TACATATCTGAAGAAGTGACATTTTTTTGTCATGTCAGAACTCTTTTTCATGTCTTGTGGCCTCCATGTAATTGTGATTTATTTAAATAGTGCTGAAGCCTACTCAGTACTTTATTATTATTATCCATGTCTTTCCCCTTTATAGAAAATCTTTGGTGAGTTTGTGACAGTGGAGATGTCGTTCCATGCCAAGGCCTTGGAGGTGTACACCTTGGCCTACCAGAGCATTCAAAGTGTGGATGAGGAGGAGGACCTGGAGGTAGGCTGACTCTCCACTTAAGCTTCACCGGCATTAGTGTGTTTATGCACAGGAAATGTTTGAAGATGTGAATTTAGGTGTAGTTATTGACCTCCCATAATGTGTCACAGACAAACACAGAAAAGGACGTACATGTATATTTAAATGTGCTCATGTACTAGACATGAAAGCTGACTGAGCGTCATGTACACCCTCTGCTGTGCACTTGATTAACCTGATGGTTATATTTAACAGGTCCAAGCTATCATGATCAAATTCAGCCTTTACTCAACGACTCATTGCTCATGTGTACTCTATAGTCCACACCCTCAAACTCATGTGGTAACTTTGAAGAAACCTGCGGTGAACTCTTCACAATTCAGAGTCACAGCGAGCTACTTTCTTCTGTTTACAATTTGGTTTGAGACGTTTGCTATTGCTATTTTAAGAGACAAAGCTTGTAGTGAGAAAACAAAGGATCAATGATTCAGTGAGCAAGGTTCCTCCTGCAGTTGGCCTTGTGCTATTTTCCTCCACCCCTTGCCATCTCATCTGTGTGTTTTGCACTGAATCATCTCCCTTCCATTCATACTGAAGCGAAACTCCTAACCCAGATGAGGCTGTTTTTCAATGACTCATAGTACAAAGCATGGGAGATTTAATCATCTGAAAAAGGCACAATGACAGGCATGAAGATAATCCTGATTGAGAGTTCTAGTGGAATTTATTTCTGGTGTGGTTTAAATGGCAGTTTGCTGTGTTATCAGAGGCATACCTGTTGAACTGCTTTGTTTATGTGCGATTAAAGACAGACTGCCAGTTGTCGGTTTGCTGGATTATTCATTTTATTTATGCTACAAGTATTGCGTTAAATCCCTTAACTAACAATGTGCACTCAGTATGTGAAGGCTAGGCCATTTTACATTCAGTTATTATCTTGCATTATGTTCAGTGAGACACATTAAGATTACTGATAAGTGTGTGTAGGCAATGCTTCAATTCTCCTGTTTCTCTTTGGAAAAACGTAGCGCCTACTGTCTTTGACAGGTGTTCAGGAGCTCGCTGCACCCCCCTGACTACCAGTCACGCTTAGACATAGTGCGAGCTAATTCCAAAACCTCCCTCGATCGGACCGGGTCCTTCCTGAGTACATCAGGGACCTTACAGGTAAGATACAGACAGTGCATAGATGCTCCGATATAATAATTAGAATTTCCCCAGAAGATCCTTGTTTCTGTTATGACATTGGTATTTTATCTTTGAATTTGGCAGTTGTGTAAATTTCCTTCTTCCTTTTTCAAACTAAGTAGTCTATTATTTGAGCACCAGTTGAGACTGGTGCTCAAATAACTAATGTCTGAATCAGTTGTGCCAAAGTGTACACGCAGCATTACTTCAGCCATCATTCAGCTTAAATCTCCACACACACCATCGCATGCCAGTAACATCATGCATTTTCCCCCAGCATCTTAACCGTGGCACTGCAATTACTTGTGACTTTAATAGGATTGCCGTGTAAAATGTCTGGGCAGCTAGTCTTCATCATTTGATATCTTTGAAGATCTGTTGTCTTTAGGTCTCACAGGGTGTGTTCAGATGTCGTATCTAGAGATGTCAAGATTGCAGCTTGCAGAGGCAGATTGCAGTTCGCACGTCATTAGAATGCATCTTGCGCCACAACTCAAGATCATGCTTAGGTTTGATTTTATCTGTCGGAATCTGCAATCTCTGCTAAATAACAAACACAGAAGCAGTCAGGTACACAGCACAGCTAGAACAGTGGATTGCAGACCCCCTGAAACTCCAGAGGAAAACTGACAAAGCACATCGAGAAAGTCTTGTTCTTAGATTATACTCATGCCATGATATGAACCTGGCAGTCCTTCAACATGAGACATTTCTGTTCTTATAGTATTACACTACAAATATAGACAAATATAACGTGAGGAATTTGATGCATATTGGGGCGTGTTCACACACGTACCTGTGTTGTCCCGAGTGAAAGAGAAATGTTGGGGAGAAAACCGGAAGTACCATTTGGGCTTAATGACTACCTGCTAAGTGACTGTTTATTTGTCGTCACAGCAACAAAGAGCCTCCAGTCGGCAGACAAGAAGAGATGAGGAGGAAGAGGACGACGACGAAGAGGATGAAGATGAATCGGAGGAGGAGGAAGACGAAGAGGAAGACACAGATGACGAACATTAACTTTTTGTCTCATTTTGTGTTTGTCGGTATGGAACAAAAAAGGATACCTAAAGGTATATTACTGTGTCATTGCCAAAATCACCACACAGGTGGTCTGAGCAGTATTGTAGTGTTGTAGCTGTGTGATGCTTTGTAAGAGAACATGTTGTCCTTTACTAACATGTGTCTTTAACATTCCAGCCAATTATTGTCTTACATATTTTTTATATAAAATATTCCGAAATGTACATTACATATTGTACTGGAACTACCATTGCATTCTATTGCACCATGTTATTCATCTTATAAATTAAAAAAAGAAAAATCCCATTCTGTGTTGTTCCAGTGAATTACCGTTCTACAATAAGTACATGGTGTACCCTCACTCACTTTGCATAGAAATGGCCGCAGAGAGTTTGATTGTTATGTTAGAAATTATGTGAATCAGCCTAAGTGACAGTAGTTACGTGACGAGCGCCGTTGATAGTGACTCATCTTTTCCACAGAAATGCTAAAGTTGTACAAATGAAGCTGGAGACATTTTGCACCATTCTGTCTGTTTATCAGGATATATGCGTGTGTGTGGTACAGTATGTGTTGTCTGCCACAGTGGAGGCTGATGGCTCCTGTGTCTGTCTTGCATGAGTCACTCAACACATTTATTATTCCTCATCTGTCCAAATACTGAACATGTTTCTGCCCTTGGATTTGTACATACGTACAAACGCACACATATCATATGTTTATTTCATGTTTGCAAAGAAACCATATACACACATGTACACACCTGTACAAACAGTATTCATGGAGCGGCCATGCAAGCAACAAAAAGATTTTTGATACAACACAAGTGAGGGTGACCAAAACCTCCCTTACAGCGGCACTGATTATCTCGTCGACTGTGAGATAAAAGCTGCGTAGGTGTTGTGTCATCAGCCCTCTGTGCGACGGCACCTTAATGCATATAAAGGTTAATGTGTATGCAAATACAGTCCCACTGACGCACTCACGTACCAGTTTTACTTTGGTGTACTGTGGATCTGAATGGCCCGTGTTGCAATGAGTCATCACCAATAAAAGTATGTGTTTGTGTGAGTCAGAGAGCTTTTCCAATTGCAGATAAACCTAAAGGCTCCACTCCCTGATCACAGAGCAGAAGAATAGACGGCGACAGGCGAGAGAAAAGGGTCTGAAAGAAAAGAACGCGTCATGTGAGGCTAAAAGTAAGACCAATCTCCGTGTTAGCCAACAGTCAAAGGTACAAAGGAGGCAAGAGTTAGTTATGAGTCATTGACTGTAAAAAGAAAGAAAGGGTAGGAAACAAACAAGGATACCCATGCAAAGAACCAGATGTGTAGAGAAAGGAGGAGTACAGGGAGGAAGAGGGACAGTTGAGAGAGGTAGGTCATCACCCCAAAACCTTATCGTTGACTGTGACTCATTGCCCCTCAGCGTCATGCCACTCCCATCAACTCCAACACCCACAGCACACGTCAACCGCTGCACAGCCTCATGCAGCTGCTTTCATAATATGAAAGCAGCATGTTTCCCTCGAGCCTCAAGCCGCTGATCCTACATTGCTAGAAGGCGTCTCGTTTGCCACAAGTTTTTCTTTTGACATCAAACTAAATTGCTAGTTTCTTCAAATACGGTTCTGCAGATGACTTACAAAAGTACCAATAAATGCAACTATTGGCACATGGAATCCCTACAATAAAATCCCCCTTGGGATTGAAAAAGCCTTTTAATTGCTGTGCCAGTTATTGTGGTTGTTCACTCCCCTTAAGTCACCACCAGAGGGTAATGTTTAAAGCATTTCTTACATGGGCTCCTTTTTAGGGGAAACTGAGATATGAAGACATTGTGTTCTTTTCAACCTGTAGGTAGCCGCAGTAAAATTGTGTGTGTGTGTGTGTGTGTGTGTGTGTGTGTGTGTGTGTGTGTGTGTGTGTGTGTGTGTGTGTGTGTGTGTGTGTATGTGTGTGTGTCACCTGTTATCGGTTACCTCTCGAGAGAAGCAGACTGATTGCATTTTGAAAGCCACAAAAGAGAGCTTTGAACTGTTGAGACAAAAACATCCGGATATGTATTTTAAGCATTTAAAACTTGACTGAATCATTCCGGCCTCCACCCTCATGAGAGTGGATTTTTATGCAAACAATAACACACGTAAACTGACTGAGGCTGGGTTGAGTCTACCACTACATGCAAGTGGTTCAGTCCTTATCCATATTCAAGTCAAAAGCAACCATATCAGTGCTAGTAGGAGCCATTATTTGTGTCTACTTTGTCTAAAATTTGATATTCCAATCTTAGAATCTGATACAGGTATAGCGACATGTCTTGGTGTGACATTTCAAGTACACACCATTCCATATTTTCCTCCACCTACAGCTGCAAACAGTCTCTTGTGTGGATGCATAGGGGGATGATTCATAGATCAAACCTAATGGAGCCAGTATCTATGGCTGCAGAATCCTATGATTGGCTCTCTTATAGATCTGGCTCACATAGAGGTAAGGATTCCCTCCTCTCCCCCTCTGACTCAACTGCAGTCTTCCCCAGTGATGAGCATGCATCAGTGTGTGTGTGTGTGTGTGTGTGTGTGTGTGTGTGTGTGTGTGTGTGTGTGTGTGTGTGTGTGTCTGTGTGTGTGTGTGTGTGTGTGTTTGAATAAAGGAGAAAAGGCATGAAAGTGAGTGTTTGTGTGAACATAATTCTGAAATCATATTTGTGCAGGCATACTTTGCCAAAGGAAATATCATGTTTGTGTTTGTGTAGATGTATATGTGACAATATATGCTGATGTTAATATATGTGCATGCGTGCCAAGGAGTCCTACAGTACAGTTGTTTGGAATATTAAATACAGTGCCGTGCTGGCGGCTGTTATAAAATCGAGAGGCAGCATAGCTGGAGTGTGACTCACACACTGACTCACTGACAGCGCTGCCATGGTGCGTGTATGTTTCTCTGCATGTGTGTGTGTCTCACACACTCTGTGGTTCCTCTGGCAAACTCACTGTGTGTTGCTGGTGTTCTAAGAACTCTGAACCCTGTCACAATCCCTGGATTTCACACCAGCAAACAAGGTTACATACAAGTGTGTATGAGTGAATGTGTGTGTGTCTTCATTCCTGCAACAACATATGTGTTGTGCATGTGCAGTGGTCCAGCAAAATATCTTCACACTGCGCTGACAGCTCCCAGCACATTTAATTTAACAGAGCAATGTTTCGATGCCTGTGAGATCTTTGTAAGGCATTGTCGAATAAATCATCACAAAGCAGAACAAGCAATACATAATGTGTATACATACAGTGTATATATATATATATATATATATATATATATATATATATAATGGTTATAATGCAAGCCAATCTACTCTCAGACTGGACCAATCAGAGCGGAGCTGTGTCTGGTACTACCATACAGGGCACAAAACAGTCATGTATGGAAAAAAAAAAGCCCCAAAAAAAACATAACAATGATCAAACTACTACTACTAAAAATAGTTCATCAAACAAATTGAAAACTAGAAAATTATAATATATTACTCACAAAAGCCAATACAAACTAACAACAGGGAAATAAACAAACAATTTAGGATTTAAATACAAAGTGGGATACATTAACAGATATTAACTCCTTGGAAAGAAGGCAAATATTCCATTAAAATTTGTAAAAGAGAAGTAAGATCTGTTAATCAGACTTATGTCAAATGTTATAAGACATCTACAAACAAGGCTTAAGATAAAAAAAATCTAAACATAAACCCTTAGGTGATGTTAAGGGTAAATATATAGAATTCCTCTCTCCTCAGAAGGATGTTATTGATGACTGTGTGTGTGTGTGTGTGTGTGTGTGTGTGTGTGTGTGTGTGTGTAAGCTAGATTGCATGTTTTACAGAAGTTAAGACAGGAGACCTCAAGCTGCTCTGGAATGTCTTGCCAACATGTATACAACAACCGCTCATCCTCCCATTTACCTGATTTATGCGCCAACACGAAAGGCAGTGTACCTGTTGTCAAGGGTAGTAAGTCATAACAGTTATTGTACAGTATCCGTCCCACATTCCAGGATCACAGGTACAAACGTAAATCAAGGTCACAGGTACAAACGTAAATCAAGGGATGCCTGTGCTTTAAACAAGCGTACAGTACTGTAAATCTGTATGTGTCTTGGTGTGTGTCAGCGTTGTGCTCTGCTACAGTATATCATCTGATGGGGATAAAGCAGAAAGTGACTTCTTATTTACTTTCCGATGCCTGATAGTGGCGTCATATATCCTTCACAAAATAAAAGACTGAGAAAAAAACAGCCATGCATGTAAAAAGGGTTATTTATCCAGATAGAGTTTGCCTTACTGTATCGTTATAATATATAGTGTTTCTGAGAGCATGTGCATCTCTCGAATACAAGTGTATTTCGTGTGTCATAAGTCACGTTTACGGTGTGTGTTGTGCTAGGTGTTGGACCTGATATCCAGCTTTGGCTTCATACTTTTACCTGCCATTCTATTCCGCCCCATGGCTGTTGTTAATGATGTCGAAATCATCCACTTTCAAAGGAATGGGACGGGGGGGAGACAGAGAGAGAGAGAGAGAGAGAGAGAGAGAGAGAGAGAGAGAGAGAGAGAGAGAGAGAAAGAGAGAACACGCTTGCGTCTGTGTATTACACAAGAGGCTTATCAGACAGAGCTGTGCTGTGATCAGTGGGGGAGGCCTTGGCTCAGGAGCTCACTGTCGCCTCAGCCTTGGCGTGTAGCTCTGTGTGTGCATGTTTCTGTGTTTGCCTTTTTTGTTTTTAAATCGAGCCCGTGCCTGTCATCAGCCAGCGGCCTGGTATCAGTGGGTCATTGTGAGTTTGAGTTTGTGTGTGTGTGTGTGTGTGTGTGTGCGTGTGTCAGGTTCCTGCCAGGTGAGCAGCGAGTGTGTTTACAGTTGATCAACCACTTCCTAGTATAACACTACACTCCTATCAGCCTTTTCTATATCTCTGCTACAGTCCATTAGAATATTAAACTATTATTATTATGAACCTTAACTCCATAAACAGTTTCTGAACCTTGGCCACAGATTAATTGACCTTTAGCTAAACCCTGCCACCTGCTGCTATCCGTCAAGCTATCAGAGCTGCCATGGAGCCCAAACTGCCACTAACTGCAATCCCTGAATAAATATTATCTAATCTTTGAGAAATGGAAAAGTGATTTCAGAGAGAAGCAGACAGATGGGTCTACACTATAGAAGTGAACCACCACATCACCTGGCAATCCAGACAGCATACAGTGAAATTAAGGAAGGACATGTTCCTCTTTATTCACTGCTACAGTCATTAAAAAGCAAAAGCAGCATGTGATAACGTTCAGTATACTCTCAGTAGCTAGAGTAGCATAAAAGTGCTAACTCTAGTTAATGATGCACTAGCTCCACAGACACGTACATCTCGTTTAACCAGGTCTGGGTGAAAATCCACAACACCAGCCTGAAAATAAAGAAAATCTGAAACGATTGCATGAGAGTTTATGCTGCTACACTATGATTGGCCAGTCTGCATTGAAGGGCAGTACTTAGCGAAAGATCAATACAGATGCAAAGTCTCGCCCCTTCTGGTGGACCACCATGGGACTTGATTTCCGAAAAAATATATATACAACAGTGAGAGACAACATTTCTTTTATCCCGCCCATGATTTACACACTGATAAAAAGAGTCACTGGATAAAACACATCAGGTAAGATAAAGTTACATTTGTTATTGCTATTCAGTATTGCTGAAAAGAGTCACTTCAGCTCCATTTTGCTACCTGCTCTTTCCTTTGCATTTGTCTCAAAATGTATATTCAAATTAGGCTTGATTGCAGCCACCTACTCAGTAATGGATCATCAAACACTCTACAAACACAGGGCAGAAGCTGCTACAGTTCGCATGTAAGTCATGATTTACAAGAAAGTGTGAAGTGGCTGAATGTGGACATCGGGTCTGTCCTCTTGCATAACAAAGACCGCTCTCTCCTTCCACATTCTAAAAAATCTGAGTGTTTCCCTCGAACACCGCACACAACCCTTCTTGTCCTCACGTTCTCCTCCAGCTGAAAAATAAAGTGAAACCAAAGACAGAATGTGACATGAGAAGCTGTCAGGCCCAGCTCGGGTCAACCACGGGGGGTCAAAGCTATGTCTGGAACTACAGAGTCACTGAGTGATGCGTTAAGTGTCTCTCAGGGACACTATAGTGCATGACAGCATGGAGAAAAGGGAGGACAGTGTGTGTGTGTGTGTGTGTGTGTGTGTGTGTGTGTGTGTGTGTGTCTGTGTGTGTGTGTGCGCATTTACGATTCCTCCAACGTTGAGAAGAGTCCATGAGGCAAGCTAGTCCCTTGAGAACATCTCATCTGCTTGTAGACTTTCCTGAACTCCCCATGCCGCCTTACTGAGCATCAAACATGTGAAAACGCAGGCAGGAAGCCCGTCTTTTGAAACAATACACGACATCACAGGATATCATAGGAGCATCACAAAATTACAAACAGGGAATAAGACACAGAGGTTCTCGCAAACAGCCACAAGATGACACGAAAAAATGTGTGAATGTATAAACAAATGCTTTCACACACACACACACACACACACACACACACACACACACACACACACACAGCAACAGTGGCTATAAGACAGCCTGGGAACAGCTATCCACTAATGAGGTCTATCCCATGAGGATTTGGTACTGCACAGAGGAATGCAGGCCCTCCGCTCTCATGACTGACCTGCCCTGACACACACACACACACACACACACACACACAAACACATGCAGATGGAGCTACTTTACTGTCCGAGAGCTGCCCTCTCACACATGAATGAGAATTGATAGAAGGCATCCAAGAATAGGACACTTGTAATTTGGTAGGTACTGCATTCGAAACGAACATAACAAGCACACTGGGGAATTTGACACTAATTTGAGACGAGGGCGGGTAGAGGCAGGAAGAAGGGGGGAACAGGCTGAGAAAACAGAATAAGACGGAGGAATAAATAAACAAGGGCACAGAAGGGTCAGAGAGAGAAAGCAACGCAGAGAGAGTGACACTGAGTTATGAAGATATGAATCTCTGAGTTTTATTTGCGCTCAACATTTGCTCTCGAGATTGGCTCGTGGTTTGAATGTGAGAGCCAACTTCAGTGAGTTTACTAGAACAGATTTGGTGTCTGAAGCAGACAGACCCCATCGCTGGTGGCCTGTTGGCGGTGCCTGCTGCTAGTCGATAGACGGACAGCATGGGTGTCCGTCTCAGTCACGACTCTCTCAGAGAACACACAAGTTCTTAACTCGGTAGTGAAAGTAGAAGTTTGAGATTATTTTACAAGTGTGTTTTGAAACGTCTTTGAAAATCCAGTGCACCAGAGATGCATGGCCAATTCGAACCATTTGGAGTGAGTACATCATTCGAAAGTACACAAACTCTACTAAACAACACAAAATTTTGGTGCTTAGATATCGAGATTTAAAAACATTATTCATAGTAGAAACCACTATGGATTTTGTGTTTACAGTTTCTAATATTGTCTTGTGATATGTTTGGATTATTTTATAGAGCTCAGACTGTGCATAAAAGGATATACTGGTGCAACAAGACCTAGAGCGTACAGTCATGCAAGCAGCTCTGTGAGGCTGTTTTTAGGCACGAGCTCAGAGGGACACTACTAACACGCTGATATTCTCGCCAAACTTGGTAGTTTGGCTACACAGGTTAAATTAGAAGTCAAGAGCCATGGCGTCAGTCATCCTTGACTCAGACTTCATTTTTAAATCCTGCATAAAAAGGGGACCAACACAGCTTTCTTTCATTTCAGTAATATTGCAAAGGCTGTTCCTTTCCCAAAAAGATGCCAAAACACTAGATTACTGTAATGCTCTCTTCAAAGGTCTACCAAAACAATCCATCGACAAATTACAATTAACTCAGAACTCTGCTGTCAGGCTTTTAACTAGAACAAGACAGAGAGAGCACATCACCCCAGTTTTAGCTAATCTGCACTGGCTCCCAGTGTCTTTTAGGATTTATCTTGAAGTTCTTTTACTTGTTTACAAGGCTCTTAACACTTTCTTAATTCCCTACCCAAGACTGCAAGATGCAAGCTCCATGAACATTTTTAATCGTCAATTGAATCCATATTCATTCAGCATTGCCTTTAACTGAATGTCACTCTTGTTTACGTGTATAAGTGTACTTATGCCTCTCTTTGTTATATTGCTTGGTTTTCATGTGAAATATTTGCATGTTTTTTTTTAAATTAATTCTCTTGTTTCCTAACTTTACTGAAACACATTTTGCACTACTCTACCTGTATGACAAGTGCTGTATAAATACAGTTTATTATTACTGTTATTATCATATTTGGTAGTTATATTTACGATGGTCACCATCTACAGCCGGGGTAGGTAAGGCCACCTTATGCAACGCATGGCACACAAGATTTTTCCCCACCTGCATTCTGCAAAGACACCTTACTCTGCTTCTGATTGGCAAGTACTTGTTGATTTCTTCACAGAATTTGCTAAAGTTTAATGCTCATGAACAAAGTTGGTGGAAGGTAGGGTTGATGATTTCAACTCATATGTGGATGTTTTCATGAGGAGCCTTCGTGTAGTGTTCTTATATATAATTACAATATCCTGAATATGGGAGAAAAGTTTTTTTAAGAATGTTATGCACATTGTCTATATGGATGGAATAAAATAACAGTTGGAGATGTACATTTTGATGTTGTGTCATAATTAAACTCAATCTTAACCTTAATGTTGATATGGCACGCTGATAACAAGAAAACTTACAAATAATTCTTATCAAAAAGATTGCTGACCCTTGATCTTTAGCCTGTTAGCATGCTAACATTTGCAAACTAGACAAAAACACAAAATACAGCTGAGGCTGATGGGAATGGCATTCATTGGGAAGTTATTTGGTCACATTTTTTATATCTTATAAGGGCAACATTAATATCTGAATGAAATCTCATGAAAATCCATCAAATAACTGTTGAGACATTTAAAACCACAAATGTTACTGTCATGGTGGCACTAGAGAAAAAGTCAGGGAATCACCAAAGACATTAAGATTTAAAATCTTGGAATCATGAACATCTGTTCAAAATTTTGCTGCAATCTATCAAACAGATGTAAAGATATTTCAGACCAACTATCCAACACTGCCAACGAGCCATGTCCATATTAAAAAAGGTGATACTTTAGGCCTCCCTGTTCAGTACAGTGATCTGGTTATTGTTAGTTATGAAATGTTTCATTAATGGTATATAGCATATGTGTGCTAATGACCACCCATAAACAGACAGTATGCATCCACTACCGTTTACACTCATCCCTAGAAATAAACACTGGCCCACTGCTAATCGTCCCTGTGTCAGCCATGCGTAACACCACATGTCACAGGGGCCGTGCATGCTGAAAGCCTCGCAGGTCTTTGTTTTGGAAAATGTGGCAGGGGTTGCCATGGAGCTTGTGTTTGATCTATTGTAATTAACCAAGCCCATTGATTGCACAATGCTTCTCCCTGGCTCGTCTCCATCAGCAGGCAGCCCTGACTGGACGTCTAATCAAACACCACGTAAACCACCGTTTATGAAGTTGCCTCCCCACAATGATTTGTCCTCACATGGCCCGACAGAGATGAAAGGAGCACAGGAAGTGAAGGGAAGGCAGGACAATAAGGATCATTAGAGGATTTCACAAAGCTGAGGTCTACCGTTTGAAATAGGTCTTGATTCTGAGCTCAAGAGAACTGATAAGTGTTAACTGATTACTCTCTGTGTGTGTGTGTGTGTGTGTGTGTGTGTGTGTGTGTGTGTGTGTGTGTGTGTGTGTGTGTGTGTGTATATGTGTGTGTATATGTGTGTGTGTGTGTGTGTGTGTGTGTGTGTATGTATATATATATATATGTATATATGTGTATGTATGTATGTGTGTGTGTGTGTGTGTGTGTGTGTGTGTGTGTGTGTGTGTGTGTGTGTGTGTGTGTGTGTGTGTGTGTGTGTGTGTGTGTGTGTGTACATTTGGGTTACAAACCAAACTTGTCAAGCAAAATCAAGTGTCATATTTGTAATTTTATTTTAAACAAATGTGTGTGCTAAATATGAAGCTACAGCCAGCAGTCAATTAGCATAGCTTAGCATAACCACTTGAAGCATTGGGTAACAGCACGTTATGAAAAGCACCTTTAAAGCTCATAGTCGGGAAGATAATCCTTTGTAAAACCACAAAGAAATATGTTCATACTTTTTGTAAGTTGTTAAGTGAGCTTTAGCAATGCTTGGCAGATTCTGCAATGCTTGGCAGATTCAGAAAAAAAAGTAAATAAGCATATTTCCCAAAATGTCTATTACTATTTCTTCAGTTGCATATTGAGGGGAATTCCGGGGGATTAACCATTATATATTTATTTTCTTGTAGCCACAGTGTTTTATCATGACTCTAATTCCTCTGAAATCCAGTCACGTTATGTACGGTTTCATACTAAGGAAGTCCTACTAGGTGGCCACATCCCTCTGTAAATGTGTCCTTTGTCCCTTAGTACTCCAGTCACTGTGTCCTTATGCGTGTCATGTAGCCTGCTTTAAAGTCAATTAGCCCTGCTTTCCAACCCCAGGGGTGACAATCTGGGGCTCACATGTCCCGTCAGGGCTGACCTTCACATGAGGGACTGAGCCAACACTCACATATGGCCAAGCCCTGGGGTGGGAAACTGCCTACTCTGGCCAAGGACAGGACTGCTAGTGAAGGGTGGATGGATGGCTGTGAGGGTGAGCATGTAATCTCTAGAGATATGGCAACTTTATTTATTTTTTTCAAAGATATACAGATAGTAGTCGTCAATCGATAGTAGTCGTCAGTCGGGCTCTTAAACAAAGCCCGGGACCCCCACTGACTCTGTCATCCCCAGGACAATTTTCTTCCAGACACTCCCCTGCTCATCCCTGTTTCTTTATTCATACACACTCGACACTTTTAACATTTCACTTACATTTCACTTGTTTACAGTCATGTTATCCGTTTGTTGTGCACTTTATTCTATATTCTTTTATATTCTATTGTAAATTGGAATATGGTCTATTTCTTGCACTGTCTTGATTGTTGTTGATTGGTTGATGTTATTGTTTGTTTGTTATTGTTTAATGTTATGCACCTTCCACCATGACAAATTCCTTGTAGGTAAAAACTTTCTTGGCAATAAATGGTTCTGATTCTGATTCTGATAGTAGTTCCAATGATTTTTGTTTTTGTTGTTGGGATTAAAAGGTAGGAAGGAAATAAAAGCTAAGTTCACACAATGTTGGGGAGTGTGGTGTTCACTTTATTTATCTGATACAAGTGAAAGTGTGACAACCGTTTTTCTGAACACAAAGTACAATGAACTTAATCTGAGAATTATCTGCAAGGGATTTCCAGTGAAATTGATATGTACTGTTTTTGGGCTCGTTCTTTGAACCTGCTTGTAAAATGTTGCAATAACCCTACAGCTATTTGCATCATAACCATGATTAAAGCCATTATATGGAATCTTGACTACGTTTAGTAGGCCCCATGACTTAAGTCTGGACTTTCCCAAAGCCGCTGTAAAAGCAACTTCACTTTTTTCATTTCTTTCTTAGTAATCCAAAGTGGATCAGGAGGAGTGGATCCCCGAAGCAACAACTAAGATAGGCTCCATAAATCTGAAGACTGGGCATTAAATATGGAACAGAGGACCACCCATCATTAAGCTACTGGATACAAGGAGGTCCACCTAAAGCAGCTAATCTGGACCAGGTTTTCTCAAACCCATATTTCAGGATGAATAACAAGCGCTTATCTGTCAGAGGAGATTCCTGTGATGTAAGATACAAACAAAGTTAAGATGCATAACGTATCTAAAGCCATAATGCATTTTCACAAGCTCTGGGGGGCAGCAGGCAGGTACGTTTTATGAAACTGAGCTCTCTCTGTGTTACAATTCAATAAAAGTGTAGCGTGGGAGTAGGTGTGTGAGATGGCTCACTGCATTGAAACAAGGTCTTTTTAATTTGAGTGTCACTTAAATTGAACTGAATGGAAAAACAATCCTGTAATGCAGCAAATTGCCTTGGCCATCTTTTCCAAACAGTGTTTACTGCAGTTTGTGTGTGTGTGTGTGTGTGTGTGTGTGTGTGTGTGTGTGTGTGTGTGTGTGTGTGTGTGTGTGTGTGTGTGTGTGTGTGTGTGTGTGTGTGAGAGAGAAGTTTTGAAGCGCTGATGGCTGCACAGTTGTGCAACTGCAGTCCATTTGCCCAAAGCAAATAGCAACATTCTAAGAAAGAGGAAAGGGGGGGTTGTGCTTTAGCAAAGGTTTTTTGCATGTTTTTTTCCTTTCTATACTCCACCAATGATCATTCGCATTTAATCTGCAGGGCTTGCACAATTTTCTGTTACATTTGATGTTGAGCAACACATTGATAAAAGGTCACAAACAGTTGTGGCACTCCTTTCAAAAACACCTCACTGAATTGCACTGGGTCATGAGTATGAATCCTGTGCAGAGCCTTTTTAATATGAATCATCACCTAAAATTACTGTTACCGTTGGTTCTTGTGATATTTGAAAAGGTCATCTGGTTTGCGCAAATGCCTTGCTAAAAAGGTGTTGGCTCAACTTGTAAGAGCCTGTAAGTCTGCTTGCATTCCTGCATAACCATAACCTCTGGAAGCCACAGGTTGCCAGGTGAAAGCCTCAAGCTTTAATCTGCTCACACGTCTGAAAGACAAAAATGTAAACTATGGAACAAAATGACAAAATGAAAATCCACACTGTGTACAAAATGTTAACCTATAGAAAAAAACTGATTTTAATCATTAAAATTACCAAAAGAAAACATTTAACTAAACTAGAACAACAAAACTCTAAAGCCACAGCTGTTCTATTTTGCTTATTGCTCAGAAGCGGAAAGAAAAGTGTTGTACATATACAAAAAAATAATTATTTAAAAAACGATAAACCTTCACGATACTGTATGTCACTGAATTTATTGTAACCTGCAGTAAAACCTGACTCAACAACGGCACACAAGAAAGAGGAACACCTGTGTCGAAAGACAAATATAAAGGATGATGAAACAGATGTTTCGGTAACGAGGTAACCCTGTCAGCAGCACAGAAGTCAACAATGAACTACGCACAAGATCATGAGTATTCATGTGTGTTTAAGTGCACACATGAAGTGTGTGTTTACTGACAGGGTCTCAGCCAAAGGGATTTTACCAAAAGGCAAACGGCAGGAGGGGTAAGCGTGGGCGTGTTGGGGAACACCAACCAGAATTTCAGATGACTTTTTCGATTTCCACTCCTTTTGTGAAAATTTAGTAAGGGCAAGCTGACTTTAGATCTGTGTCAGGTGGCATTTTCCCCCCCGAGCCACTGTAACCGTCATTACCTTTGCCAATGGGAATCCTGTTTACTGACCACCAGCCAGTGCCTGGTACCAAGATTGCTTACAGTCACTAAGCATACATATGTCAGCCTGTTAGTCAGTGCACTTCCCCATGCGGTGACATACGGATGTCTGCTCCTCCTATAATCAGGATGTAAGTCGGTCATCTGTTCAGTGGTTCTCCTCTGCCCAGTCTAATACTGTTGGAAAGCTGTCCTGTCTAAATGTCACATGTCCATAATTACTGTCCTGTGGCGACAAATAAAGATGGCTTCAAGAAAGAATGAGTGCAGAAATGAGCGATGGTGGTTTTGCAATTCAATTATAGAATCCCGTTTTGAAACCAGCTCTGCTGTTTGTTCTGCCTGTTTCGCACGACATAAAACCTAATCTTTGTTATGAGGGGAAAAAAGCAACTTTCTGTTGGTTTAAAACATATTTACACAGTTGTATTACTTACAAAAACTGAGGAATAAATTCCACCTCGTTTGAACACATCGCTGGCCCTTTAAGTCATTCTTAGTGATGTGAAAAGAGAAACTAATTTCAATCATCTGTTGTGTAACAGTGCAATGAAGAGGTGGGTGGTTGTAGATGTTGCATGTACATGTGTGTTTTTATGATCGTTTCCATTGTGCCCTTTTCTTTAACTTCAACTCCCTTTTGGTATGCTAATTGTTTGCAAGTAGCTCATCAGGGTCAACACATTTTCAATTATTCAACATATGATGCAAAATAGGTCTCACATGTAACCCGTTCCAACACTGAAACCCAAGGTCACATTTTAATTGGCAGTAGAATAGCTGCAATACTCTCATATTCCCAGTAATGATGGGTTTCCGAGCTGCGCAAATTCCTAACCACCCGTTTGTCACTTGAGTCATCTCGCCCTGTGCAATCCTTTGTCTGCCAGCCCTATACAAGGCATAACCCACAGACAGTGGGGGCTTTTGAAATGCAGCAAATTTGAAATGTAAAAATGTTCCTTCTTTTTGTTTGATTAATGCCCCAGACCACACACTGTGTGGGGGAGCGGTGGAATTTTTCTTCTTAATAAGCATGTTTCAGGTCGAAACAGGCTGTTTTCCTTTCATCCATATTCATGTTGCAGTGTCTGAGAAAACAGGCATGTTTGAATCATCATAGCCCATCACAAGGCGACTGTGTATGGATGGTTACTTCAAAGTGAATGTCATTTGCTTCCCAACATCAAAATCACTGAGCATTATATTCATTATCTGACTCTGAGGAGCATTTGGTTTTCAAGGCTTCATTACACGGCCGTGTGAAATCATTCATTTCCTTTTTAGTTACAGTTCAAACAAATCTGTAGCTCAAAACTTTTCTTTTCTGAACACAAAAAGCAAGTCACATAATTCTCCACATAGCTAAATGAGCACTTTCCCATGAATAAAACAAGGTTTTAGTCACATCCCTTTCAACAACAAAAGCATCGGCTATGCAGCAGACAGACTTTTCTTTCTCCAGCTCAAACACTTCTGCCATGACTGTTGGACAATAAATGGACGGTCTGTGGAAAGAAATATTAACAGTGGAAAGTATGCTCATCCCTTGAATTACACATTCCACCTTCCCTTTCAGATATCTTATCTTGACAAATGTGTCATTACAAACATATTTCTGACAACTCAAGCCTATATTAGGTATGGAATGCTGTTCTGTGTACAACAGAAGAGATGGACAGAGGATCTTTAAGAGCTGGGGCAAGCCACATTAAACAATAGATTATTTCAGCTCACCGACAGCTGATTTACCACAGCAGGAGCCTCGAGACTCCTACGGGGTCAACACTGAGGTTTCCCTTAAAGTAATACTTGTCTGCCTCTTCCTTACCAGTATCCCTGCTGTATTTGTAATCTTTTCAAATTGACTGGATGGAAAACCCACCAGTCTCCAAATAAAACCATAAAAACATTTACTTTTACCAATATAATATTTCCCAAGAAATATGTTTAGAGACTGGGAAGTACAGGCACTGCAATCATTGGTTTCATTCTCCTAACTGTTACTGTTCCTGTGTCAAGAGCATAGACAGTATTTCTAAAAGTACCATACAGCAAGCCTTCTTTGTTGTCATGTATGAAAACATCAAACAGGATCACAGTCATGATTATTGAAGGTTACATTTTTGTGGCTGTTGAGCAGCCAGATTCATCTGCAGTTTTTTTTGGAGCTTTGAAAGTTGTAAAACGTACAGATCTACAGCCTGCAGGCAGTTAAACCATTTAGGTTAAAGATTCCTGGATGTTATGCAGGTGATGTCTTTACACACTAAGCACGGCACATGACTTTGGAGGAGTTCAGCGATTACTTCATTCTTGCTTGTATTGTCTCCTTAATAATGTAACATTATACTATGCCCCCGACTCTGAAGAGAGACGCCTGCGTTTGATCAATGGCTGCTTGGAACATGTTCTGTCTACTCTACGTTAGACTGTTTCATTACATCCCATCAATCATTCAGTGATGTAAACATCCCCTGAGCATAACGTTTTGCCAAATGCCCTTTACAAAGCGAGCTAACGGAAGGAAGAGAGACAGGAGGAAAGGGAGAACAAATGTATGAGGAAGAGAGAAGACCGATGATAACCAGAGAGAGAGAGAGACAGATGAAGTGAGGAAGCGAGAGACTCTGAGTCAGAGTGAAATATCCTGACTGAGAAGTAGATGGAGATTTTGCGAGTATCCTGTTCTCCCAGTGGGAGAGAATTTGTTTGGGCTGGACAGGATACAGGGGGGTACATCTGGACAGATTAATCCCAAATACAATATACAACATATTTTTCCTGTGCTGTGTGGGACAGGCCTTTTTTCCTCCAGAGACAATAACCTCTCTCTACAACTAGAGCTTTACCATGAGCTAGTGCATGTGATTATCAATACCAGCTATTTATATGTATGCATATATTACATGTTGGCCACCTTTATTATCAATAACAATACCGTTGTAGTCACAAAAACAATTGCTGAGATCTGTGACTGCAGTTTACTTCCCTTTAAAGAAGTCTGACCAGCAAAAAACATGAACAGTCATCACAGAGACGAGCAAACAATGACTCGCTCATCAGAGAATAAAGTCAAAAGCTGCATTTTCCATTTAAATTCACAACTGTAGAGTGATAAGCATCAAACTGAGTTGTGACAAACTGACAGCAGCCAACCACTTAGAGTCATCGTGAATCTAATATTTATTTATCGGCATAGCTCATAAAGCTTCCAAATATGATAAATATCTAAACCAGCTCTGAACATTAACACACAGTCGGACGCTTTTTTTCAAACATTTCTTTGCACAAAAAAAACTTCTCCACTGTATGTAAATCAATAGCCTATTCATTCTCCACATGACGAATATATCAACTTGAAAAATGAGCAGTTAGTATTTTATTAAAAATCACTGGATTAGAAAAATGAGTAGGCGAGTACAAAACTAAGATTACAGGTGAGCCTACTTAGAGGGTTTTACTTCAAAGTAAAGTGGTTAAGATAATCTAAAGTGTTGTCTTATTTACAACCTCATCAGACTTTACACATTTTAGCCAGATTATCTTAACCACTCGTTTTTTCCCCATTAGACGTCGTTAGTGATCTCAGCAATTCATTTGGTGAGAGCAAATAATACATGAGTTGTAAGAATTGTTCTTTGTAACCCTCCATACAGTACTGTAGTCCTTTGTCTGAATGTAAAAACAATTAACTGTGTGCATTAAAATGCTAGCAACCATAATGTTGCTGGAGTGACTTATGACATACATTAAGGTTGAGTTGACTGGCACAGGACTGGACGTGTCGTTGCGCTTGTAAAACTTGTGAAAAGAAGTGTTACGAGAGCGAGGCCTGTGGAGGTAAGACGAGCGATCACGGTGGTCTTGTTTCACCATCAGCCTCATTCTTTTATCCCGAGCAGGTGAGAAAGCGTTACATTGATTGTCTCGTATTCTTATGAACTCTTTACCTGAAAATTACCAGGAGAATGTTGTTTTTCATATCTGCGTTGCTGTCCTCAGTCCGGCTGTTTCCAGTTACATTTCAACCAGTGAAAAATATTTACCCCTGAAAATGAAGAGGATAACTTTTCATCTCCGACACTGTTCCAGGAGACATCTGGCTTGTGTTTGAGGAGCTTCGGGGTGTGTGTGTGTGTGTGTGTGTGTGTGTGTGTGTGTGTGTGTGTGTGTGTGTGTGTGTGTGTGTGTGTGTGTCAGTGTGTGTGTCAGTGTGTGTCTGTGGCAGAGAATGATAATCATAAGAGAAGTGTATTATTTCACTGTCTGTGCTCTCCAACAGGAGAAGTGAGCTGCAGTGAATTGCAAACGTACACAAGCCACAAAGACTCCCAACAAAAAGCAGAGAAACGCACTTTCACACACACAATGGACATCCCCATTGTGTGTGCACCGTGTGTGTGTGTGTGTGTGTGTGTGTAGGAAGAGGTTCTTGCTATGCTTCCTCCTCTCTTATGAATGCACAAACACAGTCACATGCAGGGGAAGATCCACCGGTGTAAAGTTTCCCATTCATACTTATACCACTAACCTCTGAGGTCAAACATGATGTGTATACAGTCTGCCTCCTACTTGCACTGGGGAACGGGCTCTGATCCTTCCCTTGTCTCCTCAGCGAGCCTCTTGCATACTAAACCCAACCTTCGGACCATGAACCAGGTCACAGTATAAACCACATGGTTGAGTAAATCTTAGTGTTGACAGCTTTCAAATAAACAGAAAGTCCAGTACTGTTATTGATCTGATCGTCTTCTCCAGGTGTCTTTTTGTGACACAGACGTGAACCGTTTATTGGTGTCTAATTATAAAGATAATAAAATGTTATGGTTTTCATAGCCATGACTGTAAACAATACATTTCCCTGTCAAAATTCTGATTTGTTTAAGGTATTGCTCCATAGAGTTGCGAAAGATGATAAACGATGAATATCAAGAGTCTGCCAGGGTTTTATGAGGGTATTTAAAAGTTTTATATAGACCATGATGCCTTGCAGCCACCTGCCAGCAGTGGAGTCCTGAGCAGGTCGCAGGGTTGCCAGTTTGGCACGATATGTACATATATCAGATTCAAGAAAATATTTTGTTTCTGTGAAGTGATCAAATTAATTTTTGGCAGTCATCACTGACCTCACAGGCCCACAAATCCTTAAAATTACCTAAAAGGAATAGTTTTGGGGAAAAACTATCCGTTTTCTTGCCGAGAGTTAGATGAGAGGTTTGATACACAGCATATAAACTGGAAATACAGTGAAACCGTTAGCCTGGATTTGTCCAAACGTAACAAAATCTGCCCACCAGCATTTCTAAAGCTCACTGATTAACACAATATTTCCCATATGTTTCATCATTATAACCACTGAAGTGTAAAATCAAGAATTGGATAGCTGCCAGCTGAGGCTCCAGGAAGTTACTGGTCCTGGCCAAGATATTTTATTGTCATGTGTCCAATTGATTCGATTTCCATGTTTCTGGTCTTTATACTACATGAGACTGACATTGATCCGGTCATCTAACCCTCAGTGAAAAATGTATTTCCCAAAATTTTGAACTATTGCTGATAGCCTGGCAACTTCACTATAACAACAAGAATCCATGAGGTCACCGTGCTGGGCCAAGAAACACTTTACAGTAATTCCCCGTAAAACCACAATTTGTCATTTTTACACTTTGGTTTTTGTAACCCTGTGAACAGTTTTTCTCCTCCTTGTCCACACACCAAGAATACTGTAGCTACATATTCACAAGACATGAGAGTGGAATCGTTGTTCTCATCCGACTCTCAGCAAGAACGTGAATAATTCCCAATATGTTAAACTTTAAAAATAAGATGAGCTTGAGTTGGTTTCCCTCTAGCTTGTCAGTATTTTGAATGCAACAATTTCACTTTCTTCCTTTGTTTTTGTGGTAGTCTGGAACTCGACACCACTTCTAGCATGTGAGGCATCATGCACTAAAAGCCCCACCTTTTTTTAATCCAGTTCAATAATGCTAATTTAATGATTTCATTATTAAATAATTAAATCACTAGCTGCTCTCTAGTCTTTGCACAGTGTAATCAGCCACTAATGCAGAGTTTCCTCTTCCATAACTGGAAATAATTTTCTTTGGTTTCTGGTTTGGGGATAGAGCTGTTTATTCTCTCAAACGTTGATTGGATTTTCCTGACATGAAGAAATGATTTTGACTGAATTTTAGCCGTCAGAACCTCAGCAGATACTGGTGAGGTGCAAAAATCCCTAAAGAAAGCCGTTCCTCCCTCCTCCCTCCTCCCCCGTCCTCCTCCTTCTCCTCCTCCTCCTCCTCCTCCTCCTCCTCCTCTTCTCACATCATGAATACTCTGTCCATCTTTTCCAGGCAAGCCTCCACGCAGGTTTCAGCCGTTCTTTCAGATGCACAGCCAGGCGCGGTAAAGAATAATAACACGTCAAAAAGCTCACAAAAGCACAGACCACCGAAAATGGAACACACCTGAGGGTGGAAAAACACTTCAAGATTTCTCGCTGGGCTCTTTGAATTTATTGAGTGCCAAACTGCTCAGGATCAGGGGACAACAAGTAAAAAACAATGAGGCACAACTTTCAGAATGACCTTGCTATGCTACAAGTTAACTGTACTTCTGTGTAACCAGAATGAGTTTTATTATATTGCCAGAATTATTGCTTTCCTATTCAGAAGATTTTATACAAATCATCTTTCATTGCTGTCTCCAGCATGAAAATGCATTTATAGTTTCCTTAGGAATCTGTTTTTGTACCACAGATGAATCAAGAGGACAAGTCTGTTAAGTTGTTTGTGACAAGGTAAATTACAGATGTATGTGCTGCAGGTAATGGCTTTCTTCTGAGATGCTTTGTCAAATCAAAATTTGACAGTTGTGGCCAGGAAAAAAAAATGACCCATTAATTTAACATACTGTATGATTGACAATGCCACTGCAATACAACACACAGCTCATAGAAATTATGAGAGCATTTGTTATCTGGAAAGAAAATGTAGATTTATCCGTCTAAAAAACTAAATTAAAGTCAGTACAAAGAGTACTCTGTCACTGTTCCACTTCAATTTTAAACTAATTTAAAGAAATATTTTTGCACCTTTCTCTCTGTGGCTTTTAGCTTTGTCTATCATCTGTGACAACAACTTTCCCTTTAAGCCCTCACAAGTCTCGTTTTGTTTGTTACACCAACGCTCAACCAGGATTTAAAAAAAGGACCGGATCAACCTAACCCCTTTAGAATTTACCCTGTGGGAAAATGACATAACGCCAAACAATGAGGGAAAATCAACACTAAACATTGAGTCACAGCCTGGTAACTTGCCTAACACCTAGTCCTGCCCTAACACTGCACCGCAAAGAAGCATGGCTCCTCTTCAGCCCACTGCGCCATGAATAGAAGACTTCTGTCCTTGGCTGTGTGATTGCGATGGCCCTGTCACGACTACACTCACCGGCTGTCCCTCGCGGCATGTTTTTTGATGTGGTTTCAATGGCAAAAAGAAAAAGAAAACAAGATAGTATGAGTAACAGGCCTCACCATTCAAAGCACTCGTGCTGAAATAGATCATACATGCATTTGTTTTTTATTCTCAGTGACACAAAAGCGTAAAAATAAACGCATCCACAACACATACTGTGTTCCTGTAGTGTTTTTGTCAGAGGAACCAATTTGCACAAAATAATGTGAGAAACACGTGCGCGCGCAAACACACACACACACACACACACACACACACACACCCCAGGGCTGTTAAAGCAGCCGGGCATGACAGATCACGCTGCCTCTCCATTATTACGTCGTGTTACGATTAATAATGCATGTTTCCTGACACCTTAATTACCTCCGCCCACACCCTATAGACACATACAAACCTTCAGTCAGCGCCAGCTCTATCGCATCAACACACACACTCTTCTTTCTGTGGAGGGAAGACATCAACAGTACCCACAACACTGGATGAGGTACTTGAAGTAACTGCAGCTGTCTATGCCTGAAAACACGCTGCAGGACGTGCTGTTCGCTCAGCTGTCACGCACCCATAGTGATCCTGTCACACTGACTCAGCGTTCACTGAAATGTGCAGCATTGAAGACAAAACCAGTTTCCTGCAGGTCTGACTGATTGGGTTTAAATTTGGCGCAATGAATCACCATTCAACAAAATTGTGCATGAGTTTAACGTCAGCGGGGACTTTTGACCTAGAGATCTACAGTAAAGGACTATATATATGAGTGAGGTGTAATGATGTCAGTTTGACACACTTCAGTAAATGTTTATGAACATTTGCAATCCTCATGCACCTTGTCCACCTTATCTGAAGTTTGACTGATAGTGTTGCCGAGCAGAAACAGGAAATACATATTGATAGGAGCTACAAATACAAAAACAAGAGCTTAAGTGCTTGTCAGATGGTTAAACAACATTTAACCCCTCAGTTGTAGCATACTGACGCCTTTATTTACCCAAATAAAATAGAAGTGAATATAATTTTATTTTATAAAATAACTTCAGCGATACACCTCTCCAAATGTCGCCTTTCCTTTGGATACAATTATCTATTCTGTAATCTGGACACATTTTCTGTCTTTGTCGAGTTTTTCAAATGTTAGTTTTCACTGCTATGACCAGACCACCACAAACAGAAATCCTTTTGCAAATTAAATCAAAACTTCAAGCAGATACCACTTGGCAGAAAAACATTTTAGATTTTTTCAGATCGATGCACTGTGAGGAAACTCTTCAATTGACCACAGGAAAACTTGGCTTGCAAAAATGAACAAGTTCTGGATCAACAGTTTCAAGCTTTTCAATAGTTCAAGACGATTTTGAGAAATAATTTGCCACATTCTGGTCTTCTATCGCCCCTTAATTAGGAAGTTGTACCATCATGATTCATCAGGGACAAACGTCTATGAATGAATTCCTTTGAAAGACTTTAGTGCCTGTTTCAATAACATCATGTGTACTCCTTTATGATGACACCCTGCTGTTGAAACTCAAACACAAACTTCATGAATGTTAACCCACATTTTCCACATCCTTCAAAACTGATGAAACGCCAAGAAACGCAGGGCCTGATTTTCAGCAGCCACGGAGTCTGCAGTTAATGGAGCAATGCCCGGCTTTCATCTTTCTCCCGTGAGTTGGAGTGCAATCAAATCATTAAAAGCTCTGCGTTAGGTAATTTGTGAAGAGTGACAGATCGTTGTTGCTAGCTGAATAGTAAGTATGTATGTGTACACACAAACACTTTCTTTTCCTCGCTTCCTCTTCGTCCCGCTGGCCTAGCCCTCGTTCAGGCAGTGTGTTCCAATGCATGGGAAATAATTGGTCATCCCTTTCATCACAGGATTATGAGAATAAATCTCCTTTTGGAGCGGAGCAGCGCTAACAGTCATTGAAATCCTGTTACATGGGGTATTATCCCGCAATTAATTGCTTTTTCCAAACGCTAAGCTCTTCTCTCCCTCTCGTGTTCGCACACTTTGATAAATTTACTACCGGTTGACTCACTCCAGAAAGAGGTTGGGGGTTATGGGACTTGTAGAGGGGATTGGTAACTAATAAGAGATTTTTTCTGCCTCAGTGTCTCACTAGAGGTGTCATTAATGATGGTCCGGCCTCCTATGTTTTGGCTGGAGGATGTACTTTGTATCCTCGCTTATTGAACTGAAGAGAGACTTAGGATCGGCTCACTACAGAATATGATCTAGTGTAGTCATGTTAAATGCGGATGGCCCTTTTGAACAGCTGCTGTAGCTTATCTATCATCAAAAAGCACAGAGGAGATTAATGTTGTATGACACTTTCATGTGCCATCCTCTAAAACCCTTTTGGTTAAGGAATATTTTTAACAATACCGGTAAAATAAATCAAAAGCAACTGACAACCGGAGGTAATTGTGTGAGAGAAAACACTAAGAGGGGGACAACTGAAAAAGCAAGCAAGAAAACTTAATGCATCTTTAGCCGTGCGTGCAGCGTGGCCAGATGAAAACGATAGTTAGTCGTCCACCACTTTGATTCAGACTGAAAAAATGTTTGTACCATGATTTTTTACGGCTATGTACAATATGTCGAAGACAATGTAATTGAAGGACTTTGGTGATCCCCTGACATTTACTCTAGCGCCACCATGAGGTTGACATTTTGGGTTTTTAAGTGACTCATCTTGACAACTAGTTGTACTTTGTGTTTTGTGCTAATTAGCAAATGTTTGCATGCTAACACGCTAAAATACAGCGGTGAACATGGTAATTATTTTTATCTGCTACACATCAACATGTTGGCATTGAAACTGTCAGCATGCTGACGTTAGCATTTAGTTGAAGGCATCACTATGCAAAAGTACCATGGATGTATAAAGAATTGGATACAGGGTTGAAGACGGGGCCCCGTTCATTCCTTTGAAAGTTGCTCAGTGGCGCATGAAGCAAAAACAGTTTGACTTCTTTCGTATAAAATTGCCTGGATCTTCCACACCCATGGGCCCTTAGAGCAAGCACACTAGGGAGTCCTTTAAAACCGCCTCCAAACTTAGCCTTTGGGCTCGCTTACACGGACAACAACACTAAAATAACTCTGGAATTGGTGATTAGTAAATTGTAGAACCCTTATGACCTAATGATTTAAATAAGGGATATTTAAGTGTTCGTACGGGGAAGTTGATTTACCTCAAAAAAAGGATCCGATGATTTACAGACTTTCACAATGCAAGTTGATGGCGAAATGTCCACAGGCGTCACATGATGGACCAGGATAGTTGCGATTCCACTGTTCGGCCACTACGTAAAATTTGCTCCCTGGTGCAGCCTCACAGAGTGCAGGTAGGTAGCAGTAGCATGGCTGTAAACTCAGTCTTTATCTTTCTCCATCAAAGCAATTGGCCTCGTCATTCCCACTTTGATCTAAAATGTTCCTCATCTACCGCCCTGCTCTCCCACAAAAGTGAATGGTCATCAGAAATAACACAATACATTTTTTTTCTCAGGGCAGCAATGAAGGACACTCACTTCTTGTTTCCTTTTCTCAATCAGTGTTTTCTCATTCCACTGAGGGTGACATCATGGGCCAGACCCGGCTGAGCGGAGACAGCTTGTGTAACCTCAGTGATGGGCTGGTGACAGTATGGTGGTGACGTGTGTGTGTTGTTGTGGTCACACACGCACACACATACACACGCATGCATACACAATTGCTATCCGCTTCCCATTAGCAACAGGAAACCCCTTGAGTCATCCCGGAGTGGAGCTCTGAGGGTAAGGCCAACTATTTCAGTGAAATCATGTGTTGAAGAGTGACTGATAAAGACAGAGTTGTGAAATGATGTTCTTGGGACATGAAGGGAAGTAAGCTGATTTTTTTCAAGTGAAATTCTGCTGATGAAGGCTCGACGGGGGTGACCTTTCCCATTAAATTGTCTACATATTAGAAGGCCACAATGGAAATAGATTCATTGCGTTTTTATCCCTGATGGTTGTAAATACTGCAGTGCAGAGTTACAGTACAGAATCATTTCAATCATACAATAAAATCTATTAACTGGTCAAACTTGCAATTTCATTTAAATCATGCTTTTGTGGTATTAATAGAGGTTACATAACTGGTCGTGTCATTAGAATTTAGTTTATAGGACATGAATGTTTTTTTTACAATAAGGTTAACAAGATAGAGAAAAAAAAATGCAATTAAGTGGAAAATCATAATGAATGCAGATGCTTCCATACAGGACTTTCTACGGTTTAATGAATATGAACACCGTTGGATTATATTGTAGACCGTTGCATTAGTCAGCACTAATGAAAACACTAAATGAGGGAATGTCCTTGAATCTTTGCCAAGGGGCCGTGAAGCTGTTTTGGATGCTTGTGAAGGATCAACACCTCACTGAGACACTTGATGACAATAACACAATTCAGTACCAAGTACATTTGCCTAAACTGAGCCCAAACATATTCTAATGTAAGACACATCCATTTTTTTTTTAATTTTGGTTTTGTTTATTTTGAGAACAGATCCCAAAGATATTTACTACTCAAGACAGGACTTAGTATCAATACTTTAAGAATAGATCCGTCCTTTAAACCTCAATACCCCCACGTAATTAAAAACCTAAAGCACTTGCACCATCTCTCTGAACTCATTTGAATGTTGTTGATTGTTTGTTTCTTATGACATCTAGCTCTTGTTCCTATTGAATTGAAATGCACTCATTGTAATTTCCTTTGGACAAAAGGGTCTGCAAAATGAATGTAATGTTGTTGTTTTTTCCTTAGTCACCTGCATACAGTAATTATGGTCTCCAGATAGGAGTAGTTCAGTAAAAATTGGTCATTTCATTAAAGTTTCTGCATGTTAAAACTACATTTAAGGCGACGGAGTATCTAGTGTTGCATTGGGAAAGTTTCACCTCAGCATCAACCAACCAGGTAATGTGATCATAAATACATATCATTTGGAAAATATGAAGTTTGACAACATTGGCATTGTCAACATGACTCAATATACCTGTTCAACATTTGAGAAATGTATTATATATACTTTATTTTTATCCACCCACCGTAAATGCATTGCTATGAGTGTGTCATCACATTCCACATTAATTATTACAAAATTAAGAACTTTTCTTTTCAGCCAAAACTTTAAAACTTCTCAGAAGACCTTTAGGGAAGTGTCTGTGCTGAGTATGTTCAAACTTGGCAACTCCCCTTTGTGAGAACAAATGTTTTCGATCAATAGGGAACAATGTGTAGGTGTTTGTTCCTTTGTGAAAACAAAAGCTGTAAAATCCGAGCACAGCATATTATGAAAATTGAAAGTATGTCTTGTTATTGGATTTTGAATTACAAAAATCATTTGTTTTGCCAAGAATCCAGTGTCTCCAATCTAACCACCCCTGACTCAGCCTAACAGATCAAAGAAAAAGTGATTGACAGATTGGGATAACTAGAAAAGGAAGGCAGACATTTTTGGCGAGACTACAGTCTGGAGTCCATCCACATGAAACAATCCCCCATCTCAGCTGCTGGTTTGATTGATTGTCCTTGAGCTCAGCCAAGGTTGTGAAAATACACATAATATTCAGTAGAGATGGTTATAGCGGGCTAATGACTAATTTTGGATAAGACTTCAACATTTGAGTTCATACAGTTTCCAGGAGCATATGTTAAGATATACAGTAGACCAGAGGAGTATCTCTGTTCTAAAGCAGAATTTTTGGAAATGGAAATTCAATTATTTCTTTTGCCAGCATATCATTGAATATCCAGTGGCCCACTATCTCCCACTCCCTAATTCTACATTCA